>NW_027531910.1:294415-548001 GCF_008692635.1 Crocuta crocuta | reverse complement strand
CTCATTACCAGGTGTTTCCCTTTCCAGCATCAAAGTTGAGCATGGATAGTAAAAGTATGGCCAGACCAATTTGCTCTCATTTATTTTGAGCCATTGCCAGACTCAGAAAAAGAACAAAAGGAACAATATCCTTTTTATGTCTTTTTAAATTAAATGGTCTTCCATGAAATATCTTCATACTATTAAGTATGTTATAAAATGTTCTACACTGATGTAGGACCAAAATATCTCAGAGAACTCTGTGAGTTCAAGGCTAATGGAATGTGCCAAAAGGGCTACCATACAAGCAGAGAAACCACACTGGGAGGCTCAGAGAGTAATGGTGTAGGTCTCTCTGTCAGGAACAAAACAAGCCCAAATAACAACTGGAAATACTCTGTCAGTTATCTCCTTATGGTCCTCCCTAGCCACAGGTTAGAAAAATAAAAATGAAAGGAGTTTGAAGTAAGAAGAAAATATAAACCAGGAAGATTGTAAAGAAAAGCTTGATTCACTTCAAATTCATTGGATGAGCAATTGATCAAAGATGAACACCTACAGGGGCGCCTGGGTGGCTCAGTCGGTTAAGCATCTGACTTCGGCTCAAGTCATGATCTCATGGTTCGTGGGTTTGAGCCCCACATTGGGCTCTGTGCTGACGGCTCAGAGCCTGGAGCCTGTTTCGGATTCTGTGTCTCCCTCTCTCTCTGACCCTCTCCTGCTCATGCTATCTCTCTCTCTCTCTCAAAAATAAATAAAACATTAAAAAAAAGATGAACACCTACATAACACAGTTCATGTCACTGGATAGAATAAGAAAGAAAAAGATAAAAGAAGCATATGTCGAAGTGGGGTGGAATTAACGGGCAAAAAAGAGGAAAGCAAATAAAAATTTAAAAAGCAAAAGGAGAAAAGAAAGAAAATGAAAAAAATTAAGCTGACAGGAAGGAACATATGAAATGCAGCTGTGATGCTCATTTGCTCTTCTTTTAAAATGTAAATTACTTCTGATTTTGAAGTCAAGGTCTTGATATTTTCCTGTGGAAATATAGCCATGTACACTTTAAATAGTCTCTTCTACAAAAGAGAGAAAATTAGGAGAGATAATGTAGTTTTCCTGTAAGGAATTAAGAAATAGTCCAAAAAACCTAAAGCGTTTCGGGGTAAGTTGTCTGCAATAGACAACAGCTTTAAAAACCTCCAAATTTCCTAGCCTGATGCGGGCACAAAGAGAGTCTGGGACTTGGTTGCCTGGCAACCGCGCTCTTCACAGGCAGCTGGAGTAAAAGGAACCGCCTGGTGCCAAATGGCCTTTCACCTGCTTCGTTAAAGGGAAATCAAAGTGGAAGTGTCACTTCGCAAAGGCCAAGAGCCCTTTGAGAAACCAAGGCTAGAGAAACCCTCCTCTGGCTTCATTTTGTTTGCGGAGTCATTTGATGGGGGTTTTCTAATGCCTCAGTAATCAGCGGTGCTTTCTCTCTCCTTGCCCCTCCTCTGGGTACCACCCTCCATAAAACAGGCAGTAAGCTTCGTGCTCTGATGGTGTATAGAAGGCAAAGCAATCGTTTTAAACATTTTGCTCTGAACTGATAGTTAAACTCTGAAAATTAGTAAAAAGGCTTGTAACTCTTTTAGTGATGACCTTTCGTGAACATCTCCCCAGTTCATTAGATGTGCTTTCTGAGAATACTGAGACTAATAAAGTTTATTCGTGATGAAAAGAGACTTAGAAATAGCTACACAAATATTCTGGTTTTACTTACACACCTGGTGACTGGATTTATTTTAGAAACTTACTTGGCTGGCTATTTTAGTGGAAATGTGAAAAGTGCCTGGAGGTGATTTCATATATAGAGTGTTCTTTCCAAAAGAATTCATAAAGCCCATTCCTAAAATGTATTCTCCTATACACCTTTGGTCTGTGAAAATTTTAGAATTTGCTAGAAAATACAGTTTTGTAATGGAAGCTTAATGAGTAACTTCCATTTAGTCCAACTGTCTTACAATCAAACAGTAAAATGTGAGTGGAAACTGGGCAGCTAGCTGTGTAGCCATCAGAAACAAAGCACTGAAGAAAGCAGTGAAATCCGGCACCCACTCCTGTCACTCAGCACCACACTGCTTTTCTAACTCTAGTAGCATAGACATAACTAATGTACACAGTTTGCATTTCGATTTTTTCTTCAGGTAACTTTTTTTTTAATTGGGGAAGANCACAGGACTTGAGCTCATGAACAATGAGATCATAACCTTAGCCGAAATCAATAACCCAGCACTTAACCAACTGAGCTGCCAAGGCACCCCCACGTAACTTCTCAATATAAAACCTAAAAGTATAATGGTAAGCTTTTCAGGTCATTCAAATTATATGTATTTATTTCAGCTTTATTCACTATGAGCATAAAGTATAATTACTTTTTATGCGTTTTATAGCACTTATTCACTCTTATTCCTTTATTTTATTGTACTTTACTAAAATAAGTTTTTTATGTTCAAAACTCTGTGTGTATGTGTGTATATATTCCATAATCCACCCCCCATTTCCACCCCCAGAGTTGAGATGGAAATGGATTTTTATTCTCCACATGACTTCTCAAGGCAGTCTTCTGTGATTGTCAGTAGCTATAGAATCACTCAGAAGACTTTGGTCAATGAAGGTGAAGAGGTGTCAAGCAGCTAAAAGGAAAAAGAGAACAGCTTATAAGCACTCCTAATACCTCTCCCAGAGGTCAAATCAATTATTAAAGACTGGGGTGAAAGAAGAAAGGAGTATAATTCTGCTCCAAGTTGAAGATACATCTGACCTGAAGTTTATGGCTTTCACCCTCTCAAGAGTGGCTACAAGAATATTAGCTGACATTATTACTCACCTAACCTTAAAAGTAAAAATTCCCAGAAACTTTATTATGTAATAAAATGTGAAATATTTGGTCAACTGGTGATTCTTAAGTAATTATATGTTCCAGTAGAAGATTATTTTCTCTTCCAGGATGGCTATAAAGTGTTTTTGTAATAATCAATTGTAGCTTTTCAAAAAGTCTTAATTTACACTGTTAAAATGGAAGACAACTTTGTTTTCCTTTATTTTAAAAACCTGGCACCATAAGTCCTTCACAGAAAATTTGGGGTAGAAGGTAAGACCCTGAGGCCATAAGTTAGCACATAAGTTATTAACCTTGGCTGTATGTTAGGATGACCTGGGGAACTTTTTAAAAATGTTGATTCCCTACTCACACATTTCTCTTCATCAAGGCTGTAATCTTTATTCCACATCTGAGTCAATTCTGTATGAAACAGCATTAATATGTGTCCATGAACTTCTAAGTTAATTTAGATTTAAAGTTTAAGAGGTGTCATTTTCTAGGAGATGGACTTCAGGAGACTAGTTACACTATTGCGGAAAAAAATGAGCACAGTGTTTAATGTTATTTATGCCTAATTGCTTGCCCGACATCTTTGTCTCTCTAGTCTTGTGCTCCTATAACCTTCCATTCTAATGCCTGTATCTTATTATTATTACTAAATTAATAATTAATAATTCATAATTAATAATATTATTAAGTTAATAATTAATATTAAAATTAATATTTATGTCCTAAAATATTAATGTCCTCTTTAAGAGGAAATTAATGCTAAAAAGTATTCTAAATTATATACAAGTGTAAGTAGTAAAATAAATGTTAGCTCTTGTTGATAGCATCCAGCCAGGTTACACTTGGGGGTGGGGAGCCATAGTGCCTATACTGTAACTGTACAACTCCAAGTACACACACAGTTTACTTTTAGAAAAAAAATAAGCTGAGCTCTTTTTTCCATAAAATCATATACCTATTTCCTTAATATGTAGTATTATTTTCTAATAGAATGTTTAGGGTGTGTGTAATATTATACCATCCCATGAAAGAATTAGAATGATCTAATTCTCTACTTCTAACATTACTGATGAAAAACTGATGTGTATACAAGAATTGGGATATAACTTATAATTTGCTACCACACATCATTTACAATAATCTGTAAATTTTCTCACTCTATGCTTAAGAATAGAATAAATTCTATGTTACATGTACTCCCCTAACTTATAGCTTCAAACGGAAAAGTTTGTGCTATTGCTACCTAGTAATGAGAGATACACTCGATTTTCATTTACTGAAGTTATATTTATTGGCAACAAACTGTCCTTCTGATCTTTGTCCTTGAGTCCTACAACTGTTAGCTTTCCTAGTTTCAACAAAGAAAAATCACTTCTGTCTATGTTAAGCAGAAGTAGGTCTTACTGGAAAGATGTAGGATATTAAGAGTTGTTAGGAAAACTGGAGATCAGACTCCAAAAACAGGCAGAAACCAAGCATACAGGCAGAAGAGCATCAGATGAGGTCACTTTGTAAAACCAGTCTGGTCAGAAAGCATCCATTAGCTCCACTGCCGGTACAACCATCAGATACTGGAGAAACCACTGGAAGCCATTGCAGTCATTGGTGTACAATGAATCTGGTACTATATTCTCAACTGTTCCTCCATCCTTGTATTTACTACTTTGGTGTCAATATCCCAAGCAGAAGCATCCTATCTGCTGAGCTAATATCACTTACCTTGTATGTCTACTGATAATATAAATCCCAGGAGTAGAGAAAAGGAAAGTTTGTCATCCTTTGGCTTCTGTACCGGGAGCTGGAGCTCTGGATCCAACGAAGATTCTAGGAATTAGATATTTCTTAAAATACAAAAGGGTTTTGGAAAATGGACAGCTGTAAAAGTGAGAGGCATGTTTTCATCACATTTCCCAATTACTACACATGTGAACAGAATCATATCTCTATGATAATGGAGGTTGAGAAAGATTCCATGATTATGAATTTGTAGAATCAACTTCAAATATGAAGCATTGACAAAATTTCCATTAGTTAATTTTGGATGACTGACTCTGGGATTAAGTACAAGTTTTTTGTTACTATTTTGATAACTATGGTCAGCACAGGTCATGAAAGCAGATACCTAGAGCCTTACACACAAGCAATAAATACAGTTACCAACATGGTATGATTTAATGGGTAAAAATTTTGATGGCTGAGAATTGGACATTATTTCTAATGAATAATGATAAATATACAACATTTGTTGATATCACAATATCACTATATTTGTGTGATGTGAGCAAAGCAGTGGTTAGATAAAATTTTGTAGTTTTAAGTGATTATATTAGAAAATAAGTAAGACTTGAAATTAGATACTTAAGAGTCCATGTTAGGAATCCAGTAAAATATGAGCAAACTAAAATGAAAGGAAGTAAGACAAAGAAAATAAAGAGGACTGTAAAATAGAAAACAAATTATTAAAAAAAACTGCAAATTGGTTCCTTGAAATTCCCATCAATCAAATTCATCTTTTTAACAGAACATAAAATGAGACAAAACCATCTCAAAAGATGCAGAAAATATTTTTACAAAAGTCAACACTCATTCATGATTTTTTCAAAATCATTCATAATATTAGTGATATTGATAAACAGAACTAATGAATAATAAAGGAAATACATAATAAGCACATAAAAAAGTGCTTAACATCATAAGTTACCAAGAAAATTAAATTTAAAATCATGATGATTTAACAGTATACATTCACTGGAATAAGCAAAATTTTAAAGACTGAACATAAAATTTGACAAGATTATAGAAAGACTGGAACGCTCACATATTGTGGTGAGAATGAAAAAAAGATAAAGTCACTGAGGAAAAGAGTTTGGCAGTTTCAATGTAAAGTGAAACACATTCTTACCACATGACCCAACAATTCCACTCCTATGTATTTAACTGTGAGAAATGAAAACATATGTCCACACAAAGACTTGTACACAATGTCCACAGCAGTCTTATTCATAATAGTCTTAACACTGGAAACAGCTCAATCGTTCATCAATAAAAGACGGGATAACCTGGTATTTTATATAATGATACACTACTGAGCAACAAATAGGTGTGAGGTACTGATATATGCAATAAAGTGTGAATCTCAAAAACATTTTACTTTTGGCCCCTGGGAGACTCAGTCAGATGCTCAAGCATTTGACTCTGGATTTCAGCTCAGGTCATATCTGGCATTTTGTGGGTCTGAGCTCCACACTGCCAGGAAGGAGCCTGCTTGGGACTCTCTCTCCTTCTCCTCCTCTAGCTCTGCCCCTCCCACCCTTCTATACACACACACATACACACACACACACACACACACACACACACACACACATTATTACATTTATGTGAAGTTTTTAAAAAGGCAAAAAGCAATCTGAGGTGAAGAAAATTAGAAGAGTGGTTTTCTAAGGGTTCATTAGCCAGGAAGAAGAATTAGAGAATTGTTTTTTTAAGGGATATGTTCTATATCTTGTTATGGATTGTGCTACATGGGTATATTATTTCTTTCAGACCTCATTGAATTGTATCTTTATGATTTATATATTTCAATTTATTCAATTTACCTCAAACAGAAAACTTAGCAAATATTAAACTCTAATTAGTAGGTTTGCTTTGTGGCTTATCAATTCTGAAATTCTGTTTTCTGTATTCTAGGTTTGAGTAAATGAATAAATATATTAAAGATAATTGGAGGAAGTTTTCTCACACACACACACAAACACACACTCACGTATATTTTCTATTCACTGAGAAGGCAGAGTAGTAAAGACACACCAGTAGCAATGGCATGCCTACTTTCCAGGTCTTGGTTTCTGAACTTATTTTCCACTATGTGGAACCAGAATTCCTAAGAGAACTAGATGATACCAGTGCTAAGACATGAAAAGTACAAGATAAACCTAGAACCTCTTATTGTGACAGAAAGTAAGGAAGTAAAGAATAAGGGAACGTGTCAAATGAACACAAGAGTCAACTCAAAAAGACTCCCACTGACCGAAACTGGGACTATTTGATCATTAAAATAAATACTGATAGTAACGGATTATAACCCGGTGAGTAAAATAAGAATCCACGACTTCATGCTGAAATAAATACATGGATGAGTAAACAAAAATAAATGCAAGAAAAAGGAAATGCACTTTTTATGGTAGAATGAAGACCAATAAATAATGATACAATGATGGGGTTAGAAAATCATGAGTGGACATCAAATCTAGTAGATAAAGTTTGATGAACAGGATATTTACATAGTCTCAAAATATCTCTTCACAAGTTACCTGTTAATTAGGAAGGAAAAATAGTGACTTTGCCACGCAAGACGGTAGACCTCACTTTACCTAAGTGATCAAAACTAATATTGCTATATTAATGCAGTTTGAATCATGTGCCCTGATTTGATTCACTAAGAAGGCTATAATAGCAGTTTAGTGGAATTCCACACAAAAATTCATAACCTGGGGCTCCTGGGTGGCTCAGTCAGTTAAGCATCTGACTTCAGCTTAGGACATGATCTCACCATTCCCAAGTTCGAGGCCCACGTCAGGCTCCGTGCTGACAGCTCAGAGCCGGAAGCCTGTTTCAGATTCTGTGTCTCCCTCTCTGTCTCTGCCCTTCCCTCACTTGTGTTCTGTCTCTTGTGAAAATAAATAAACATTTAAAAAATTTAAAAATGCATAACCTGAAACTAATAATGATGAAACATCATTAAGCTCAGGTTGAGGCATATTCTATAACTAATCTGTAAGCAACCCTTCAAAAATTAAGACCAAAAACATTAAGTATGGCTGATGATCTGTTGCAAATTAAAAGATACCAAAGAGACATACAAATTGCATAAATGTAAATCATGCTCCTGGTTTGGATCTTGACTAGGGAAAAAGTAAGGAAATGTCCTCATTTTGATAACTATGTTGTCAATAGGTAAGAGAAAGAACATGCTCTTAGGAAACACACAGTGAGTTACTTAGGGGTAAAATTTGTGATCTCTGTGATTTGCTTTCAAATGACTCAGAAAAAAAAGAACAATATGTAATTATATAAGAAGGGAAGCAAATGAGATAAAATATAAATAAGTGAATCTGGTTGTAGGTTATGTGGGTATTTCTAGTCCCTTGTGCTATTCTTGAAATATTTCTGTAAGTTTGAAAGTATATCAAAATAGAAAGTCACTAAATAAATAAATGTCAGGAACTTGCTCCTCCACTACCAATGCTCTCCCCCCATAAAAGCTGTTACATGGGAGACTGGTGAGTCAAAAAAGAATAGTACAAAATTCCAGTGTTTCTAGCTCCAGGGTCTTTGGAGGGTAGTTCCTAAACATAGGCTGGAAGAAAGCTCCTCTTTTGCCCTGCTAGGAAAAGTCCCTGAGGGTAATTCTTGCCTTTATCTTAAGTCTGGTTCTATTTTGTTGGATTGCAAGAATAGGACTAAGGAAGCAAGAATCAGACTAATTATTCTTTTGCCTTGGGAAAAAAATCTTTTATTGTCAGTGAAAGATTTTTGATGCATTTTTTATGAATGATAAAGAAAACTTTTTCTAAAGTAGCTAGATATTTGTAAGCCTACGGCTATGCTGAAAACTTGAAATGCACACAGCTGTTTGAGCACTGTCTGTCATTAACTGTGTGAGGTTTAAGCATTCTGTTTCATGAGATCAAGATTCTTTTTGTCTGAGGAAAGTAGGACTGAGTTTGCTGGGAGTGAGATCCCAGGACATTTGCATCCTTTTCCTTGCCAGACCATTTCTTTTGTTCATTTGTATCTTGCAGGCCAAAATCTTTATGTGATAAAGTACAGCAGCATATTTTTCACTCACTAATGAACCCTGATTAGAATTCAACACTTTTAGGTGATATTTATGACAAAGTCATGTTGGAAGGGATATGTATCTTTCAGATATGCCTTCAGGAACTCTGAAAAAATCCATAGTTAAAAATTATCCATTCTTGGGGTGCCTGGGTGGCTCAGTCGGTTAGGCGTCCGACTTCAGCTCAGGTCATGATCTCGTGGTCTGTGGTTTCGAGCCCCTCATCGGGCTCTGTGCTGACAGCTCAGAGCCTGGAGCCTGTGTCAGATTCTGTGTCTCGCTCACTCTCTGCCCCTCCCCAGCTCCTGCTCTGTCTCTCTGTCTCAAAAAATAAATATTAAAATTTTTTTTTTAAATTATCCATTCTTTTCCTAATTTGGAATAGTTATTGGAAGTGACATTTCCTGTCATTCAACTAGATATAAAACTGCTTAATATATAAACTTATCATCAGAACACATACACATAGCCTTGCCATTAGCTCAGATTAATACACAGTGGGACAAAAGATATTCCACTCTTATAGGTCTATTCACTTACTGTTGATTAAAATATTTTAAGATAAAGCATAGTTAATTCTCATTGGAATAAAAATTGGTATTGGACATCTTATAATTATATTATTCTTTATTATCTCTCTGATCCTTGGTTTCCTTATTTGTAAGATGAAAATTAGTAATATTAAATGAAATGACATATATAAAGTACTTAGGAGAATGTCTGGCACATAATGCTCAATAAATGGTATCTATATATATAAATTATTTTATATTAGACAGCGTCAAATTAAGACTACTATATTGAATATATGTTTATGAGCTCTGAGGTCAAGAAATTAGAGATCCCAGAAAAAGTTTAGCTAATAAAGAAAGCAGCAAAAACATATTGGTAGATAGAACTCCAGGCTAGTGGCATGTCTGGGAGGGGGTGATGAAAAATGGGCTAATTTCTACGACTTTGGAAACCCAGCAAGGCACAGGATTTGGAAACATTTGATACAGAAGAAGTCAGAAAATTATAGAGAAAAAAACAGATGTGGGGCAGGGGTGAAGGAGGGATACAAAAAGTTGAAAGTCTAGGCTCACCACCTTCAGTTTTCCCCTTCCATCTACATACACTGAATACAAGTGGTCAAGTACCCTATCCCCAGGAGCAGAAAGGTGTAGGGATAGAGGTTTAGTCACCGATATTGAATAGATGGAGATAAAAATCAATGGGATATGAGGCACATAGTAAAGGAAGGATGAGGTACATAATTGAACATAGGAGTAATTATTGACCCACTGTAAACATGACAGACTCATCCCAAGACCTCTGCCCCTCAATACACAGTTGATTAGAAACCAATGTCAGGTCTCATGTAGAAGAGTTGAGAATTTTTTTCTAGAGAAAGTAAAAAATTCCAGAGATTGACCTCCTTGCGTGGATATTTGAGGCTCGAGTGACTGACCAGGATTCAGACCAATTTCACAGAACTGAGGGATACTCATGGCAAGCACCAGAGATCACAGAGCATCCCATCAAAAATTGAAGGCCTTGTTGTTAAGTAGAAACGATCATCAAGGATCAGGAAACATGTGTGGAAAATCTCCAGAATATAAGAGAGAGACCAAGTAAGAAAACCATGAAAAGCAATCCAGAGGAGAGATAATGCATGAAATTCAAGAATATTTCAAAATTAAAACCAAACTGCAAATTAATACATCAGAGAGATAGATGTTTTTGTATCAATAAAATGGACGACTCTTAGAAGGAAGAACTAAAATAACATAGTTGAAACAAAAATTTCTACAGAAGCCTGTAGTAAATAAATTGTCAAGAAGTAAAATATGAGAGACAAGCTAAGAATTAAGAACATCAAATCAAGAGCTCAAATAACTAATTACTGTGAGTTTCATAAAGAGAATAGAAGGAAGTCATAGGGATAAAAATATTTTTTAAAAGCATACTTTTCTAAAACTAAAAAAATGTGTATTTCTAGATTAAAAGAATTCAAAAATGTACCAGCACAATTAATTTTTAAACTATCCAAAATAAGGCATATTCATGACATTTTAGAATACCATGTTAAAGAAAACACCCTAAATAATTAATAATAATGATAACAATTTAAAAAGAAATCACATCCAAAGAATGAGCATGAGAATTACATCAAGTTTTTCAACAACAGCACCTGATGATTCAGAAACAAAGAAATTTTCAAACTAGATTTTTTTTTCATTCAAGAGTAAGAGCAGAATAAAGATATTTTTATATATTCAAAGATTCAAAAAAGTATCCTTCCTTTCTTAGGTAGCTGTTGGAAAGGAGTGCAGAATGGAAGCATTAGTTCTACACAGGCATTAGTGTCAGAGTTTCTTTGGGAAATAAACTGTTTTCCTATAAATACTAACTCATCTGCGATCATAAGGGAGAAAAAGGTACTATTTATAAATGATTAATCAAGACAAAATTGTAAGCATACTATTTAAAATTACAAGGTAATCAATATAGACAATAATAATAAACTTACTATAAAGTAATAAACTTATATTGAAAGGAAAAGGAGGGTAGTATAAGTGAGATAAATTTTTATTTATCAGAAACAGTTAATACAATGTTTGAAATTGATACTCAAAAGTTGTTTCATAAACATATCTTCATATGCCTGTAATTGGAGTTTGGATCTATAATGACATGCCTGAAGAAACTGCCCTTCTTCTCATGGAAGCCGAGTCCTAAGAGAAGATGAGCAGATCAAGAGAGATTTTTTTAATTACATTAAGTCATCAGAAAGTGGACATTAGGTACCATGACTTAAGCACTGGGAACAAGTTGTGGTTCCAGGAGCACCAGAAACCTGAACTTGAAGTGGATACAAGGATCCCTGGTGAATTCATCTCAAGCAGGATATGGAAGAGAATACAGTCTGCCTAATGGTTGTACATATTTGTAAACAAAGCAGAACAATTAGAATAAATATTAAACAAACACTAACACTTAAAGCCTATAGCACTAAGTATGGTTCAACTCTAACCCTTGGGTACCCCAGCGGAGCATCAGCAGGAAAATCTCAGCCCCCTCTTTCTCTCCAGGAGGCACAGATCAGTAGCTAGAGCAAAGGATAGTAGAGACTCTGATCCTGATTACAGGCACCATTTCCATCCACACTGGAGCCAAATCTCTTTTGGAAAATCTGAGAGATATAAGAAGTGGGGTGTGCTAAGAACCTACCAGTCACTTTGATTAAGCTATTCATTCACTGGAAGCTGATACAAACTGCTAAAGCAAGTCTTCCTGGAAAAACTTCTAATTCAAAAGACCTAATGGGAATTTTTATATCTGAGATCTAAGATTATCGCTCACCATATACCTGAAACAGTTATCTCAGCAGTCCCTGATGGAATTGTGAGAATTCTCTGGACCCCAAGTTGGATGACAACTGTAGAAAACTCTTTGTGATTATCAGTTAAGCTCCAGATGTCTGCAGAAACATGTTTTTTCCTGAGTGACACACACTGCAAACTCCACGCTTTGTGAGTGAGTGGCACAAAGCCACTCAGTGGGACAGCTGCGGTGAGTGGCTTCAGATAGCACATCACGGTGTACTTTCTTCAGGTTAGGTTACACACCCCCTACTCAATTGTCCTGTAATAGCTGCATGAATCAGACGAAAAAGATAACTCTACAACTGAATATAAAACATAAAACATGATAGGGCAAGGAATATGAGGTATGTAATGTATGATTAATAAGTCTGAGTTCTGTTTCCTGTGACAGTATAAATATTTGCAAGTTTTTAAGCTAAGGAGACTATAGAGAGATCTACCATGAATATAATGGATTATTCTTCTCTAATTATAATCCCGTGGGTCTGTAGCAATCTGCGAGGAGCAGGGGATCTTATAATATGCTCCACTGTAAAAGCCAAGTTTTCCTCTGGTCATACTATGGTACCACCTTGTTTTTATATCATGTTCATGTTGTCCTTTTCCCTGTTTCCACTTTAAACGTTGACCTTTGAGAAAAAGTATGCTTTATGCTTCTTTCTCTCTTTATTCTCTTCCTCCCCCTCCTTCCTTTCCACTCTTTCTGATCCGTGTCTCTGGATGTTGATCCCTGTCTATATGCTGAGAGAACTCTTTTCCACTCCCCAACTCTTTCCCCCTTGCCTTCTATGTAGCTGGATTGTACAGCTGTTTCAGAATCTGGCTTTAGTATTTAATGGTGGTGTAACAAGTTATTCCAAATGGCTTAAATTAACAATAGCAATGATCCCACAGTCTTTGTAGGTCAGGAGTTCAGGCATGACGTAACTCCCAGGCTCAAGTGGGAAGGATGCTGGTTTTTTTAAAGCTCACCCGTGTAATTGACAAGACTCCATTCTTCGTAGCTCTTGGATCAAGGCCTTGGTCCCTCGCGAGGTGCTGGCCAGAAGGCCTCCCTTGGCTCTTGCTATGTGCATCGCTCCAGAGAATATCTCACAACCTTGCAACTTGCTCCATGCGAGTGAAACAAACTATAAAGCAAGAGACAGTGCCATAGGATGGAATTCATCGTCTTTGGTAATAAAATCACAGAAGTAATATCCAATTAATTTTGTTATATTCATCTCTTCAGATGCAAGTCGCTAGACCCATTCAAAGAGAAGGGATTATCCAAGGGTGTAAGTACCCAGAGGTGAGGATCACTGGAGGCCATTTCAGAGACTGCTTACCAGGCATGCTTAGAGTGAAGGGCAGGACAAGTATTTGCAGAGGCTGGAGGAGAGAGAAGGTTGGGAGCTATGTTAGAGCTGCCTACCATCTTGGCTGTATGGTTTGCCCAGTCCAGATCCACGTCTATCCTTTTCTCTTTCTTTGAATTCACCCTAGACTCTCACTTTGTCTTCACCATAAGGTTCCATACTCATTGAACCCTTGGTTTGAAACATTTGCCTTCACTGTCTAATTTTCTGTCCTTCCCAGTAGCAATAACTAACATTTATATGTTGGTATATGTATAGGTTATAAAGCATTTTACCTGAAAGGAACTGAATTTCAGAAAGAGATATAACCAAATGGCAGAAAAGCAGTGGCCAGAGAAGTAGAAATGTCCAGATAGTGAAGGATCATAGCAATGAATTGTTTCAAGCATTCGGTTGTCAGCTTTATGTTTTCTATTCAAAACTAGTTTCACCAAATCACCACCGTAGATCCAGGGTATTATTTGCAAACTGTGGAGTTTTATCATTTGGTTCTTTTGTAAGTTTAATAAATTTGATGTAGTTGATGTTCGATGACTATAATAATCACAGAGAGTCATAAATTTTAAATAGAAAAATATCACATTTACTTTGACTATAACCATAGAAACTGAATTAATATCAGTCCTCTTTGCTTATTAAGGTCAGGTTCTGACAGTGGTTGCCATGGTTGTGTTTGATGGCTTTCATTGACTGCATAACAATTAGAAACATTTTTCTGAAAACTAATTTTTTTGGTAACCTGGGACTGAAGTGAATTCAGGTCTAGCCACCTTTTGTACCTTGATTTGGCATTTCTTCCACAGTCATGGTCAGAGCAACATACAAAATCAATCAGCAGAAAATGCTTATTTACGTCATCTATGGATTTTCCAACAAATAGCTTATGAAAACACCTTTCTTGTGGATAATGACTAGAAGTGAAAAGTGGACTGATTCCCAGTAATTACAGTCTGGTGTTGCTTTAATCACCAGTAAGTAGTCTATCATTAAGAAACCTAACAGAAGCAGATCAGGATACAAATTGTGACTCAAATGAGGAAATAAATGGGAAAAAGACAAATTCTATCTTGTGTATTTTCCCCTCCATCACACCACACTGTATTGTATTTGGATGTCCTTTCATTTAAATAAAGGTATTTAAGTGACAGCTGATGAACAGTGTGTTTGTATTCCAGGAATGCTGTCTCGTAGATTTGGATTATATACAGATGAAAAGTAGCCCATATGGCTTTTGAACAAAATGAATGGCTGAAAGCCCTGAAAAATGCTGGTGGAAAGGTTGGCATACTAAAAGGTTAATTAAAATTTGACTCTGCAGGATGGATACTTTTATTTATAGAAACTTCGGCTGATTTTCAGCAGCCATGTTTTCTTCTAATTAAAATAATATGAAGAGCTAATAGCAATCAGCTTAAAGAACTGAATATTTTAGAGAAGGGATGATTCATAGGCTTTTCAATAACGATTTTACAGTAGGTGTCTCCACTAAAGAGCACATAAAACATTTGTATTCAGCCATTGTCTAGTTCAAATGTCAGGAAGTATTAAGTTGGAAAAAATGAGGAGTGAATTATTTAAAGTGGCCTAAAATAAGTCATTGATATTATCATGTAAATTTGATATTTCCCTAAAGGTTCTGGAATCATTCTCTGACATGGCATAACTTATAAATTCTGAGACAGTGGGCCATTAGAAGCATTATTTTTAAAAAATAGGAAGTCCCTTATACATTCACATATATAACAAATTAGTAAATAATAGTATTTAAGAGAAGTAAAAGTTTGCCATGGACACGTTATGTACACATTCAGACAAGTACGTAGATAGATAGATAGAGATTAGATAGATACAATAAAGATCATTTCATCATAATAACCTCCGTAGGATTAAGCATCCTTTCCCCCAAATCATTGAGAATGACTAAAGAAACATTAAAACCTGAAGTGGAAAGATAAAAAGCATGAATAAGTAACTATACATAAGAGAAGTAAAAAGTTTAGAAAAAAAAAAAAAAAGGAAAGGAGCACATCACAAATATACACTTCCCGTGTGACAGAAACAACCAATCCATCCCCCACTCTTCACCCTATTTCTCTTTTCCTCGTCTTCCTCAGTAATAAAATTCTTGAACTATATCACCTTTTACAATCAAGGCTCCATATCCCCACCTTCTATGAAGCTAAAGAGGACCAATTGCGTGACCCTGGCCAGCGGAATGTGAGTGGCAGTGGTGTCTGCATCTTCTGGAAGTGTCCATCTTCTCCTTTCCCCTTGCTGCTGACTGGAACGTTGATGTACATGCTCCAGACAGAGCAGCCTTGTAATGTAACAGTTGGTCTTGGGAATGCAATGCTTGCAAGACAGAAATAAAATAAAAGGAGACTGGGACTCCAATACTGTGGAGCATCAAACCAGTCCTGTATCGTTCTTCCTAACTTGTACTTTGAGAGAAAGCAATTTCTACCTTTTAAATCCACTATTGTTTTGTTTTCCTGTCACTTTAGGGTGGACCAAATCCTAACTAAATACACTCTAAGATGTGGATTTATTCTAGAGAAACAAATCAGGCAGTATCTCTACAATTTAAGATACACTACTAAACTTTAAAAACCCAAACATACGGTCTCAATGGAGAGACAGAAGTGCACCAGACCAGTTATTCTCAACTTCCATGTATATGAGAATCACCTGGAGAGCTTGTTAAAATACAGAAACCCCAAGACCCCAAAAGATCTGATTCAGTAGGTCAGGGTGGGGCTGAGAATTTACATTTCTAATAACCTCCCAAGTGATGCCAATGTTGCCTGATGGCAGAACACACACCCCGAGTGTCACTGCCCCAGAATATACCTCCACCTCCAACATATGCATATTCTGTACGTCCCACAGCATGCTACAACTGCTCCTTGCCCTAGCATCGGGATATTCTAATTTCTAAATGTCATGCAAAGCCACTTTTAACATCCTGGAATACCTTACCATTCACCTAACAAGTTCCATACCTCATTATTTTAAATTGATTATAGCCCATAAAATAAATAGTGAAATGACCATAATACAAAAATCATGGTCTTTATTCATTATATATGTAATGTATTTATTTCAAGTTCCACTTCAAAAATCAGATAAAATATAAACAATCAAATCATAAGGATTTTGGGAGGGGGGTGGGTAATATAATTACCTGATCATTTGTTTCTGAATCACCTAGGGCACTTATTAAAAATGGAGATTCTGGGCCCCATCCCACACATGCTTAGACTCCTGAAAGAGATTTTTCAGCATGACTGAGTATAAAACAGACAACCAGAATGACCTCCTTAATGCTGTAGGCAAAAAGCCTGAACCTCACTTGTAGTAACTGGAGGGTAAGACAGCAAGTATTGCCAAACAAAATCATCTAAAGAATGGAATCCTTCTTTTGAACACTGTGGTTGTAAGATCATTTTCTGGGGCACCTGGTGGCTCAATTTAAGTGTCCAAATCTTGATGTTGGCTCAGGTCATGATCTCATGACTCGGGGGACCCAACCCGAGTCAGGTTATACCCTGACAGTATGGGGCCTACTTGGAATTCTCTCTTTCCCTCTCCACCCCTCCTTGACTCATGAGTTTTCACATACTCTCTCCCTCTCTCTCTCAAAATAAATGAACATTAAAAAAAGAAAGATATCTTCCCACCCAAAGTCATGGCACGTATATGAAATCTATCGTTGTAGTCACAAAAGGCATTGTTCTTTTGTGACATAGGAGGCCTTCGGCAGAAGGCACTAGAAGAGATGTTCATATTGAGAAGAAAGCAAAGAAAGTTAGATCCCTATTTTTTCAGCATGGCACAGATCTAAGCAGTAGCAAATAGATAAGAAATAAGACATACAAATGGTCAACAGTTACATGAAAAGATGCTTAACATTACTAATCATCAGAGAAATGCAAATCATAACCACAACAATATATCATGTCACACTTGTTAGAATGGCTATTATCAAACAGACAAGACATAGCAAGGTGAAGTTGTGGAGAAAAGGGAACCACTGTGTACTGTTGGTGGAAATGTAAATTGGTACAGTCACTGTGGAAAACAGTAAGGAGAGTCCTCAAAGAATCAAATATAGAAATACCATATGATCCAACAATCCCAGCTCTGGGCATATATCCAAAGGAAATGAATCCATTATCTTGAAGATATACCAGTACTTTCCTGTTCACTTCAACATTATTCACAATAGGCAAGACATAGAAACAACCTAAGTGTCCATCAACAGAAGAATGGCTAAAGATAATATAATATATTATAAATATAATGGAATATAATTCAGCCTAAGAAATAAGGAAATCCTGCCACTGGCAACAATATGGATGAATCTAGAGGTCATTATGCTAAGTGAAATGAGCCAGGCAGAGATAGGCAAACACTACATGGTATCACTGATATGTGGAATCTTTTAAAAATAAATAAATAAATAAAAAGTCAAACTCATAGAAAGAGAGCAGCAAAATGCTTGCCAGGGGCTTGGGGGTAGAAGATGAATAAGGAGAAATTGGCAAAAAGGTACAAATCTCAGTTGCAAAACGAATAAGGTATGAGGATCCCATCTACAACACAATAAAAACACTACATTATATAACAGAAATTTGCTGAGAGAGTAGAACCTAAATGTTTCCACCAAAAACAAAAGTAAATATGTAAGGTAATGAAAATGTTAGTTAATTAATTAACTCCATAGCAGGGATCTTTTCACAATACATGCGTGTATCAACTCATCAAGTTATACACTTGATAGTGTATAACTATAACTTCATAGTCATGAAGATAAAGTCCAAATCCCCTAGCAGAGCAAAAAGCCTCTAGCACTCTCCCTGTTTCCTATGCCTCCACGTTCATCCCTCACCATTACCCCTCTCTCCCTTGGCACCACATCTAACTACTCTCAATCCCTGTCATGTGCCCCCATCCTCTCATCTCCAGCTTCTCCCTCTGCTTGGAAATCGCTCTTCACAGATCTCTACCCACCCACACTTCTCCTCCCTGGGTAACTTCCACTCAGTTGTCAGGACTCTGCTCAGATCACTCCTTGTTGGAAGTTTTGTCTGACACCCCACCATGGCTGGGTTCTTCTGTTACTCTTCTCTCTGAAGTCTCCTTTCTCTTTCTTTTCTCTTTCTTTCTTTCTTTCTTTCTTTCTTTCTTTCTTTCTTTCTTTCTTTCTTTCTTTCTTTCTTCCCTTCCTCCCTTCCTTTCCTTCTTTTTTCTCTCTCTCTTTTTGTCCTCACACTCCTCCCTCTCTCCTTCCCTTGCTCTTGCTCTTGATATACATACTAAGTGATTAAAATTTCTATTTCTTAGCCCAAAACTATAAACTTGTAACTCCCAGTAATGGAAAA
The DNA here is from genome assembly GCF_008692635.1 of Crocuta crocuta. Classification (NCBI taxonomy): domain Eukaryota; kingdom Metazoa; phylum Chordata; class Mammalia; order Carnivora; family Hyaenidae; genus Crocuta; species Crocuta crocuta. Next base: position 529,197 of record NW_027531910.1, on the reverse strand, counting down.
CATTTCTAGATTATAATTCATCTTTGATTACTTTTCACGCTCTGTTATGTGATTCAAAGGACTACCAAACAGTGGTGCTCTGAGGAAAACTAAGGAACAGAGAATAGTATTGTTCCCACAAGACACTAACAGGACTACACACACACACACACACACACACACACACACACACACACACACGTATATACCGGTTTGCGCAGACATCAGGAAGCAACCAGATGAGCACGGCACATGGACCTTCAAAGAAGAGGCACTGGCAGAGAACAAAGTAAACCAGAAGATAAATGCAGAAAGAACTGCCTTAGAGGCACTGCTGGATTCAATCCTATTTATGGTCTCAGCAGTATTCTATTATTCAGGTACTAGTCAGCACTTCCCTGCGCCACACATCCAGCAGCTTATTATAAACAGCCCCTGGCCAGGAAGAGATACAGTTTACTTAATTAACTTAGATGACCCAGTGTCCTCACCTCCTGCCATCTCACCTGCTTTCCACATTGGTGTTTTGGCAAAAGCTTCAGTACTGCTCTGGCTCAGCTCTCTGCTAAACAGTCACCACTGGCATCCAGCCTTGGCTCCTTTCCACACATACGTATCCTAGGTCTCAAACACTGTATCTGATTTGCTACCTGGCTTCTCTGACTTCTCTACATTTCTGTGATTTCAGATTTTTATGCCTCATGTCACTATGGGTATCTCATTAGAGGAAAGGTTTTCTAGCTAAGTCTTGGCAACACTCCTGTTTTAAGTTTCATTTAACTTTTGGTGAACTCTATATGTTTCATGCCATATTGTGGGCACAGTGGCTCTCTAAAAGTTCCAAGTTAAAAAGATCTCTTCAGGTACTGCCAAATGAAACCATCATTGAGGAATCTCATAAAAAGCGGTCCTTGGGCATGGTTCCTATTGGGGTGTAATCTCTTACAAATACCTCATGGATTTCCTGATCTATCTGTCACCTGGTCCACAAGGCCTCACATAATTCTGGCAATATCCATATAATGGTACTGATATAACTCGTGGTTTTAAATCACTTTAAATGTTTGATCAATATTGATTTTGAGATGCTTCTTATAATCAATATTAATTTGGAATTATAAAATTCAACTTTGCATTTGTTACTGGGATTTCTTTCACTGATCCTTGTATAAGAAGAGTAACTTTCCTAATCTTGTACAGTAAAATATAAACCTACATAATGAATGGAAATACTTCTGTCATCATACTGGTCACCCTCTTAGAAACTGCCGTCTCTTTATAGTCTATGCTTTGAAAAAGCTCTTTGTTTTACAGTTCAAAGCGAATTCATCATAGTGACTGTCAGCTTAGAGCAGAGGGCAATAAACGTCTCCTATCCAAAGAACAGGAAAAGCATTAATTATAACAGAATGCTGCAAACCTCCCTATTCTGCTTCAGAAACTCTCTTAGTTCTTTTCCACTGGGATACAATCTAATGTTATGCATTCATATTATGGCCCCTACTGTTGAAGAAATGATAATAGCAGTGATGTTCCTCAGATTAAATCTATCAAAAGTTTATTCTAGCAAAAGTGACACATGATAGTTTTAACCAGCAATACATCCACCTACACACACACACACACACGATCTCACGAAATATTAAAATATATATTTAAATGATCTATTTCAGGTATAAAATCAGAGGACTGAATGTCAATGAAACTAAAGTTTCTTTTTTTCTTCCTAAAAACTAAAATTTCCAAATTTAGAAATTCTAAATTTCTAAAACAATCTAGGTTTCCTGGTAATATTTTTCCCTTTTTATTTCATTTTTGACAGTCAAAAATCTGAGGTAAAAGAAATAAGGTAAAATTTCTCCTTGCCTCTTCGCTGGTATTTAAGGAAGTTTTAAATGCCAGTTGTCATAGCACCAGGGTGGTGTTCCAAGGATGTCTGTCAGTCACAGCAGCCTAACAGTTACTAGTAAAAGCTGTCCTCATTGTGTTAGCCATTCTTACACTGATAATTACATTGAGAGTCTTACTGTTGATAGATAAAGTAAATTTTTAGGCTATATTTTTATTTGGAAAAGTATCAGTTTCTGTTGCATTACAGAATCAAAACATGAATTAAAGTGGTAATTTTGCTTAATTCTTTTTTGCCCTTGTGATGGGAACCATTACCTCTTGTTTTCTTTGATCCCATAAATACACGTTTGTTAATTTTTTGTTCTTTTTCTGCATTTTTGTTACATCTGTACAAGTTATTTTCATATTTCAAAACAAACATATGCCCATGAATCCTGTGAAAATCAAAAATGTTTTCAGTAGTGCCTTCTGGAAACTAAATGCTAATTCCCACAATAAATAATAAGTCTCAAAAGATGTAGGATTTACAGAAAATAAATGCAAGCATGGAAGATCTTTCCTCTGAATATGCTAGTTTAGAAATGTATCATCACTTAACTCAAGTTCAAAGAGAACTTTTATGTTCCCATTTCTAAGTTCTATAGTGAATCCAATTCCATGTGAGTTCATTTTTATGGGGAAAAACTCCATAGTCATTGGGGACCATTTGAGTGCCATTTAAACAAATCAATGCAGAATAATAACTGAGTCAGTGATAATAATCATAATCATAAGTAATAGTAATAATGTCAGTGATAATTCTCTAACCAAGGATTATAGGCTGCATTTCTGTTAAAGCTGCTAGGAAATCCTTATGTGGCTTGAAAGTATTGGGAGAAGATTGTGAACCTATCTTTTGCTCTCCCCCATACCGTCTCATTTCCAAGATTAGTAGGTAAACCAACTAGTAGCCTCCCATTCTTTGTGTCTGAGGCTACATCACTGAGTCCTGTGTAACTGAACCTGAAAAGTCTGGCAGAATGATGACACTCATGATCAGTAAAAAGACACACAGATTTAAAGTCAGAATCCCTATGGCCATAAACTCAGCTGAGCTATTTGAGTAAATCAGAGCATTTATTTAACAAATATTTATGGAAGGCCTATTTTGTGTCAAGCTATTTGTTAACTCCTACAGCTACAAAATCTGGTAAGTTTCCTGCTCCCATTGAGTTTTCCAAACACTGGGAAACACAAATCAATTGTCTGACAATGAGTTGTCTGACAGTCAGGGTCACCCTGTAATCTCTATTGAGTTGTGAAAAAGTGACACCTGTGAAGTCAGATTGAATTAAGTCCAAATTTTCCCCCTGCCATTCACTGGCTGTGTTACTCTTAGAAAGTCATTTAACCACTTTGAGCCTTAACTTTTGCATCAGTAAGACAAGGATAACAATACCCTGCAAGAGTATTATGGAAACTCTATTTTATCAATAAATGTGCGTTGTTTTTTTTTTACATGTACTATGTGCTAGGCACTTTTATAGGTTCCTGGAATATATTATGAACATAGCAAAGATCTCTGCCCTTGTGATGTTTATAATTCCAGAATATTGCCTGTCGCTGTTCAATAATAACTATTGTCATCATTAAAATAATATATTTAGTAAGTTTAGTTCAAAAAGAATGACTGAGAAAAAAATGTGCTCTCAGATGTTATAATCAACACTAAGGAAGACAAATACAAACCAAAAATAAGGCACCTAAAAATACAAAATTTAGAGCAAGCAATATATCCAAGGTTGAAAAGTATCTGTTTCAAACAAATACCTAGAATATGCATTTCACTGGAGTACTAGGATTAATATTCAGTTATGAGGGAAGAGTCAGAGGAATTCAATTTGAGCTTGTGTGTGAGAAGAAGGTTACTGTCTCACATCTAATCAACCCAGGAAGGCCAACCCAACCATGATACTATCTGTTCCAGAGGCTGTGCATGGTTGAAAGCACAGGCTCCCTCTCACCTCTACTGAGCTTGCTGTGCGTTCAGCCGATAGGCTGTGCAAACTGACACTATGTCCTCAGTATAATACCAACCCTCTAGGAGACTAAACAGACACTTGGATAGCAAAATGGTTACTTCAGATAGTTTCTACTCCAGAAGGGCAGAAGTTCACCCATTAACAAAATCAGCACATATTCTGGGCATAGTTTGCTCTCCTTGTGTGAAGTCCCTTTACCGGCATCACTCTGTAAGGACTAACGGTGTTTATTATTATGGGATTCCTACATAACATCACTACAGGCCAAGGGACCCACTTCACAGGAGAGACCGTGTGATGGTGAGCGCGCGCGTGCACACACACACACACACACACTCTCCTGGTCCCTATCACAAACTTTATCACTCAGAAGCTGCCCTCCTGATTTAACACTGCAGGAGCCCCTTAATAGCGCAGCTGAGGCTCCAGCCTGTGTGTGCAGTGCTGTCCTTCAAAGTGCAGTAGAAACACTGAACCAATGTTTACTTCACAGTGTTAAGCCCCTGGTCTGGGAACCAAAATGTGGAAATAGGGGTGGTTTTTCTAAATGTCACTCCCAGTAATCCACTTGGAGAATTTATCCTTCCTGTTCCCACAACTTCTGGCTCTGCTGATTTAGTTTCTGGTTCCTAGGAGGGATGAGGAGATACTTCTATCAGGGGCACAGCAAAGATTCCACTCAATCTAAATTTATATCTTATGCTGGCAATCTTAACCTCCTTGTGCACAAGGCAAAAACAAAGTGTTGCTATGCTATCCTAACAGGAGTAATTGATAATCAGTTGATCATGAGGAGATAGAATTGCTGTCTGATCATGAGCAGAAAGTCTGGGATTTGGTAAAGTTACTGATTTACCTCTGAGCACTTCCACATGTGTGACAACTCTTAGTGGACAATTGTAGCAACCATTGTATTACAGGCGTACAGGAATCATGGTCTCAGATCCCTCAGGCATAAAACTATGGGTTACCTCACTCATTCAGCATCCTAGATCAATAGAAATGCTGGCTAAGGGTAAGGAATATCTCAAACAGGTGGTAAATAAAGTAGGTGATGAGTATGAATTGTGGCCTCAGCATCAGAGAGTATAGCTTGTCCTACAAACCTTTCCATGTAAAGCATTTCTGATAGAAATTCTGAGTGTTTACCAGCCTGAAGAAACTATTACAGAACAGAGTGAAACTTAATAGAAGGAAGAGTGGCTCTAAATTATGAAGGGATGGAATGTAACCAGAGCTGTTGATACCCTGGTGTTTCTGACTTCCAGACACCAGTATCTGTATCTGTCTGATGGCTTTCTCCAAAGCCTTCAGAGGCTTCTCTGTCATCACACAGTAGCAGGCTGGAAGCACCAAGGAATCCATACTCTCTGGGAACTGCTGCATAACAATGCTTGACTTCTAGCTAGACTCTTTGTCCCTCGTGTGGGATATTTTTGAAGTTGCTTCTTCGATACTATGTCACCACGTTTCCTTTGAAATTAAACTCAGTTAGCTCCTAGTAATACCTATTGACAGCACTTATTATTGCTGCATTTCCTACTGTCTCATTTCCTCATTCTCTTACCAGCGGCCTCTGCACCTTACAAATAAACTGCACTCAGTCAAATCCTTTTCTGGTCTGCTTCTGGGGAAACCAAACATTACTACTAACCCTGTTACACTCCCTAATACCTAGACTCTAAGATCCTTAAAAGCGAAGAATATGTTGTTAAATATATATCATACCCTTACTTCAGTGTCTCATGTATAAATGCTAGTCAATTAATGTTTATTCTACTTGTTCTGTATTTGTTTTTCTCTTTTGTCTTCTTTTGGATTAACTAAATATGTATAATTCGTTTTCCCCCATAACTCTTTGTGGTTTATGTATTCTTTTACTATTGTTGTACTAATGAATTGTTACCTGTGATCACAGCCTTAGTACTAGATTTACTAAAGACTTATTATGTATATTACCTTTCTTTAACATTTCCCAATGAATTTTTATGTAGTATTTTTGTGTATTTTAATTCTAAATATATTTATGACCTCATAAGACATTCTTATTGTTTCAAAGACAATATTCATTTATATTTACTTAATATTTATTCCTTCTGATACATTTCATTTCTTCTTCACCTCCAACATTGCGTCTATGGTCATCTACCCTTAGCCTTATAATCTCCCTTTGGAATTTCCTTCACTGTAGGTTTATTGCTGATGAATTTTCAGTTTCTGTTTCTGTGATAAAATTTTTTTGTCCTCCCTTCTGAGGACAGAATATTTCCTTTGGGTACAGAATCTGTGTTGGTAATTATTTTTTTGCAATACTTTAAAGATATTATTCCCTTGTCTTCTGAGAAGCCAACTGTCAGCTCAATGTTGTTCCTTTGAAAGAATACCTTTTTCTCTGGTTTCTCCTAAGATTTTACCTTTGTCTTTGTTTTCCATAGTATTACTGTGTGGAGTTTTCTTTGTACTTCTACTGTTTGAAGACTTACGGTTTTGCATCTATGGTTTGATGTCTTTCATCAATTTTAGAAAATATTCACTCATATGTCTTCCCAGATTGCTTCTGTCCCATTCTTTCTGTCCTCTCTGCCAAAAACTCCAATTGTAGACATCTTAACTGCATGTCACATGCATAGTATTCTCTTTTCCATTGTTACATCTTTTCTATCTTGTCTCTCTTTGTTTCACTCTGGATATTTCTTCTAACCTATCTTCCAGTTCAATTTTTTTGTAAACGTATCCAATTTGCTGCTAAAGCCAAACATCTCATAATTAATTTTATTTATTTTGGGTTTTAGTTGTAAGTTTCCATTCAGGTCTTTCATAATTTCTAGTCCTCTAGTTAAATATGTCAAGTTGTCATTGAGTATCTTAAAATATTGTCACAGTAATTTTAAAATTTGTGCCTGCCAACTTTAATATCAGCATTTCTTTTAGACATGTTTAGGTTTTTCTTGGTTTTTAATTACTTTTATTTTTATGTTTTGCTATTTTTTACTGAGTGTTGAAAACTATATGTAGAAATATCTAGAGGTCATTTGAAGATATAATAATTTTTTCTTCATTCAAAATTGATTTGCATTTTCTCTACCAGGAATAAGTCTAGAAGGATAGTCTCTTAATCCAATCACAGATGAAATTGATTAAGGGGCACCTGGGTGATTTAGTCAGTTAAGCAATCTGACTCTTGGCTTCAACTCAGGTCACGACCTCATGATGGTTCATGGGTTTGAGCCCCGCATGGGCCTCCACACTCACTGTGGACAGTGCAGAGCCTGCTTGGGGTTCTCTCTTTCTGCCCCTTTCCAGCTCTCTCTCTCTCTCTCAAAATAAATAAATAAACCTAAAAAAAATATGATTTGAAGTTGAGGTCAGGCCTTCCAAGAGCTAGTCTTTGCTATTTTTACCCTTACTCCTAAGGCATAATCCTTCAGGGCTTCAACTGAAAGCCTAGTTTGTTTGTCGGTACACTTCTGTATTGCCACAATCCCAATATTTGTTCTGCTAATACTGTGAGCTTGACAGAAGTTCTGCATAGTTTCCTAGGCTTTCAGTCACTGCTTTCAAACTGGCAAGTGCATTGAGGGAAAAAAGCAGGGCCAAATTGTCTGACACACACCTTCGTGCTTTTTCCTTTTCTATGAGTCTTAAACTGGTAAGTCTTCTCTACCAAGGTAGCCGTGCAGGGTGTGCAATCAGGTTTTTGGTTCTTATTTTTATAACTCTTGCATATGTTTTACACATCCATTTAGTTGTTCTTTATTTGTCCAAATAAGCTAGCTCACCATTTCTGGAAGGAAAACTCTTTCAAATAGCATATTATTAAAAGCTAATAAAGCAAAAAAATGTTCTGGAACCCAAAAGAAGAAGAAAAAGTACTGTCTAAGGAAACTTAAATATGTTAAAAGACAAAAAGTTAGAGAAATATTCTATAAAAGGAATAGAAATTTAAGATACAAATGATGATCCTAAAGAGACAAATACGAAATACTGAACTTATAAAAACAAGAATTCCAAGATAATATCGATGGAAGAAAGGGAACAGTTAAAAAGCACGAAGCTAATCAACGAACTGTCTTCTTCACTAAAGAAAAACCTGAGTCTGCAAATCAAAAGATTAAAAAGCTCACAGTTCTAGCAAACTCAATGAGAAGAATGTGTATTTAGATGTATTCTGATAAAATGTTTGAATTTAGAGACTAGGAAAAAAGAAAAAAGAAAAACCTTATATGCACAAAGAGAGTGAATCTTTGTTAATGCGTGGGAAGACTGATTATATTTCATGAAGTTATCACTCATTGTTTTCTCACATAAAAGACACTGAAATTTAGGTTCATTTGCATCTCTACAATAATAAAAGCCTATATTTTTAAATTGGCATCTAAATACATCCAAAATTTCTTACGATTGATTACTGCCTGGTATCAACTTACTAGTTGTGTTTGGAAAGAGCTATCATCTTCTTTATTGTCAAGTTCATTGTGGAAAGTTTAGGGATAATGGCTTCATCCACATTATATGATGATTTCACATTGTTCTCAATTTCCTTATGACTCCTTCCCTGTACTTGCATTTTGTTATGACTGTGCTTCACACACCAGGTTCCAAAGAGGTACATACTTTTAAACTTTTTTTAAAAGGTAAATGAAGACACTAAAGAAGGACACATAAAATAATGAAAGGTAAAAACTAAAGACACTTTTTTTTTCTAAAATAGTTTATTTTCAAGTTGGTTTCCATATAACACCCAGTGCTCATCCCAACAGGTGCCCTCCTCCAATGCCCATCACCTCCCTTCCCCTCCCCCACCCCCATCAGTCCTCAGCTTGCACTCAGCATTCAGGAGTCTATCATGGTTTGCCTCCCTCCCTCTCCCCAACTATTTCCCCCACTTCTTCTCCCCCATAGTCCTCCGTTAAGTTCCTCCTAATCCTCCTATACGTGCAAACATATGGTAACTGTCCTTCTCTGCCTGACTTATTTCGCTCAGCATAACACCCTCAGGGTCCATCCATGTTGCTACACATGGCCAGATTTCATTCTTCCTCATTGCCATGTACTATTCCATTGTATAGATGAACCACATCTTCTTGATCCATTCATCAGTTGATGGACACTTAGGCTCTTTCCATGTTTTGGCTATTGTTGAGAGTGCTGCTATGAACATTGGGGTACATGTGCCCCTATGCATCAGCACTCCTGTATCCCTTGGGTAAACTCCTAGCAGTGCTATTGCTGGGTCCTAGGGGAGTTCTATTGTTAATTTTTTGAGGACCCTCCACACTGTTTTCCAGAGGGGCTGCACCAATTTACATTCCCACTAACCATGTAGGAAGTTGCCCATTTCTCCACATCCTCACCAGCATCTAGAGTAAGGACACTTTTTTTGAAAAGGGAACTCATTTTGACTGGTAATTAAAGAATGCAAAGCTTTATGTTTATAAATTAACAGGTATTAAAGCACAATTTCAGCACAAATTTTGATTCAATTGATGGAGCTGAGTTTGGTTGGTTGGCAATTAACCAAAGTGGAGGAATGAAGAAATATTTAATAAGGTAGTAAATTTTTTAAAAAAAAAAACAGCTATATGGAACCTCACAAAAACAGTAAACTATCACACAGCCCTACTCCTGTCTGACAGACTTACAAAAACTATGGGAGTAGATGGCATGAGCATATGTTTTTAACACCATGGCATACTCCACTTTGTTTCATCCACCATACCAATCTAATGCCAGTTATTTCCTAGAGTACATAAAATACCAAATTTTCCATATACTCTTTACATATTTTCTTTTTTCTAGGTAATATCTCTCACTCTCCACCCCCACCCCCCTACCCGCACACATACATACACACAATGAACAAAGATACATACAGAACGGAGATTCTGCTGATTCTTTGTAAATATATATGACAACAAAGATTCGGCACTATTTCCCCAAGTCTTCAAATAAACAGCATTCCAGTAAAACAAACCATCATTTACTGGCTAAGTAAGATAAACTGAGGCAAGGAATACTCTGGGAGATGTAACGCTAGTTCAAGAAATCTCACTGTAAATAATTTGTATTAAAAAGGCTAGGAAATGATGCTAAAAATAAAATCTAAATGAGAGGAAGGTTGAAACATCATTGTGTAGGTTTAAGAGCATAATAATTAAGCACAACAAGGCTGGAACGAAAACTGCTTAGGTTTGAATTTCAGTTCTGCAATAAACATTCTCTCATTTTTTGACATTGTTCATTAGAGAAAAGGAGCTTCAAATATGGAATAAAAAGTCAAAAATAACCATTAGTACAATAAAAATAGAAAATAGACTTCCCAATTCACCAGAGGAGAAAAGCAAGCCAACACATTGAGTCCAAATTGGAATACAGGGAAGAAAAAAAGAGAGACTTAAGCAAGTCTGAAGAACATAAAAGCATAAAACAAGTAAGTCACTACAAGGTATTTTTCTCATCCCCATTCCACTCCCCCCACCCCATGTTCCATTCTTGATTCCTAGAAAATGCCAAGTCCCTTCTGGCTTCCTGTTACATATGTAACCAAGGAGAAGAAAAGCAGACATTTGGTATTGCAACTAAAACTAGAGAAAGGAACCAGGGTGTTCCTAGCATAATAGTGCATGGGACATATGCACTATAATATGTCTGAGTAATGTTACATTGCGTTGTAGCTTCCTCTCCCACGCAATCCAAAGTGCAGCCGCCCCCACCCACATAATCCCAACCCTAACTAAAATAGAAAGAGACACAACTGAATAATAATTCTTCTGAAACTGGGTGGAAAACAGGCTAGTGGTAGTAGGTAAGTGTGAAGAGAAAGCAGAGAAGGTCAAAGGAAGCACAGGTTTTGAATTTCCCTGTAAGTATGAGACAGGAAGCCTCATAAAGCAGCTCCAGAGCTGAGCCTGAAAATCTGGAAGCATGGGATGAATAGGGTTGAGGATCCATCCCTAGATTCCCATGGACTCTGTAGGTTGGAGTGTCTGACTCAAGACAGAAGTCTACTCCATGCATTCCCCTGAATCCTATGAGCATTCTGTCAGCTAAGAGTAAGAGCCTTTAATAGTGGTAAGTTACACCTCTTCTCAGCTACTAGAAAGAGCACAAGAGTCTCAAACACACACAAATGTAACATTTTTCTGATAAGTCAGGATGTATCTTTGTGAAGAATATCTTCTTTCATTTACTTATAGGGCTCTGAAGACAGTTTGCCTTCTTAGTAACTGTATACCCCCAATATTAACACATAATTCCCTGACCTCTTTTTCAAATGTTCAACAATTGGTCATTCAATTCCAATGAGTAGGGAGTCTTCCAGTAGCCAGGGAAACCAGCTTAGAGAGTCCAGCTCTTTGGGATGCTAAATGGTCTGCCATCCATCTTGAGAGACTCCTTTGGGTAAGCTTGACCTGTCCTGAATTCCTGATGCTTCTTTTCTGTATTAGCAACAAATCTTTCCTATCCGTAAGAAGGCACAACTAAACATGATGCTAAGGCCTTGATATTTTAATTTTTCCTCAATTTTATTGGACTCCACAATGTCAAGGAAACCAAAAGAGAATGTTTACTTATTTGTGATGCTGTCTGTATATAAGGCTCTCCACAAAGGGCAACGTCATTGGTCCCTACAAATCACAGTTTCAAATCATATATCCTAGACACAGCTACAATTTGCTCTGGAGTTGTCAAAGAACAAATGTTTTTGAATCTATGCTATTTAAGTTTTAATATCTATTCATCATAACTAAATGCAATTTGGTATTCTGGAATGGATCCTGAAACAGAAAAAGAGCATTAGTGAAAAAGCTGGTGAAATCTGAATGAAGTCTAGGATTCAGTTAAAGTGAAATATCATTAGTTTTTTTGACAAATGTACCACGAATTATCCATGGTTAACTTAGGGGAAATTAGGAAAGGGATATATAAGAGTATTATCTTTGTCTTCCACTTTTCATTAAATCTAAAATTATTCCAAATTAAAATCTTATTTTTAAAAAATCTCTTTACTCATCAGGTCCAAGAAGTAGGGAGTTGGAGCCCGGGATGGCAATTGGAGAAAACAGCTAAACTAAGCCACTGCCTTATATATAATAACAAAAGTCTTTGGAGAAAAGACAGCAGCCAGCAGTAGTGGCAGCTCTTCAGTCAGGTTCTTCTAAGGAAGACCCAGATTTAGTCTACACTTAAATTTCATGTAGACATTTTATGATATTCTGTTTTATTAACTTAATCAACCTTCTTCTATTAATGGAGACTGTGACTTTTTTTTAACATACAAATATCCTTAAGGGGCAAAAACAACACAATAATCCAGAAGGATAAACCCTATTCACCAGGTTTCAGTCATGAAATGAGATCTCACAATCATCATATTCCCACTAACATGACTATCAGGCATAACCAATATAACAGAAAGATAAAATCTTTCTATAAGGCAATAAATGTAAATGGGTTAAATTCCCTCATTCAATCACAAAAATGCTTAATTTGGGAGCAGAAACAATAACAAACCAAATAAATTTTATAAGGAATATAATCATACAGAGGGACTTCTGGATGAAAATGATATAATGAGTTCATACTTTGAAAACTGTCTCTGTTCCACAGAAATACAAATGACAGAAAAGTAATATAAAAAGAGAAAATCAGACAACATAGAAATTAAAATGATGGACTAGAAATGGATAGAAAAGCAAAATAGTGTGTGGGGACTGAATCCACAGAATGGCTGGCCTTTGGGGCAGAAGCTTACAGTCGGCACAAAGGACACTCAAAAATTCCACATAAAACTAATGCCAGGCTCACTTTTTGAAGCCTGGGTCTATGTTTTGGCTATACTAAGCCCTGAAAGAAAGTTTAAAAGTAATAAATATGTTTATTATTGTAGAATGCTGCCGGGATTATAGTCCAAATTAGGGGAGGCAGAAAATTTTGAACAGCTTTTAAACCAGGACCTAAAACCAGGAAACTCCCTCTCTCTCTACCCCCCACCAGACTCTGGATTCACCATCCCCAACATCATCATTAAAAACATTATATGACCTGGTTCTAGATGGAGACAAATGAGTTAAGTGAAGGCAAAACCAAAACCATTCTTCAGAGATGAATAACAAAAACAAGAGGAAAAAAAACCTGCCTACATTCAAGGGGAGAGGATTATACAATGTATATGCACCAAGGGATGAAAATCTTGAGGGTCATCTTAGAATTCTTCTCATCACATATGTATAAGAGAATATTTTGAGATGGAGGTGCATGTAAACCTTTAAATTTAAATTAAAATAGAAAATATAGCAACTGGAATGAGAAATGCAATGGAAGGGATAAACCTCACTATGTACCTAAATTAAGAAACTTCCTAGAATGCAGAGCATAATCACAGATATTTGTAAAAACACAAAAGATTAAAATGAAAACTTATTTGTGAGTTGCTAATAGATGGTTTACTCAGAAAACTTTAAACAATATTAATTGTATGGTAAGGAATTTTTAACAGAAAATTAAACCATAACAAGTTCCCTGTAGTCAAGAGAAATAAGAAATAATGAATAAATGTAGATGGCATTCTAAATAATATAAACATTAATTTTAAGCCAGTTCTTGCAATCTGACAGAACATATAAGCAGAAAAAATTTCTAAGTACAAAACACCTAGAAATAATGGATAAAATTTAAAGTATGAGCTCATTAGTGACCAACAGACAGTGAGGATAAGATGCCAGACCCTGGCATAGAATTTAAAAAGGAGTATGATGACTTAAGGAGATAATATTTAAATAAAATTTTAAATGCATAAATACTATGTGCAATTTGTTTGGCCATCTCTCTATCCATTCCTCTCTGTAGGTCTCAGAGGCCTTTGCCTTCACCAAGGTATTAACACACGCATTGTTGCGGGGAAGACCAACATCCTCAAAAAGCTTTATGATGGCTGTTCTCTATAGGCTAGAGATGATGGTTGCAGACACTATCATAAAACTGGGCTCCCTAGTTTAGCTTCCAGATGGATAGAGACAGGTGGCACTGTTTAATCACTGGGGACTTGCTGTGTTCAATAACTATAATAAGCCAACGGGGTGGAGCAGTAATCAAAGTCTTTTAACCTAAAATGATCTCTGGTAGTGGGTAATTGAGTATGAAAATCCTGAGGAATAAAAAAATGGGTGGCTATTAAAATACTGTTGACATGTAAAAGTAAAAAAAAAAAAAATCTAGGTCTAGTGGCAGAAACTTGATGTAAGTCACTAGAGTAGGGATAAAAGGCCACTTAAGAAGTTCCTAAATTTAAGCCAGTTCTCAGACCCAGAGTCCCTTGATTAGGGTCTTGAGGAAGACCCTGCACATGGCCACACATGTTTACTACAAGTTTTCCTCCCAGCCTTCCTCAGAGGCACATGTGGCCATGCACCAGGGTGGCTGTGCACTGGATAAAGGGAAATATTCAGTCATTCAGGGATTAACAGATACTACTCTGAACTCATGTTTACCCCCAAAGCCTGGAATGCCACTATGGTCAGACAGTCAGAAGGGCTTCTGGAGGTAAGGTGATAGATGGAGGTTTGGCCTGAATCCATCTCACGATTGATCCTACTGGGACTGCAGACCTATTTTGTGGTTATTTTCTTCCAAAATGTTGTGTCTACACATTGGTTCTGTAACCCATGTTGTAAGGGCCATTATGGTAAAAGCCCTTTTACATTCCCCCCACTGTTGAAAACAACGCTGTATCTCTAAATGGTGCAGAGAGTAGTGCCACCATCAGACACATGAAAGATACAGAAGTGATGGTTCTATCTTATTTTCTTTGTATGTACCTATTTAGCTAATGCAAAAGCCAGATGTATGCTCAAGGATACCAATGCATTATCATAAAATTAATTAGGTTGTGACACCAATTGCAACTGCTGGTCCCAATGTGGTACATCACTGGAGCAAATCATCACAGCCCTTGGAACCTTTTATTCAGTCACTGACCCAGCAAACATTTTCTTTTCTACACCAGGTAATAGAGAAAATTAGAAGTGATTCACCTTCACTCTTTTACCTCAAGGCTATATGAGCTCTTGGCTGTCAGTTTTATGTCCTAGAGGAACCTTGATTGCCTTGATATTCCACAGAATACCATGCTGGTTCATTCCATCGATAGCAATATGGTAATTAGACCTGGTAATCAGGAAGTAGTAAAAGAAGATGTTTTTGAAATGCACATGCATGCCCAAAGGGAGGTGAGCCAAACCCCCTGAAAGTTCAGAGATCTACCACATAGAGAAGCAGTGGTCTGTGGCAGGTCTCCACTTAGCACTTCCACCATGAAGAAAGAGGCACAGTGCTTGATAGACATTTTTCAGATTTTTGAGAGAACGTATACCATTTTTAGATGTGCTGCCCCAACCCATTTACAAGGTAATACATAAAGCTGCCAGTTCCAAGTAGGTTCCAGAGTAAGACAGGCCTCAACATTGGGCACAAGCTGCAGTGTAAGTGGCACAGCCATTTAGGCTTTATGACCAAATAGATTCAATGGTATTTAAAATGACTTTGGCAGACAGAATGCCAAATAGGAGAACCACAACACAGATTTTAGAATTTGGGAGTATGGATATGCTCTTTTCAACACCAGCCCTCATTTGTAAAGCAGATCTTGGCTTGGCACTGAGTCTGGCAGAGATACAAGATGCCATGTGACTGTGTGACCAGGGCTGCCCTTCATGAATTAGGCCTTATTTGTTGTGCAAAATTATGAAGTTGGAGATGTACAGCAGCATTCCACTCTTAAATTAAATGGGACACACAAGATTAGGCTCAAGGTGGTCTACACAGCACAATTGCACAAGTCAGTGAATCACTAACAGCTATGAGGTAATGGCTATGGGTTGCCTAGCTAGTCAGGGACCTTTAGGAAGGTGAGGATTGATGACAAGATCTGTAGAAAAGGTACATCAATGAATATGGGGAGAAGGCAATGTGAAGATTAGCAGTGAGAGAGAGAGAGAGAGACTGAGATCTGAAGATGCTGATGATGCAAAGGTATGGCAGAACCCAGAAGCTGGAAGAGGAAAAGAAAAGATGGTCCCCTAGAGCCTCTGGAGGGACAGCTTGATTTCAGCCCAACAAAACTGGATCTCAGAACTTCTGGCCTCCAAAATTGTGAAAGAATAAATGTGTGCTTTTGAAACTACTAAGTTTATGGTAATTTGTTACAACAACCATAGGAAACTAATACACATGTCTAATTTTGTCCCGGCACTTCCTTCTTGAGGACCTGAACAAGCATGATTGGTGCCACTTGTGATCCAAGAAAAGAGGCAATAAGGTGGGTTTTGGGGATGAGGTCTCTCACTGCTCAGAAGGCAAAGATGACGCTATCCTGCATAGTATATGGGTCATGGATAGTCCCTGGCAAAAGCCATCCCAACTGCTATAAGTCATCAATAGGGACCTGAGAAGCAATTGGAAGATAAAGAGGGACAATACTTACAAGCACAGCAGAGTTGGTTGATTACAGGTAAATTGTATTGCTAACTACAAAAGAATAGCAAGAAACTAAGTGCTTTGAGAAGGCAGTTAAAGGCTAAGTGTTAAGTGTGAGAACTATTGGCCTGTTTAATAGCTTACAAAGTACAAGAAAAGACACAACTGAACAGCAGATCAAAGCTCTGAAAGTTAAAGTCTCAGAGCTCCACAGATGATTAAATACTCAGTCAAGGAAGGTCTGTTGTCCTAAGGTCAGGGCCCAGGGGGAACAACATGGGACCCTGACCCATAGGCCCCTGTGCCAGAAGATGCTACAGAGGCCTCTCCCCAGCAAAGCAGGAGGTACCCCTCTCAGAGACTGCCTGCACTTCCCCTCCCGGTTGCCAGCCTGTGGGCTAGAATTACATCCTGGCATAACCTGCATGGGGCCACACTGAGCCTGACAAAGGAAAGAGACTATACACCCAAGGAACGGCAAGAATTATCTACCTTACACCAGCAGGGGCCAGGAAAAGTGAATCTGGTATTGAATCTAGAGGGAGCTTAATAAGTGGGGCTGGAATCTAAGACTGGATAAAAAAGGACTTATTTACTTGAGGCACTTTTTCTGAGCATGAGAGCTAACAATCTGGCAGGAACTTAAGGGAGTAGACTACATCTGTTGCCAGAACAGCTCCTGGAAGTCTAAGGAAAGTGATGGACCCTACTGAATGAGGTAGTAATGTCTGACTTGCCTGACAGGTAGTAAAGATTAAAGAGGCTGAGAGAGGTGGCTGAGCTGGAAAAAACTTAGTAGTTAAGGCTGGAATACTCATTAGAGGATTATGTCCACTGGAAGAACAAGACACAACACAGCATTCAGCAAGGCCATGAGGAACACACTGGTGAGAAGGATGCCAGCATCACTGAGAAGTTGTATGGTAAGCAGCCCTCTCTGCAGGCCAGGGCTGACTAAAGGGGAGGCAGAGCCAGAGCTAGGTTTGTTAATATCTATGGAGATGAGAGTCCACAGGGTGGTGCTTGGTACTAGAAGCCAGGAGGCCACCATCAGCTGAACAACTAGCAAGGCCAGAGGGACAGCCTGTAGACTTTGACCTGCAGGGAATTGATAAAGGAGCTTCTCACCTCTAGGGACAAAACAAACTTGCAGCCAACAGTGGTGCTACTTAACTTCTTTTTTTATTTATTTATTTTTTTTATTTTTTTTACAAATAGTTTATTGTCAAATTAGTTTCCACATAACACTCAGTGCTCATCCCCACAAGTGTCCTCCTCCGTGCCCATCCCCCCCCTCCCCCCCACATCCATCAGTCCTCAGTTTTTGTCAGCATTCAAGAGTCTCTCATGGTTTGCTTCTCTCCCTTTCCCCCACCATCTCCGCCCTTCTTCTCCCCCTTGTTCCTCCGTCAAGTTCCTCCTAATCCTCCTATACGTGCACACATATGATATTTGTCCTTCTCTGCCTGACTTATTTCGCTCAGCATAACACCCTCAAGGTCCATCCATGTTGCTACACATGGCCAGATTTCATTGTTTCTCATTGCCATGTAGTATTCCATGGTATAGATAAACCACATCTTCTTGATCCATTCATCTGTTGATGGACACTTAGGCTCTTTCCATGTTTTAGCTATTGTGGAGAGTGCTGCTATGAACATTGGGGTACATGTGCTCCTATGCATCAGCATTTCTGTATCCCTTGGGTAAATTCCTAGCAGTGCTATTGCTGGGTCATAGGGGAGTTCTATTGTTAGTTTCCTGAGGAACCTCCACACTGTTTTCCAGAGGGGCTGTACCAGTTTACATTCCCACCAACAGTGTAGGAGGGTGCCCGTTTCTCCACATCCTCGCCAGCATCTAGAGTTCTCTGATTTGCTCAATTTAGCCACTCTGACTGGCGTGAGGTGGTATCTCAGTGTGGTTTTGATTTATGCTACTTAACTTCTATAACCGGGTTCAAAGGTGAGAATGGAAGAGCAGGAAGGTGAGGGTGCTCACTCCAATAAAAAGTCACAATTCCACTCAGCCCCCAAATCTGCGCCCATTTTCAGATCCAGAACACACTGACTGAAGAGATGAACTTGATCACTCCAGCCCTAAAGAAGCTGCAGCACAGAGAAGATAAGAATCATTCCAAAGATCACATAGCTGTTGTGTCATGGGCAAAACCAGGGAACTATATTTGGCAAGACTTATGACAAGGTGTTAACATGTGAAGGAACAAATTAGGTAAGTACAAAAAATTGTGCAAAGGAATACAAGTAGTTAATAAATATGTTAAAAATTTAGCAAAGGAACTTAAAATGATTTGTCATCATATTAAACTTCATCAATTAATATTTTTAATAATAATATGCTGAACTAAAATTCGGGAGTATATAAATTGTCACATCTTTTCTAGAGGTAATTTTTGCCACATTTATAAAACACTTAAGCTTTGGGAATCTTTTGATTTCTACAAATTATACACTTAGGAATTTATTATACACAAATCATCTGACACATGTATAAGTGTTGATTTATAAAGGTAATAACTGAGCATAAAATATAACTGGAAAATTAGGGAAAAATCCTTAATGTTTAACAAAAGATTGGTAATAACTACACTATAGTCATAATAGAATAACATAAAACCATTAAAATTATATTCAATAACATAAAAATGTTCACAAAGCATTGTTAGACATGAATGGTGGATTTAAAAGAATTTTCATATTGGTATGCAAGTGATTTTAACCAAAGAATATGTAAAACTTTTAAAAGTCCATAGAAATGGTGGGCCTAGATCTCAGAGGTCAATTACAGCAATACCCTCATTTTTTGGAAAAATCTAGTGAAACCTAGAAAAGTTAATATTCTAAAGTAGAAACAAAAGAAATAGATTGGGAGCAATTTGGCATCCCTCCAAAAAGTGTGTGTGTGTGTTTGTGTGTGTGTGTGTGTGTATAAAATTATAAAAGTTTATGCCAAAGCATTACTGATGTTCATTTATCTGTGGGGTATGTGGGTAAATAATCATTTCACATATTAATTTTGTCTCTGTTTCCATTACTTTTGCAATGAACATGTAGAAACAAACAAGAGTTGTTGCTTTAAAAAATT
This sequence comes from Crocuta crocuta, assembly GCF_008692635.1. NCBI lineage: Eukaryota > Metazoa > Chordata > Mammalia > Carnivora > Hyaenidae > Crocuta > Crocuta crocuta. The sequence goes on along the minus strand of NW_027531910.1, from coordinate 509,767 downwards.
TGTTCAAAGAACTGATGTGTGACTAAAAGCTTCTGTTTCAAAATGCTTCCCACAGCCTGTATGTACCTGAGAGTTCTCGAATGGGCATTCATTAGCATTCACACAAATCCTTTAAGCTCAAAATTACCTTGGTCAGGATGCAATCTAATTTTCCTTTAAGATCTAAAATAATAACCCCATTGCATGAGTACAGGACTAGATTATATGAACACTGAAAGTACATGCATAAAATTGAACAGTGAAGCAATAAAACCCATGTGATATATTTATTTATATATATTATATATATACATACATATATATATAATATATATATATATTTGTTTTGTTGCCACTCAAAAAAAAAACCTAAGTTAAGATCAAGTCACAAGTGTACTATAATTTTTTTCATAACATAACTAAATTTTGAATTTTCTCTCCTTACGTTCGATCTATTATGTGCACAGATTTCCAGTTTTCCCCCATGGCATTTACTAGTTAGTTCTTTGACATCATTGTCAGTATAATCACCTTCACACTGCACTGACACATTAGAGAAACCAGGACCTGGAAGTCCAGCACCACTGACTCCCACCTCACACCTGGTATTGACATTGTATGAGGTTATACCCATCAGTGTTCTCCAGACCCATCACCACAGTTTGAGATGCCTTTGAGCAGTTAGTAACCAGAACACCCCTGATATGCCCAGGAGCGTCAGGGAATAGAGGGCTTGAAGGCCCTAAGAATAGTAGAGAATGAGGCCATAGCTTATCCAGTGTCAGTTCAGTAAGTGCAGGCAGTTGCACGTGGCAGGAGAAGGGAGGATGAGTAATGGCTCTGCATTTCTGGCACTCGAGAATTTAAGGACTGAGAGATCAGAAAAGAGACTTGCGTTTATGAATACAGAAGACAGAAGCTGGCTAGGGACTTTACTTCTTTTTTTATTTAAATTCTAATTAGTTAACACAGAGTGTAATAATGGTTTCAAGAGTAGAATTCTGTGATTCATCACTTACCTATAACACCCAGTGCTCATCTCAAGTGCCCTCCTTACCCACCAGGGGCTTTACTTCTAACCCAGACTCCAGGGAATTTAAAGACCAACAGTGGCTTTACCTTCAGAGTCAGCCTTAATCTCAATTAAATTCAGGAAGAAAGAGGCTACTTGCCAAAAAACCAAAATGTTTCTAACCACTCATGCCTGAGATTATTTTACATATACAAAGAAAACCTTCATTACCCAATGAGAGAAACACAATAAAATACTAATACCAGGAAACGTTCATCCAAAGAATAAGTGGAAATTGTATACAGATTCATAGAATTCTAGGGCTAGACTTCCAAGATCAATTACAGCAACATCCTCATTTTATGGTGAGCCCACTGCAACCCAGAGAAGCTATGTTATGAAGAGTAGAAGTAGATTGTGCAATAGTTTATTAAATCCTAAAACACTGGAGCCAGAAGTAAGCTTGAAATTTTAAAGATTGCTCTATGACAAAAATAATAAGTGCAATTTTTGTGTACTGATACTTTAACTTAACTGAACTTATAACTCTGCAAATGTCATTGAAAAACAAGATTTAGAGAACTATAAAATGATAGACCTCAGTAGATTATTGGAAAAAAATTAAGATTGGTATTATGACACAGCCTAAAGACCTCTTAACAAGGGTCAGAAGATATGGCCTCCCTTCCTATTCCACTAACCCACTGTATGGTCCTTGAAATGTTAAGGGACCTCTTATGTGCTCCTCTAGTCCCTTGAAAATAAGAGAGAGCTGAATACCTGATCTGTAAAGCCCTAAATTCCACACAATACAATAAAAATCACATTTCCTGGACATTGCAAATTTCTTGAGGACTCTGTCTACAAATACTAGACTTTCTGCACCTGCAGTCTTATCCACCAAGAAACTCTTATGATTCTCATACAAACAAAAAAAAAATTAGATCATTCAATCAATATATCAATACTATTACTTTTTTATCAAAATTGCCTTCGATCTCATATAGCAGGCCCTAAAATGATGCATAGTATAAATCTCTGTTACCAACCTAATAAATACTGTAGAATGATAACATTCTAATAAAAATGATGAACTGGGTCTCACAAGAAGGAGACAGCAACAAAAATACAATAAGCACTTATCCCCATGAATGATGAGCTTATAAATTACAGAACTGGCCTAGTAAAGCCTGAGAAATTTTTCATAACTAAAGATTATAATCAAGATTTTAAAAAAATTCTCTCTTATTACAACTGATGAAGAAAAATTCTAATCAATATTGACTTCAGCCAAAATTCTATGTACTGGGTCTTCAAATGCCTACTCAACTAAAGCATTATATTTTTAATAAATCACAGCTTCTGTTTAAATTACATAAACATATCTGGAGGATTTTTAATCATTAGAAGATGATTTTTAATGATTCTCTTGAACGTCCATGACAAATTATTCAAAAAGTTGGTTTTCAGAGACTTGATGTTCCCAAATGCTGCACCCTCCTTTCCTCACCCTCTCTCTAACAGTTAAGGACAATCATAATAAAGTGGTCGGTGCGATGCATGTTACACTAATACTTTCTACTCCAGAGACAAGAGTGCACAAAAGTTAACCTCTGACCCACAGGTTAAGTTCAGGTCTAAAGGAAAGGATGTTTTTCCCTAAGATTATTGGAAAGAAAAAGGCTACTCATATCATTTCTTTAAAGAGTGATATTCATTAAAATCTCAACCATCTGGAAGAAATAATTGGAGAAGTTCTGAGGGCCATAAAAAAATCAAGTTTAAGGAAAGACAGTGATGGATTCTCTTTCTTGCTAATTTATCCAGCAATATTAGAGTATCAAGCACATTCATTTCCATCAAACACCTGGCCTCCCTGACATTTGGCATTCTCCCTGACATCTATCAAGAAATAGTTCTGATTTTTCAACTTTCCTCATTTATGGTTTCAAGGAAAGATCCTGACATTGATTTTTACATATGACTCTGATTGACTCCAGTAGGAGTCCTGCACACAATTTGGTAGTACAAAATGATCCTGAGCCTAGCAGTCTATGCCCCTTCCATAAAGATATTTTATAGTTTCCAATTCCCAACTTTTATTTTCTAAATCATTTTCTCAGATCTTTAGAGCTTTCTTCTTATCTCCTGTAATGTCTTAAAACATAAAGTTCAAACCTTGGGTAAACTATTTTTTACTTTAATCTTAAATATTTCTTAAGCACATAGTCACTATGGCCTCAAGTGCCTGGAAAATACAAACACTGCCACTGACACTGACTTCCTAAAAGAAAAATTACAAATTATAACAATCTCCATTCATAGTTTATAGCAGTGCTTTTAATGAGGGCAAGTTGTGTACTTTAGTTTTGTACTTTTGTTCTGTTCCCAGTAGGAACAGATACGACTTGTATTTTTCACAGGAGTTTGTCACTTAGGAGTTCTGCCTCAAAACAAAATATGTGAATTAAAGAGGTTTGAGCATTATGGACATTTTAGTATGTCATTTATCAAGACTCTTTGAAGTTTCAGAGTTGGTTACTATAGTTGCTCAAAGCTGTCAGGGCTCTGGATTGTCTTCTCTGCTACTTCATTGGCTCTCCCCGCAGGGTCACAAAATGGCTGTCACACTTCCAAGTGTCTTGCCCTCAAGCCCCATCTCCCAAGGCATAGAAGAAGACTGTGGACTTCATTTCACTGTTTATTACCTAAAGTGAGGGGGCATGCGTGGAATTCCACCTTCCCTGTTCACATTTCATCATATACCTGAACAAAAATCAGAGATTTGTTTGCAGTGGAGGACAAATATAGGACAGCCAGGCAGTAGTATCTACACCTGGAACTCCCTGCTCCACCCCAACAGAAGTCACATTTATCAGTTACCTTGTATGACTACTCTTGGGATAGACACACGTGTACGGAAAGTTCCTGATAAAGATATAGAGCATGTATGTATAATGCCCAGGCACTCAACATACTTTTTCTCCAATCAAGGACCCCATTTTTAAATAAGGCAATCATAGTCCAAGATGTTGAGATAACTTATGAAATGCTTCAAGGATACCTAAGTAGCTTCACTTTATCAATAACCCTAGCATCAGTATGTACTTTATTTAACTATGCACCCATTTATATAAATGCCAATTGTCTAGACTCTGAAAAAATATTCAATACATTTGCAATGAGTGAACTGTATAGTATGTGAAATACACCTGCACACATACAAACACACAGACACACACACACTCAAAAAAAAAGGTAATTCAGCTTTTACATTGGTACTCTCTGTTTCATGTTGTGAGAAAGCCCAGGACTAATGGAGAGGCTATGTATGGGTTCTCCCTTCTGGGCTCCTGGCTGACAGCCAGCATCAACTGTCAGACACTACTGAGCAAGCCTTCAGATGATTCCAGCCCCAGCTTAGGATTCAGACATTATGGAGCAGAAACAATTCACCCCTGTCATACTCTATCTGAATTCCTGACCCTCAGAAACCATGAAAAATAATAAGTGATGATCATCGCATTGAGCCACAAAGTTTTGGAGTCATTTGTTTTATCAATAGGTAACTAATACTGACACTGATGAAATCCACAACACCAATCAAGGTAATATAATGACTATAACGAGTTGTAAAACGAAGGTGTCTGACGCAGTGAGGGTATATAATTAGGGGATGAATGGATTTCTCACGATAAATCCACAAAAATGCAAGGAGTCAGGAGTGGCTTTCTGCTCTGAGATGTTGAGTGAGTGGGCACTCACTAAAGTCAGTAAGTAAAATGACTTTGTTAGAGAGTATGGAAAGGTAACTATAAGAATAGACTTAAAAAAAATCTCTCAGATCAGTAGCCCCATTCAGCCTGTTTTCTTATGTAAAAATGGATGTTTGGGAGTGTTAAATGAGGTGATACACTTTAAATAGCATAAGGTCTGGCTCAATAACTACTGATTATTGCTATTGCTATCATTCAATAACTTGGGGTGATACCAATAGCATGGTCCCAAGTTATCTCTGCCTCTAAATTTGCCACTTAAACCATAGATATTAGAGACAAAAAGCCTTTTGACGTTCTTCTCGTGAACATGTTTGTGAAGGTCAAGCATCTTCTTTTCACATTTTCTAATTTGTAATTAATTCTCAAAGTCACTTGTAGAAAATAATCAGAATCAAGAAGTTCAATTGCTTAAGGTCAAGGATGAGGTTTCCGTACATTTATTTTAAGTAATTCATGTGATTGGGTGGTAGTAAGTATTTCAGATGATGCCCTTATTGTTAGAGAGGCAGTATTGCCATGTTGTTCTTTATATGATTGTTTAACAGACAATAGATTTTCCTACGTGTTATTTGCTATTTTAGAGAACAAGGGAAGTCAGGAGTCAAAACAAAACTGATCGAAAATACAGATATGGAAAAAAAAGAGTTGATTCTTTTTCTTCCATTAAACTGACTACATGTTTGTGGTCTGAGAAGCTCACCAGGAGCCATCAGGTTAATATGCAGCTTCAGGCAACTATGGCTTGCTACCGATAGCCAGAGAGGACACTACAAATCAGATTCATCTGATACGGACATCTTCCATGGTACTTCACTGAATGATTTGCGAGGTGAACACAAAGGGAGGTTGACCTCTACTAAGAAACAGGCATGCATCTGGAGCTTTGCATTCTCACTGTGTCATTCCACTACTTGGAGGACGTCAGCAAAGAATTGCCATCAGAGGACATTTATAAAATAAAGAACACCTTTCTAAGATTTAGTGTTTAGTTTTATCTATATCTTATCTGCTTTTCTGTCCCTAGCACCTTATAGGATTCCCAGATCATAAAGAGGCACTTGATAAATGTATGCTGAAATGAATTGAAGTACTGGGTCAGAAAGTAGATGCAAAACCTTCAGAAGAATACCCTGCAGAGCCTTGAGCATAAGGAAGTGATATTTCTGGGGCGCCTGGGTGGCTCAGTTGGTTAAGCATCTGACTTCGGCTCAAGTCATGATCTCATGGTTCATGGGTTCAAGTCCTCCGTCGGGTCCTGTGCTGACAGCTAGCTCAGAGCCTGGAGCCAGTTTGGATTCTGTCTCCTTCTCTCTCTGACCCTCCCCTGCGTGTTCTTCTCTCTCTGTCTCTCTCTCTCTCTCTCCTCCTTTCAGAAATAAATAAAACATTAAAAAATAAAATTTTAAGAAGTGATATTTCTTCCTTAAGCCCAATAAAAGCAACACTATACCTGCCTCTGTGCTTTTCTCACTCTCCCCAGGCCTTTTCCTCGGCTGGAACTACACAGAAGAGCATGGTAGATCAGTGCAAAATCTCTGGAGCATGATGGCTGAGTTCAAACCTCAGTTCTGTCATTTCTCTAGCTGTGTTACCTTGGACAAGGTCACTTATCCTCTCTGTGCCTTAGTATTCATTTGAAGTGGAGTAGAGCAGTGTCTACCTGTTGGAGCTATTGTGAGAAATGAATCTACAGGCATATGTAAAGTAAATAGATTGAAGCTGGCACACAATAAGCAGACAATAAATGTTAGCTGTAATCATAGACGTCCAATCTGGCAGTGTCCTGGGCATGCTATCAGGGCCAGGTCCTAATTCCTTCCCTCTGCTAAACTGATGAGGGACCCACACAGATGGCAAAGCAGAGTATTCTCTTTGTACTCACACACTCTGAGAAGGATGGCTGAGAGGGTCCTCTTTCCACTAAAACTCTAGAGAGTGTGGTGGGTGGAGAATCACGCTGACCATCCTTAGGGAGCCCAGCTGTGAACAAAAGCAGAGTCTTATTTTATTCCAGGGGCAGTTATTTTCCTGCCAGTTTGATTTCAATTAATGTCAAACATGTCCTAAAATTTGAACAAGTCCTTGATTTTTCCCGGCAAATTAGGCAGTTCCCCCAAATCATCACTAGCCACCTCATCTTGTACATTTTAAAATATCTACTATAAAGGCTTGAAATGCTGCCACCTAGAGACAGTTATTTCATAAAGATAACCAAGCAGGGATCTTGAGAGGCCACTAAAATAGAATTTGGCCATGCATTCTAAATGCCATGTTAAAATTCTATACTGTAAATTGACTCCTTACCTATTTTATATAAGTAGGATCAAGAAAAGGGGGGAAAGTAATTCAAATTAGAAATAAATAGCATCCTTTATAACTAATATTTTTAAATCAGTGGTCCCTCCCAGGTAATGTACTACTTTTGTTTTTATGACTGGAATAATCTCTTTGAACAGAGTAGGAATACAGAGGAGTTAGAACTTCTTGCCTCCTGGCCTACCACCCATGTGTGGGTGTCGAAGTCCTACCTGCTATGACCCGATAAACCGTACAGTTCAGAACTACAGAGACCAGATGGTGAATGTCTCAGGTACTTCCTAGAGCCTCAGCTATAGGCTTTTCTGTATCTCTCTCTTTCTCCCTTTCTATGCACACACCTTTGGGTAAACCATTTTTAGAGTTCAGGGATTGAAATTACATAATAGAGGATAGGATATAAGTAGCTAGTTAGGTTTTTTGGTTATAATTAGAAATTCTATGAGCATCAGGAGGAAATCAAAGAAAATTGTTACTTCCATTCCACAAGAAATAGTGTTTTGTTAATACTATCCATTACTCAAAAGGGAAAAAAAATCCAACTATATATATACTGAAGTTCCCCACATTCTTCATTAATACATGACCAATGCCTCCTTTCCAGTCTTCACATCTCTCTTGCTGACATGACACTTTCATAAACTATTGCTATCTTTGATTTTTGTTGGGCCAACTTTTTTTTTTTTTTACCGCTTTCATCATTAACCCCTCCCTATACTTTGATCCTCTTTGCATTCACCTACAAACTGCAGGAGTAGAATCATTCCACAGTCACCTGCAACTGTCCAGCCTACAATGAGAATGGAATGAAGCAAAGTCATGGAGATATGAGAGATATTTTCAGGCATTTGATATGAAGGTATCACATTAAGAAAAAATATAAAGAATTCTAACTCTCAGTGTTCTGGCTACAGTCCAACAGATACTTGGAAATCTAAAATGAATAAAAGTTGTCATTCCTTTCCTTAGACAATCCAATTTCTTTTTTTTTTTTTAACATTTATTTATTTTTAGAAAACAGAGAGAGACAGAGCAGAAGTGGAGGAGAGGCAGAGAGAGGGAGACACTGAATCCGGAGCAGGCTCCAGGCTCTGCGCTGTCAGCACAGAGCCCAACGCGGGGCTTGCAACCACAAACTGAGAGATCATGACCTGAGCCGAAGTTGGATATTTAACCGACTGAGCCATCCAGGTGCCCCAGACAATCTAATTTCCCAATTATCCTCAAGAAGTGGCATGATTGCTACCCGCCCCCCAATTATTTAGTGGCTAAACTCTCATATAGTATGAAATGCATTCAGAGATAAGATATAAACTTGGATCTCCATGTTCTAATAAGATAGGATTTTTTAAAGCTTTTATTTTAATTCCAATTCGTTAACATACAGTGTCATATTAGTTTTAGGCAACCACTATAGTGATTCAGTAATTCCATACATCACCCATGGCTCATCACAAGTGCACTCCTTGATCCCCATCACCTATTTCACCCATTTCCCCACCCACCTCTCCTCTGGTAACCATCAGTTTACAGGATAGGACTTGACTGCATGTGTCTAAATGCAATCACAATATAGATTTCAATTAAGAACAAGCGATCATAGTAATACTGTATCACATTTGCTCTGGAAAGCTAGACCAAGGACAAGAAAAATGTAAGTACTGAGAAGTTCCTCTAATTTTTTTATCCCTATCTTATCATGATTTTACTCTACTATAGGCACACGGAGGACTACTCCACTCTTTTGAAGAGAATACAAAGCAGGTTCTGGTTCCTCAGCAAACTCCATACTAAATTGAGTATTTGAAGCTACTTTATAATATCTTTTATAAGTAATGCCTTTGAATGCCTTTTGTTAATATTCTACTTCAAATAAGCAGACAAAATATGTGAGAAAAGGGTTAATAAGCTATGTGAAACTGCAAAAACAAAAAATAAGGGAGCACAGCAAAGCATTCCTGAGATCAGAAGCCCAGACACACACAAACATTCACAAATGCAAGGGAAAATAGTCAGAAAAAGAGTCATGTCAAACTAAGACATTATTTCTAAGCCATTGAGAGATGCAGATAAAAGCCAATATGTGAATAATTGCATATCGATCCCTCATATCTATAAGTGGGAAGCTTCTATTTCATGGAAATTTAACATTTATTCATGTGAAATCCCAGAACAAGAAGATAGAGGAGAAAATAACCCCATTTAATCTTAGAATGGCTACCCTCTGCACACTCCCTAAAGGTTAGTTGAGAATAATTATCCTAGAATTTTACCATGGTGGAAATGGCCTGGCCAAGGATTTGTCCAGATTCTAACAAGCAGGATACTTTTGCAAGAAAATTTTCCCTGACTTTTTTCAATGGTTTGTCTAAAGCTAGGTTTTACATAAGAGTAAGAAAATAATTCAAAAGCTATTTCTTAAAAATTACTAAGGGGCGCCTGGGTGGCTTAGTCGGTTAAGCGTCCGACTTTCGCTTAGGTCATGATCTCGCGGTTCGTGGGTTCCAGCCCCGCGTCGGGCTCTGTGCTGACTGCCAGCTCAGAGCCTGGAGCCTGTTTCAGAGTCTGTGACTCCCTCTCTCTCTGACCCTCCCTTGCTCACGCTGTCTCTCTCTCTCTCCTAGAAATAAATAAAAAACATTAAAAAAAAATTTTTTTTAATTACTAAGCATTGTTTTACAGACAAAATTATTTTGAAGTTCACAATGATTCATTCATTTAATTCATTAATTCTGACTATCTATAACAACCCCAAATTGCATCAAGTTTGTAGAATTCTGGATAACATTAAATGATCTCTGCATTTACCAAATCTTAATAATACATATAATCCAAAATAATATATAGAAGCCAAAAATGAAAAGAAATCAGAATTAAACGGTTTCTAAAATTTTCATCCATAATAGCACTATATAAATCACGTCTAGCCTAATTAATACCAAAAATTTTCCCTGAAATGATCTAGCAGGTAATGCCATTATGTCATCAAATTTCAGAGCTCTTCCTTACTGCTGTAGGGCATCCTTTGATATCTTTCTTGATATACGAAGGTGACATAAGCAGGCAGAGTATAATTCATGGGAAAATTCACTGACTATGATGAGAAAATTCATCTTACTATGGGTGCAGATGATACAATATCACAAGAAAAGTTCAAAATAATAATTTTGTCTCTAAAGTGTTTTTTCACATTAAAATATATCCTCCAATTCCTTCCCAATTCAGCCTATAACCCAATCCTCAGCATTTTATAATAAATAAAGCTGTTATCAAGAAAAGTAGAGGAAAGGAGCTTTTGATATTTCTTTTTAAGAGTCCCATCTGATGTGCTTATCTGGTGATGTACCATACTGCCAATTAGCACTCCAAAGTTTCCATATTCATACAGGTGCTCTAGATATTTTGGTACCTGAGTAACATAAATCTGTCAAAGCAAATAAGATAAAAATGTGCCTTCATTTTATCACAAAGAAGGTTGAAATAAGCCTGAAACCGAAATAAAATACAGAATGAAAGCCTCTACGAGGTATTATTAATTTATTCTGATTAGTAAAAAAAAATTACATCTCTGTAGAAAGCTTATGCCCCGTGAACAAAGGAGAGCTAATAAAGTCACACCAGTGACAGACTTTTAAATTCTGAACCCTTCTCCTGGAGACCCAGGGCAGTTCATCTAAATTGAGTTCTAGGCTATTAGAAGATATAACTATATGATTACTAAAAGATCATAACTAAGGTCACAAAAATTTTCTTGAGCAAAAATTCACAGATACTTAACAATGTGTAATGTTCTCATTGGAACGACTCCACAACTAACAATATTAGCATTTTCGTATCTGCTCTGTAAAGGTGCACTATAGTAAATGTGCTTATTCTTTTCTCACATCTAACTCTGCTTTACTCAAATCTTTCTCTGACTATACTAAAGTCAAAATAAGAGGAATCTTCTTGCCACAAATCCAGACAACTCTTCACAAGATTAATTTTCATACTGTTTCCACCATGTTACATTTCTCCTCAACCACAGCCAGTGGCTTCCTGGTGATGGTCAAAATAACCTAACCTGGACCCACTCTCTCCCAGGAGTTCTGCCCAGCCTGCCTTAGACCCTGTAGGATGGCCACTCAAATCCTCTGCTGCTGTGGGCTTGTTGACTCTTTGTTTTCAAGCACAATGTGTAGATCTGCTAGCGCACAGCATCTTTCCTCAATTTTCTTCTCTTGAAATGAGCTCTCATCCTTTTCTCTATCAGTCTGAACCCTACCTTTGATTTCAAGGTCAGAAAAATGTCTCAAGTTCTCGCTGAAGCTGTTCCTAACCAGCCCATCTCACAGTTGTCTATACTTCCTAGGGACTTATATTGCATTTACTGTCTCCGCCAGTCAATTAATATTTGTCATCTTATACTTTTAATTAACTACTTGAATATTTATATATGCCTCTCCACACATATATTTAAATTCAGTAAGAATCAAGACACTTTTTTTAATATTGATTTTGCTTTTAATTGTCATCCCTCACTGTCCTGCATATAGCAGGTGTTCAACAAATTCTTAATTTATTCAAATAAACTCAAAGAGAAACACAAGGGATTCATGGTACATATAAAACATTCCTTTCCGGAAAAACCTGCTATGTACACATTGCTCTAAGTTACCAAGAAGAATCTTATCTCCTGAGTATCATTAAAAATAGATACATACTACATTGTGCTGCATGATATAAAGGAAAGCAATAACTCTGGAAAGAAATAACCACAGGTGTATCGACCCCATTTCTCCTGTTTTATTTTTCTTTAGGTATTTCAATGTCTTCCAGACTGTAAACATCCAAAAGAAAGAGATAATTTAGTACCTTGGTGGGTGCTTTCATCTCCAGCGGATTCAGGGAAGGAAGTAAAGCATTAGTGATAGTGAGTTCTGTTTGGGGCTCTGAAGTTAGGCCTGATAAATCTGTAAAAGTTTTAACATATAAAATATAGCAATATCACTTTATATCAGATAGTTTTCACAATATACACCTTCTACTGAACAACATTAGCTAGAATCTGCTACCAGCGTATCGCTGTTTCATCCTTCAATTCCTTTTTTTTTTTTTTTTTTCTGAGAGAGAGTCAACGTGAGCAGGGAGGATCAGAGAGAGAGGGGGACACAGAATCTGAAACAAGCTCCAAGCTCTGAGCTAGCTGTCAGCACAGAGCCCAATGAGGGGCTAGAACCCACAAACTGTGAGATCATGACCTGAGCCGAAGCAGGATGCTCAACCGACTGAGCCACCCAGGGGCCACTCATCCTTCAATTCTATCTCTCCTGTCATCAACTCCATCTTTGGATTGGTCTGCTGGACCATTTAAATTTAATATTGTTATGGATGTTGTTTTAAGTATGCCGCTTTGCTGCTTGGTTTCTATTTGTCTTGTTTTTGATTCTCAGTTCCTCCTGTCCTGACTTTCTCAGAGGAGAGGAGAGGTGAACCAAATAGTTTTCAGGATTTCATTTTAATTGGTCTATCAACTTTCAGCTATACCTGTTTGTATTATTTGGGGTGGTTATCCTAGAGATTACCTTACCACTGTCTACTTAGACTTAATGGTGTATATTAATTCATGTAAAATGAACAATCTTGTGAGAGTAAAATTCTATTTAACTACTTCCTATCTTTTTGCTGTTGTTTTTATATATTTCACTTGTGTGAAATCCCCTAACCTTTGTCAGTAATCTTATGCAGAAAATAGGAGTAAGAAAAAAAGCAGTAATTTATTTTTACTACACATTTGCCATCTCTTATGCCCTTCTTCTTTACAGTACATCTGATTTTCATCAGGTATCATTTCTTTCTGGTATGAAGAACAATGTTTTATATTTCTTGATAGTAGAGTCCTGGCGTACCTGAATGGCTCAGTCAGCTAAGCATCCAACTCTTAATTTCAGTGCACAGTTCACATCTTGCATCAGGCTCTGCGCTGACAACACAGAGCCTGCTTGAGACTCTCTCTTTCTCTCTTTGCTCACATTCTCTCTCTCAAAGTAAGGAAATGAATCAATGAATGAATCAATAAATGAATGTAAAATAAACAAACGTTTTTTTTTTAAAAAAAAGTACAGGCCTAATGAAAACTAACTCTCTCAGGTTTCACTTATCTGAAATTTTTTTTTACCCTCATGATTTAAGAGTATTTTCAGTAGATATAAAGCCCTAGCTCAACAACTTTTTATTTTCCTTCAACATTTGGAAGATGTCATTCCATTGTCTACCAGTGTTTCTAAGAAAAAGGCAGTTAACATTCTTATCTTACAGTCCCTGCGTATACAGTGTGATTGAAATCCATGTTTTCTCTCCAACACTTTGACTATGATGTGCCTAACGTGTGGTTCCTCTATGTATTTATCCTTTTGGGAACATGCTGAGCTTCCTGGATCTGTCACACCATGTTTTTCACTTAATTTGAGCTATTGTTTCTTCAAATATTTTTCTTCCTCATTCTGTTGTTTTTTTTTTTCCTGAAATTCAAATCAGCCATATGTTAGATAACTTGATATCATCCCATAGGCCACTGGAGCTGTGTTAATTCTTTCTCCAGTCTTAGTTTTCTTTCTCTTCTTCATATTTGATAATTTTTATTGACCTGTCTTCTACTTACTATCTCTCTTCTGCTCCCTCTAATCTGCTGTTAAGCCCGTCCCATGATTTTGATCATTTCAGAAACTGCACTTTTCAACTCTAAAATTTCTAGTTTTTTAATAGATTTTAATTCTTTACTATTATAGGAAGTTATCAAAAAGACATTATCTCTGAAGGACTCATCAACCAGACCCAGGCAATCAGAGGCTCTTTATTCCCTTCCCTGACCTTAAAATCTACATTTCATCCACTGTTCCCATTCTAGGAGCTATTTCAAGGACACGGGAGTGAGAGAAAAATGCGTTGTTGAAACTATCTGGACTGAATACAAATAAACTCCATTAAGGCTTCTATATAAGCTTTACATTCTGGTAAGTAGGTATGTAGATCTACTCATCCTGTGGACACCCAAGACAAGCCTCATATTCTAAGTTCCTTTGCTTATTAAAACTGCCATCTACCAACTGGGAGTGGTCTGCCCTTTTATTTGGTCTCTCCTTGCCTTATACATATGGGGGCCAATTTCAAATTTTACCCTGGTTGGGGTGCCTGGGTGGCTCAGTCGCTTAAGGGTCCGACTTCAGCTCAGGTCATGATCTCAAGGTTGGTGGATTTGAGCTCCGCGTCGGGCCCCATGCTGACAGCTAGTTCAGAGCCCAGAGCCTGCTTCAGATTCTGTATCTCCCTCTCTCTCTGACCCTCCCCTGCTCACACTGCCTCTCTCTCTCTCTCAGAAATAGATAAAACATTAAAATTTTTTGAAAATAAAATTTTACCCTGGGAACTCCCTAGGTTGTGAACTCACATTTACTAAGATTTCTCATCTATTCTCTCTTTAGAACTACTGTTTCCCTCAGGTCATTTAACATATTTATAAGATCAAGTTTAAAATCTTTGTATGCTAACTTTCATATCTGATTCATTTGCTTTTTTTGTCCTGATGATGGGTAACATTTTTTTGTTTTTCAATATGTCTAGAAATGTGCACTGTATATCAGATATTGTGTTTCATTGTAGAAATGCTGGAATCTATGATCTTCCCTAGAAAAGTGTTGGTTTTTGTTCTGAAAGGGAGTTAAACTTCTGGATGATCACCCAAAATTTGTGGAGGCTTAGTGTTATGCTTTGTGAGAGTGGGTGGGTGAAAAACCCATGGAGTTTACCAAGTTCCCTATTTTGAAAGGACTCAAACTCCCAAATTTCTCTTCTCTGCTTTGAAAAGCATCTAAAATTTCTACTCAGTTTTCCATCCTTTCAGCTATTACTCTCTAATGGACTTCATGGTGTCTCCCCCATGCATCCATAGTTCAGAAGTCAGCCAAGGATTTGAAGAGAGCTCATCTTCATATTTTTAGTCTCCCTCTCTATAAATTCCTTCTTTGCAAGAGGTTCTTCTAAATTTTCAGTCACTCTGACATCTTTGAATTCCAACCTTGCATGTCTCAAACATTTCTGTTTCAGTGTAGATATTCTATGTCATGTAGATGGCACAGTGACTTGTGTTAAAAATAAATTATAGAAATGTGAATTTCACCCAGTGTGTATAGGTGTCTCCTTTTAAGGGTTAAATCGTAAGTTCTGCCTGCTTCTGGTCATTTTTCAATGTTTTTAAATTCTATATATGCAAACACATGTACGCAAAGACACATGTATGTGTATTATACTTATTATCTGTGGAAGGGTCAGTCCAGTTCTCTGCAATTCCTGGGATTAGAATTTCATTCTTGGCATTCATTTTCAAGTCATCACTCTGAACTACAGCAAGAGCCTGTAGTTCCCAAGGGCCTTTAACTCTTCTTTGACTCACAATTCTGTACTGTTCATATATATTCTCCTGGCAGCAGCCAGAGTTATTTTACTAGAAACCCAGAATCAATCATGCCACTCTCCTTAACATCTTTGTATGGCTTCTCATTACACTGAGAATCAATCCAGAATTCTAAATATGTCCTTTCACAATTTACACAGTCTGCCCCCTGTCTCTCTCTTCTACTCCATGTTACCTGTTCTATTTGCCCATTGGGTTTTGGTGACACCTCAAATCTTTAAACACATGCCCATGGATTTCAGATATGCTGTACCCACTACTAAACCAGTGTCTTTTCTACTCCCTATATAAGTCACCTGACTTAACCTTAAGGTTCTCATCTAAATGTCACTTCTACAAAGATGGTAGAACTGATTCCACAGATTGTGTTAGTCAAGTACTACATTATAAATGGTGAAACCCTAATACCCTCTATTTCTTGGCTTGGAGAAAACTGGAAATCCAGGTTCAATAATCCACAACTCAAAAGCAGTAGACTAGAGGATGTCCTTCTTGGGGTGACCATCCCTAAAGGAAAGACCTAACAGATCCTTTATGCCTTGTGCTCTGCAGTGAAACTGCCCAGCTGGATTATGCTACAGGGAAGCCCACCAGTTGATACTTAAATCTACACACATGTGGAGAGGGCTTCCTGTCACCTCTATGTACCTCACTCTGAAATGTGAGCAGTCAAGGAGCACCGGTCTGTTGAGCAAAGGGCCCAGGATGAAGGACAGAGAACAACACACTCGTCAAGAAGGAACTTCAGGAAACAAATTTTAGATTAAAAAAAAAACTTAAAAAAAATTCTCTACTGTTAATGTCCTCACAGAATTAAGCTTTGTTTCCAAAAAGGACAAAAGAGAACATTTTAACTGAGATACCAAGATAGGATGAACACTAGATATTAAAATGAGATGACAGATTGCATCCAGTAGAACTTAAACCTTTCAAAGTGGTGCTGTCGAAAATGAGACATGCTGAGAGTATTAATGGGTTAACGGTGAGACTAACCCATTAATAAATAAAGCCCATGCTGAGAGTATTAATGGGTTAATGGTGAGATTGGAGAAAGGATCTAGGGTTCCTTGTGGAGTGAGCCACTGGGATGCTGTGAGCAAACAGGGTTACATAAGGTCAGGAGGAGCACCCAGAGAACTTGATATGTATGCCAGCAGTAGGAGGACCATGTGCACTGGTTACTGACTCCTGTCAGGAAGTGTCGAGGGCAAGAACACACTTGCAGGATGCTTTGGAGAGAAGAAGAGGTGCTACTTACTGTTTGGGGTTAGTGTGCATAAAGATGCATGTGGGCAGATATGTCCACATATCAGAGAGAACAAGCTTGGGAGTTGTCTTAGGTTCTACCCAAAATTGTCACCTACAAGGAAAAACAGGCTTCAGAAAAGAAGTTGGAGATGGACAGCTAAGCTCCTGGGGACTGACTGCTCTATTTAAGGGGGTGACTGCTCAAATATAGTACATTTGTGTAAGTCAAGAGAGCGAGACATGCCTAGGTATTTGGTCTCCAAAGAATTTCCTAAATCTCTTCCAGGTCCACCAAAACAAAGTCATCTTAGGTCAGAAACAGTAGTAAAATGATTGCCCAAACATAAAGAGAATACAGCCCAGGTGTTGATGTAATTAATGTTAACCTGGTTACATGTCATTCTTCCCTTTCACATAGGCTTCTCCAAAGGATGATTAAAGTTCTCTATGTTACTTTATCAGAAAGGATAGGAGACCAAACACTTATCTAGCACTAACGATATTCCAGGCACTTTCTAGGAACTTCACATTAACTCTTGATTTTCCCAAAAATAAACCCATTACATAGGTAATATTACTACCATCATTTTAAAGTCACATAGTTGCTAAGTGGTGTAGCCAGAGGTTCAAGCACCTTAGACTGGCTCTAGGGTCTGTGCTCTTAATCAATATATTTTATGGTTATCTCTCTCATTCTAGATGAAAAGATTATTCCCTGGCACACATCCTTGGTTATAACACATACAAATAATAATATTCTGACATGTTTTTGTTTTCATTTTAAACCACATTATAAGGGAATAGGTTTCTATTGTTTACAGCTGTCTTGCTATTCATTATCTTTCTTCAGAAATAGAGGCAAAAAGAATCTACACTACTCAAGGACTATTGCTATCATAGGATTAGTTTCTGGGGTTCAGAAACACCAGCTCCCTTATGCTGAATTAATGCAAGAAGTAGCTTGTTACTTCTATCAAAAGTTTCTTTTTAAAATTTTTTTAATGTTTTATTTATTTCTGAGAGAGAGAGACAGCGTGGGCAGGGGAGGGTCAGAGAGAGAGGCAGACACAGAAATTGAAGCAGGCTCCAGGCTCTGAGCTAGCTGTCAGCACAGAGCCTGATGCGGAGCTTGAACCCACAAAGCATGAGATCATGACCTGAGCCAAAGTCAGACGCTTAACCAACTGACCCACCCAGGCACCCCAAAAGTTTCTTAGATGAGACAATATTTAGGTTATATGCATCATAACTTAGAGTTAAGTTTGATAAAGTCTGTTTTAGACATGCAAGACGCATTAAAAATATGTACGACTTAGGAAGTTAAAAAAAGAATATCAATTTTCCTCCTGGAGGTCACTATTTTGAATATAGTTTGTTTCCAATCTAAGAATATGCCAATATTCTCAGTTATAAATTTCACACTGTAGGTCATTCAACAGATCTCAAAAATTAAAAGGTGAAGTATTTTCTGTTCCAATTATTTCTAAAAGACAAGAATGTTAACATCACAACTGAGAATTTTCCATGTCTCTCAACAAAAGATCTAGATTTCTTGATTACCTTAATTTTCACGTATTCGTTAATTCAACAAATATTTGTGCTGCTACTGTGTGGTAGGCATGTCCTAAGCACTAGAAATCCAAAACTGAGTAAGATAAATATGGTCTTTGTCCTCATGGAGTCTGCAGGTTAGTGGATTTCTCAGGATTATCTAGATCTACCTATTCTGTGTACCATTTGCAAAGGAAAAAAGTAGATAATCAGGTAGCCTCTGATAGGGGGTTTCCTATAAAATAAAGCATTAGGGCTTTATGATTTAAAGTTTAAACACCGAGCTGCCTTCTCTTGGACTCTCTAGTTTTATATTATCCACTATTTTTTTTATTGTTACAAAAAGTACATTTTTATGTTTAATACATTTTATTTGTATTATTTTGTAGATGCTGTTACCTTTGTCACACCCATATATAAAAAACTTACTTCTTTTAACCGTATTTTCTGCGAGCATGTTTCTGTTGACTTTCAGTTGCTCTGCATTAGATGCCTTCTTTCTCAAGGCAGAAACAGAAGCAGAGAATTAGATGGACTGAAGCAGCATGCTATCAAGGGAGTAGCATGTGACAACGAGGTGGTTAGGAAATAGTTTCCTTGAGCTTCCTAGGCTAAGTCAAAATAATGAGATGTTTGATGAGATGTTTCTTGGCCCTGATCATATTGTAGTCAGGCCTAAAATATACCTCATTCTAATTCTCACTGTCTTTCTAAACAAACATCACAATGTGAAAATAACAAAAAGAAAATATTGGCAATTTATGAAATTCTTAGTAGCAAAACTGAATGTAGCAACTAAGTTAAACAAGGCTCTATCTTACCTAATGCTCTCCATAAACTCCCCCTGAGGCATACTAAGTGCTTAGCAGCCTCCAGAATAGACTCACTTGCCAGAGAGCTGTGTGAGATGCCAAGAGCACTGGAATCAGACAAACTCCCAACTTCCTTTGACAATGTTCAGTTCCCAAGCCTAGCTCTCTCACAGAACCATTGTTGGGGACGCCCTTTCTTTTTAGCCTCTGAATTTCACAATTCCTTTTTTTAAATTTATTATTTATTTTGAGAGAAAGAGAGTACAAGCGGGGGTGGCCAGAGAGAAAGGAAGGGGGTGGGGACAGAGAGAGAGAGAGAGAGAGAGTATCCCAAGCAGACTCCACACTGACAGCATGGAGCCCAATGCAGGGCTTGAACTCACAAACCGTTGGATCATAACCTGAGCTGAAACCAAGAATGGGATGCTTAACCGACTTAGCCACCCAGGTGCCCCTGAATTTCACAATTCTTAAAAACTATATCTTACTTTATTTACTTTTTCAACTCATTTTACCTTTTATTGTTTCAGATTCCCTCATTTTTCCTTATTTTTCACTTGTTTCAGAATGTCCTGGACCAAAGTTTTGGTTTTTTCATTTTTTTCTTGTGGAACCTGCTGGGAGTAAAATCAACAAGGATCTCTCATCTATACTTAATTTTTCTCACAGCAGGTGCTGTGGTACAGCAGCAATTCTAGACAGAAATGTGGTAAGGCTTTTGTTGCTGCTGCCATGCTAGTTACCAGAAAATCAATAAATGATTAGAACACCTAACATAGTGAATGATTCCTGTAGCATTGAAATAATGATGTAGGAAATCACTTAAAATTCATACATGCACTTGTTCTTTGGCTGTCAAGATTCCAAATTTAACATGCATAGAATCTAACCAGTTTCTGAATATATTGTTTCAAAGTTTTAAGGTTGACTCTTTTGTTCCACGCTTTGCAACACACACTTAGAGAAAAAGAAAACATAATTTAGAATGTTTGGCAACCAATATAATCAGGTGAAAAATAAAGAAATTCAGTAAGAGTTATTTGTCTTGTATTTCTTCATGTAAATAAATTTTCTGGATAGTTAATGTTTACTCTTTCTAGCATAAAAGCTTTAAAATTTGTAATCACTTCAACTTCAACAAAAGCTTTCAAAATTCCTATACATAATTCCTTTCTTCTTAAAATCTGAATAGTAAATAGAATTCCACATTTTTCTTGATGCAAGAATTTCAGTTAGTCATTTGCCCTTGCTCTAAATATTCCTTTGGTTGTAACTGATCTCTATAGCTTCTCCATCGTTTCATACCTGACAGAAAATGCCACAACCTCATAAGATGAAAATAGCAATTCTCATGTTCACCTCCAGGCACTCAACACTGATCATTATTGGTCCTTCTCTTATTCATCTCCCTCTCCTCTATGCAAAATCTAAACTTTTACCCATGTTCCCAAGCTTCCGATTCCACTACTCACTCTTACCTCCTTCAGTCTTCCTATTACATCGATAAAACTGAATCACAAATTTGTCAAGGGCTTGTCCCTGCTTAATTCATATTTCAACCTCAGCTTCTCTTCCTCAGGGAATGAATGGGCCCTCTTCCTCCAACTGTTCTCTGTTCTCCTGGTTTATTTCTCCTAACTCTTCCATCTAAATCTGTGTTTGATATTGACCTATAAACATACTTAAGTCTATCCCATCTTAACAAAAAAATGAAACAAAGCAAAACAAAAACTCCCATCGATGCTCTACCAAACTTCAGATTCTACTGTTGTTCATAATGATTCTCACTCATGATGGCTTGTTTCTTAAATGTTTTCTAATTCTGAATTGTAAGCTCAGTTGATCTAAATTTGTGGAAATAATGATAGGATCAGAATTTAATTCGGACTTTTTCGGAGAATGGTATTATTTACTTCTGCCAGATACCCATGACCACATTATTCTAATTTCCAGGATTGGGATTACATAAATCTGAACAATAATTCCACAAGAGGTCAGTGTTGTATTTAGAAATTCTTAAGACATTCTTTCTTTTTTGCCCTCCCTAGAACCTGAACCAAGAACGAAAAAGCAACCTTGTCACATGTCTTTGCTGATGGGAAGTTTTTTTGTTTTTTTGCTTTTTTTGTTTTTTGGTTGGTTTTTTGTTTGTTTGTTTGTTTGTTTTTTTGTAGCTTATCTTCTTACTGAGAAAATATCCCTTTGAAGAAACTGACTACTGGAATCACTTTGCACAGGCACAAGGTATTAGCGATGAAAACACAAGCCTCTTTGTATCAGAAAAATACCTTTATGAGGCCACAAATCCAGTGCTGGCTTATCACATCAGATTCCTGCTTTTTCTTTATTTTTGGACAATGAGGAATTCCCTTATAAACCTTAAAAGATTTTATGTTACATCCAGCACACTTTGTAGTACAGCTATCCAGAGTACTAGAAGCAAAAATCCCCAAGTTTCCCTAGCAGTAAGATTAAAATCCTATCCATCAAAATAATGTCAGACTGAATCATTGTGATTATAGGGAGCTCCAAAGTAAGAAGTTTTCTCTACGTACAAAACAAAACACTTATAATTTATTTTCTGTTAGACAAAAATTTAGTCCCATTTCCTTACCTTTATATTAACCAAATAGATAAATATAAAATCAACCTTGCACAAACAACAATATATGAGAATTATATTTAACACAATTTCCATTTCAAAAAGATGATGGAAAATTAGCCTTAAAAATTTAGGCATATTGCCTAAGGTCATACAACCATTAAGAGCTAAATCTAGCAGGCAAACCCAGTGTTCTCTTTTTTGAAAAACTCACAATAAGGAATGAATTATATCCTCCAATAATGTAGTTATTGAGTAGACACTATAACTATATTTAGAATGAAAATTAAAAAATACATAAAAGAATTCTAAGGCACAGCAAAAGAAGATTATATGGGAAAGGGCAGGCAAACTTCAGAAAGAATGCAATAGAATTTATATAAATGAAAAGCCTAGTAATTCTTCCAAATTTTTGTTTCCAGTGATTGTAGCAAAGTAAAACAGATCAACCCTCATGCTAAGAACAACTATTAAAGCTGGCAAAATATATTTTTTAATCTACTAGATTACATTTGAAAGTTAAAGAGGCAGGGATAAATTGAAAGACCAAGATCTAGGGGAGAAAATTAAGAAGACAGAAGAGCTCTGCATCTGGGGTCACTTTTCCTTAATGTGCATGCTTATACCAGAAGCATCTGTGAAAATCAGGAACTTAGCAGGATTTTGAACAGGTTCACAGTGCGAAGGGAACAAGAATTGGAGTTCACTGCATACTCAAGATAGGTGTCATGGTAAACACCTTGGACCTGGGTTTGGGACCACACAGAAATACACCCTGGTAATGCAGGTGTATCATTAAAAGACAGGCTTTTTATAAGAACTGAAGCCCAGATAAGAATCATCACAAACTGCTATTGAATTAAGATGTTCTGGAAATTGTAGCCATCTACCAGAAGAAAATATGAATCCTCTCTAATGGAAAATAACATCATCATACCCTAAATTAGCCATATTACATTGGGTTAAGTGTGCTCTTTACATTAAAAAAATAAACAAGATACAGGGAGACAAGACAACATGATCAAAATCAAGATAAAAATAGGTAACAGAAACCAACAAATCCAAAATCCAAACAGAATTCTTGGAAACATCTTTTAATATTTTTAAGGAAATGAAAGATAACATTGATAATATTAGCAGACAAGTACAAATTATAAAAAAAGAAGTCAAATTAGATCACATTAAACTGGAACTACAGAGAGGATTAACAGGGAAGCATCAAGATGGCAGAGCAGCATGGAAATTCTGTTTCTTTTATACCCTAAATACAACTAGATCCGTATCAAACCATTTTGCACACCAGGAAAACTGATCTAAGGACTAACACAACAATCTACATAACTATAGACACAGAACTCAGCAGGAATTCACCCAAAAAGGGAAAACAGGAAGAAATGACAGCCCGGGACTTAATCAACACAGATATAAGCAAGATGTCTGAGCCAGAATTTAGAGTCACAATAATAAGAATACTAGCAGGCAATCTTGAATGGATGCCTCAGCGGCAAGGATGGATGAGACAGAGCAGTGAATCAGTGATACAGAGGACAAACTTATGGAGAATAATGAAGCAGAAAAAAGGAGGGAGACTAAGGCCAAAGAGCACAATTTAAGAATTAGAGAAATCAGTGACTCATTAATCAGAATCATATCCCAGAAGATGAAGAAAGAGAAAAAGGGGTAGATGAATAATGTAAGCAAATCATAGCAGAAAACTTTCATAACCTGGGGAAAGACACAGATATAAAATTCAGGAAGTACAAAATACACCCATTAGATTCAACAAAAACTGATCATCAACAAGGCATATCACAGTCAAACTCACAATATACATAGACATGAAAAGAATTATGAAAGCAGCAAGGGAAAAAAGTCCTTAAACTATATGGCAAGAAAGATCAGGTTCAGAGCAGAACCTATCCACAGAAAGTTGGCAGGCCAGAAAGGAGTGGCAGGATATATTCAATGTGCAGAACTGGAAAAATGTGCATCCAAGAATTCTTTATACAGCAAGGCTGTCACTCAGAATAGAAGAAAAAATAAAACGTTTCCCAGACAAACAAAAACTAAAGGAGTTCATAACCACTAAATCACCCTGCAAGAAATTTTAAAGGGAGCTCTCTGAAGGGAGAAAAGATGAAACAAAATAAAAAAGACCAAAAGCAACAAAGACTATAAAGGACCAGAGAACACTACCAGACGCCAACTCTACAAGCAATATAATAGCAATAAATTCATATCTTTCAGTACTCACTCTAATGTGAATGGACTAAATGTTCCAATCAAAAGACACAGGGTAACAGAGTGTATAAGAAAACAAGATCCATCTATATGCTGTTTGCAAGAGACCCACTTTAGACCTAAAGTCACCTTCAGATTGAAAGTAAGGGGATGGAAAACCATTTATCATACTAATGGTTGCCAAAAGAAAGCTAGAGTAGCCATACTTATATCAGACAATCTAGATTTTAAAGTAAAGACTGTAACAAGAGATGAAGAAGGGCATTATATCATAATTAAGGGGTCTTTCCACCAAGAATACCTAACAATTGTAAAAATTTATGCCCCCAACATGAAACACCTAATTATATAAATCAATTAATCACAAACCTAAAGACGCTCATTGAAAATAATACCATAAGAGTAGGAGACATCAACACCCACTTACTTATAGCAATGGACAGATCTTCTAAACAGAATATCAACAAAGAACCAATGGCTTTAAATGATATATTGGACTAGAAGGACTTAACAGATATATTCAGAACATTTCAACCTAAAGCACCAGAATACACATTTTTCTCAAGTG
Source organism: Crocuta crocuta (assembly GCF_008692635.1). Classification (NCBI taxonomy): domain Eukaryota; kingdom Metazoa; phylum Chordata; class Mammalia; order Carnivora; family Hyaenidae; genus Crocuta; species Crocuta crocuta. The sequence goes on along the minus strand of NW_027531910.1, from coordinate 485,210 downwards.
CATGTGGAACATTTTCCAGAATAGATCACATACTGGGACACAAATCAGCCCTCAACAAGTATAAAAAGATTGAGACCATACCATGCATATTTTCAGACCACAAGAAACTCAAAATCAACCATAAGAAAAAATTTGGAAAGACAACCAATACTTGGAGACTAAAGAACATCCTACTAAAAAATGAATAGGCCAATCAAGAAGTTAAAGAGGAAATTAAATAGTACATGGAAGCCGATTAAAATCATAACATCACAGCCCAAAACCTGTGGGATGCAGCAAAGGTGGTCATAAAAGGGAAGTATATAGCAATGCAGGTCTTCCTAAAGAAGGAATAAAAGTCTCAGATACACAACCCAACCTTACACCTCAAAGAGCTGGAAAAACAACACCAAATAAAACCCAAAACCAGCAGAAGACAGGAAATAATAAAGATTAGAGTGGAAATTAATGCCACCAAAATTAAAAAAATATAGTAGAATAGATCAATGAAGCCAGGAACTGGTTCTTTGAAAGAATTAACAAAATTGATAAACCCTTAGTCAGTTTGACCAAAAAGAAAAAGGAAAGGAGTCAAATAAACAAAATCAAGAGTGAAAGAGGAGAGGGGTTCCTGGGTGGCTCAGCTGGTTAAGCGTCTGACTTCAGTTTAACTGTGGCGATGAATCAGGCCATGATCTCACAGCTCGTGGGTTCAAGCTCCGCATCGGGTTCTATGCTGGCAGCTCAGAGCCTGGAGCCTGTTTCAGATTCTGTGTCTCCCTCTCTCTCTGCCCTTCCCCCATTCATGCTCTGTCTCAAAAATAAATAAACTATATTAAAAAATGTAAGAATGAAAGAGGAGAGATCAAACCAATACTGCAGAAATACAAACAATAATAAGAGAATATTATCAGCAATTATACATTAATGAATTGAGTAATCTGAAGAAATGAACAAATTCTTAGAATCTACAAATACTGAAATAGGAAGAAATTGAAAATTTGAAGACAAATAATCAGTAAAGAAATTGAATTAGTAATCAAAAGTCTCCCAAAATGCAAGAGTCCAGGATCAGATGGCTTTCCAGGGGAATTTTGCCAAACATTTAAAGAAGAGTTAACACCTATTCTTTTGAAGCTGTTCCAAAAAAATAGAAATGGAAGGAAAACTTTGAAACTCATTCTATGAAGCCAGCATTACCTTCATTCCAAAACCAGACAAAGACCCTACTAAAAAGGAGAACTACAGATGAATTTCCATGATGAACATGGATGCAAAATTTCTCAATAAAATACTAGCCAACCAGATCCAACCATACATTAAAAGAATTACTCACCATGATCAAGTGGGATTTATACCTGGGATGAAAGGCTGGTTTAATTTCCACAAATTAAATGTGTGTCATACATCACATTAATAAAAGGAAGAACAAGAACTACATGACCCTCTCAATAGATGAAGAGAAAGCAGTCAACAAAATACAGCATTCTTTCTTGATAAAAATACTCAAGAAAGTAGGGATAGAAGGATAATACTTCAAGATAATAAAAGCCATATATGAGAGACCCACTGCTAATATCATCCTCAATGGGGAAAAACTGAGAGCTTTCTCCTAAGGTCAGGAACACGATAAGGATGTCCACTCTCACCACTGTTATTCAACATAGTATTAGAAGTCCTAACCTCAGCAATCAGACAACACAAATGAATAAAAGACATCCAAATCAGCAAGGAGGAAGTAAAACTTTTACTCTTCACAGAAACATGATACTCTATATGGAAAACCCAAGATTCCACCAGGAAGCTGTTAGAATTGATCCAGGAATTCAGCAAAGCCATGGGATATAAAATCAATGCACTGAAATCAGTTGTATTCCTGTATACCAATAATACAGAGAAATCAGAAAGACAAATCAAGGAATCAATCCCATTTACAACTGCATCAAAAACCATAAAATACCTAGGAATAAACCTAACCAAAGAGGTGAAAAATCTATACACTGAAAACTATAGAAATCTTATGAAAGAAATCAAAGAAGACACATATACACACACACACACACACACACACACACACACACAAATAAAAAAATATTCCATGCTTATGGACTGGAAGAACAACTATTGTTAAAAAGAGGACACTACCTAAAGCAATCTACATATTTATTGTAAAGCCTACCAAGATAACACTGGTATTCTTTGCAGAGCTAGAATAAACAATCCTAAAATTTGTATAGAACCAGAAAAGATCCCCAATAGCCAAAACAATCCTAAAAAAAGAAAACCAAGCTGGAGGCAACATAATCCAGGACTTCAAGATGTATTACAAATCTATAATCATCAAGACAGTATGGTACTGGCATAAGAACAGACATTTATATCAATGCAACAGAATAGAGAACTCAGAAATGGACCCACAAACATATGGCCAACTAATCTTTGACAAAGTAGGAAAAAATATCCAATGGAATAAAGGCAGTCTCTTCAGCAAATGGTGTTGGGCAAAGTAGACAGCAACATGCAGAAAAATGAATCTGGACCACTTTCTTACACCATACACAATAATAAACTCAAAATGGATAGGGGGCGCCTCGATGACTCAGTCAGTTGAGCACCCAACTTCAACTCAGGTCATGATCTCATGGTTTGTGAATTCGAGTCCTGCATTGGGCTCTGTGCTGACAGCTCAGAGCCTGGAGCCTGCTTCAGATTCTGTGTCTCCCTCTCTCTCTGCTCCTCCTCTGCTCATGTCTTTGTCTCTCTCTCTCCGTCAAAAGTAAAAAATAAATAAGTAAATAATACATAAAATTAAAAATAACATTTTAAAAATGAATAAAGGACCTAAACTTAAGACAGGAAGCCATCAAAATCTTAGAGGAGAAAGCAGGCAAAAAGCTCTTTGAAGCTGGCCACAGCAACTTATTCAACACATCTCCAGGGCCAAGGTAAACAAAAGAAAAAATGAACTATTGAGACCTCATCAAGATAATAAGCTTCTGTGCAGTGAAGGAATCAATCAGCAAAACTAAAAGGCAACCAATGGAATGGGAGAAGATATTTGCAAGTGACATATCAGATAAAGTGTTAGTATCCAAAATCCATGAAGAACTTATGAAACCCAACACCCAAAAAACAAATAATCCAGTGAAGAAATGGGCAAAAGCATGAGTAGACACTTATCCAAAGAAGACATCCAGATATATAACAGACAAGTGAAAAAATGCTCAACACCACTCATTATCAGGGAAATACAAATCAAAACCACCATGAGATACCACCCCACACTTAGAATGGCTAAAATTAACAACTCGGGCAACAACAGATGTTGGGCAAGGATGCAGAGAAAGGGGAACTCTTTTGCATTGCTGGTGGGAATGCAAACTGATGCAGCCACTCGGGAAAAAAGTATGGAGGCTCCTCAAAAAATTAAAAATAGAATTACCCTAAGGCTCAGTAATTGCGCTGTGAGGTATTTATCCAAAGGATACAGGTATGCTGTGCCAAAGGGATACATGCAGCCCAATGTTTATAGCAGCACTAGTGACAATAGCCAAAGTACGGAAAGAGCCCAAATGTACATTGACAGATGAATGGATAAAGAAGATATGGTATGTATGTAGTATGTGTGTATGTGTGGATACACATACATACAATAGAGTATTACTTGGCAATCAAAAAGAATGAAATCCTGCCATTTGCAACAATGTGGTTGGAGTTAGAGGGTCTTATGCTAAGCGAAATAAGTCAGCCAGAGAAAGACAAATATCAAATGACTTCACTCATATATGGAATTTAAGATGCAAAACAGATGAACAGACACTTGTTGGGATGAGCACTGGGTGTTATACATAGGGGATGAATTACTGGATTCTACTCCTGAAATCTTTATTATACTATAATGCTAACTAACTTGGATGTAAATTAAAAAATAAAAATAAACAATAATGGGAAACAAAGATCAAATGAAAATTCTAGATGTGAAAAAATGTAATGACTGAATATTAAAAACTCAATATATGGGCTTATAGTAAATTAGTCACAGATGAAAAAAGAATAAGTCACCTGGAAAATAGATAGAAAGAAACGTATAGAATCAAGTAGAGAAACAAAAGGATGGAAAAACAAAGAAAATTATTAAGGAGATTCAAAGGGGATACAGTGAAAGTTTGAACAGATGTGTAATTGAAGTCTCAGAAAAAGAGGAGAGAAAAATGGGGCATAAAAATAGATGAAGAGAGTATGGCTAGGTAGTTCTCAAAACTTACAAAAGAGATCAAGCCATAGATTCAGGTAGCATTAGAAAACCCAAAAGTGATAAATACAAAAAAGTTACATATAAGCACATCATAGTAAATTCAATGAAAAACAAAGAAAAATAACAAAATCATAGAATTGATTATAAGAAAAGCAGACTAGCTTGATGAGATCTATAAGAAGACTCATCACTGACCTCTCAATAAAAACAGTAGAAGCCAGAAGATAACAAATTGGGCCAAAAGAAAATAACTGTCAACTTAAAATTCTATAATGGAAATATTAAATGAATATGACCCTGATTGGGACAGGAGGCTACTGGGTACTTACAAAATTTACTGGCACAGGTGGTAGTTACAGAGTATGTTTGGTATGTTTATTTTGTGATGATTCATTGAGATTTAGCTTTACAATGTGCATACTTTACATAGATGAGTTAAACAGAAAGGATTGATCAACTTGATACAGATTTAAGCAAACTACCCAGAGAACAGCATAAGGAAACAAAGAGACGGATACAATGAAGAAATTTGGAGACACAGAGGCCAGAACATCCAGTTGAAGCTACAAAGGAAAGAACTGAAAAATAAGAGAAAAGCCAGAACCCTCCTTAACATGCTGAAGGAAATAACAGTCAACCTACAATTCTATACCAATGTAACTTACCTATCAAAAAGAATTAACTAAAAACATTTGCATTTATTCATTGACACATTTTTTTCCCAACAATTGTTATTGGGCACTCACATTATCTAGACATAGCAACATGATATTAATGAAAATAAAATTCCTGCTCTCATAGTTTAGAAGGCTAAATGAAATGCATGGGGAAAAATAAGGATGCCAGCAGGTCTAGTTCCTTCCGGAGTCTTAAAGGGAATTCTATGCCAACAGCCTCTGGCTCAGAGGCTACTGGCATTCGTTGACTTATAACAGCATCACTCCACTCTTGGCTCTCTCTTTCTCTCCCTGACTCCTCCTGCAACTCCTTTATAAAGACCTTTGCAATTACATCAGACCTTCTCAGATAATCAAGGATAGTCTCCCTATCTCAATAGCCTTTACTTGATCACACCAGCCTTTATCATACAAGGTAACACAGGTTCTGAGGATTAAGATGTGGTAGGTAAGCCTACCACAATATGTATACTTTTCTACTGGATTTTACCTTGGAGTGAAATGGTTAGTGTATAAGCTATTAAGGATGTTCAGGATGATTAGATAAGCCAATCAGTGCTTACATCTACTTACACATCCACCAGCAATGTTTCACGTACTCATCAATACTTGGTACCATCAGTCTTCTTAGTTTTAGCTATTCTGGTGGATGTATATTGTTGTTATTTCATTATCTTAGTTTATATTTAGTTTCCATTTAATTTCTCTACTAATTAATGAAGTTTCACATTTCAAATGTTTAATGGTAATTTAGATACTTTTGTGAGGTACCTGTTAGGTCTTTTGCTCATTTTACTGTTGTATTGTAGTATTTTTCTTACTTATTTGTAGAAGTCCTTTATATTTCTTGCATATAAATTCTGTATCAGAAATATGTCAAAAATATTTTCTACCACCCTGCATCTTTAATATCTACTGTGATCTTTTGATGGAAATTTTTAATTTTAATATATTTCATGTCATATTTTTCCTTTTGAGTTAATGTTTTGGGTGTAATGTATAAAAAAAATGTTGGCTACTCTAAAGATGCAAAAACCCTTCTTTATGTTTTCTCCTACAAACCAACATTTTCAAAATACTCCTTTAGCTGCTATGTGGGCAGTAGTCTTAAGTAAATTGTATCAATTAGGAGATTCCTAGTATAGATTCTATTCCTCAAAGATATCAATACCAAAGTCTCAGTAATCTTCCTGGATTTACTTTAGACTCAGTGGCTGCTGAAATGCTTGCTACCATTTTCACATGACAGGCATTAAAATGCAAGAAGAGGCAACAGGAAAAGAGTGTTCTTCCCAGATTTATCAGCTCCTTCAAAAGAGAGCTTTCCCCAAGGCTTTACCCAGACACAATTCTGACACCTCCTCAACCACTTCATTCCCAAGAAGGTGAGGAATTGTCACTTTTTAGCTCATTGCTATGTCACTCTAATAAAACTGGATATGATTTTTAACAAAAGAGGAGAGATTGGATCTTTGGGAGGTAATTAGCAGTATTTACTGAGAGAACAAGAGTAGAAGCAGGATGATCAGGTAGCAAGCTGTTCCCATCACCCATTTGAAGAGGACTAGGAATGATGGTGGTCGAAGTTATAAAATTGGTCAGATTCTGCAGCCATTTTGAAGATCTGATGGGATTTTCTGATGAACAAATAAAGACTATGATACTTTTACTGCTAATAGCTCTTTGCAGAGAGTATTATAAATGGATCTACTTCATAATAAACAAAAAAAGGAGGAGTATATGAAAGATGAAACTCAGAAGAAAAAATGTTATACCTTTGACTAAAGTGAAGAATAAAATAATGGAATAAAGTTTAAAAATTATATGTNAAAGGGAGAGAAGCAAACCATGAGAGACTCTTGAATGCTGACAAAAACTGAGGACTGATGGATGTGGGGGGAGGGGGGGATGGGCATGGAGGAGGACACTTGTGGGGATGAGCACTGAGTGTTATGCGGAAACTAATTTGACAATAAACTATTAAAAAAAAAATAAAATAAAATAAAATAACAATAGTAAACCCAAAAAAAAAAAAAATTATATGTGGAAAAGTTAAACCTTCTAAGGTCCTTATATTATTCAAGAAGAGGCCAGATCAAGGCTATTAGAACAGAGAGGAGGGAGAAAATTACATTGCCAGAGATAAAGAGAGGAAAGGGACTTTCAGAAAGACAAACTATTGGATGCAAATATTCCGAGCTCTGCAGTTTCAAGAAGGACAACAATGTGGGTTTCAAGAAGGACAACAATGTGGCATGTTGCTGGACCCCAGCCTTCGTTGGGTGCTGGAGAGATTAGGATACATCTGGGACAGTAAGTTGGAACAGATTGTGTAGGGTTATTTCAGGAGATTTTTAGGAGTCTGTATGTACTTCATTCTTTGACCAAATCAAAGCCATTAAGTGTTATTAAAAGCATGTGTGGCCCAAACCACACTTTTAATATAATCACGTTTTTAACATATATATGTTGTAGAAATGTAAACTGAAATCAGCAAAACAGATAAGTGACTACCATAATAATCAATGTGTAGTGTGACAATTTAATATTTCACCTCAAGGCACTGTGCTATAAACATATGTGAATACTGAAATGAATGACATTGTCCCTACAGCCAGGTAACTTATAAAACAGGTTGCTGGTGTTCATGAAGAAAATTGAAAACAGGTAAAGGATTAGAGTCAGAGATTAGAGGCAAAGAATCTTTAGAGTTCTCTCACATGTGGAATTTGAGAAACACAACAGATGAACATAGGGGAAGGGAAGTAAAAATAAGAGGGAGTAAGTCAAAACATAGAGGGAGGCAAACCATAAGAGACTCTTCAATACAGAGAACAAACCAAAGGTTGCTAGAGGGGAGGGGAGTATGGGTTAAATGGGTGATGGGAATTAAGAAGGATACTTTTTGGGATGAGCACTGTCATATATAAGCGATGAATTACCAGGTTTTACTCCTAAAGCCAAGACTACATTCTATGTTAAATAACTTGAATTTAAATTAAAAAAAAAAAAAAAAACTTCAACTCAAAAAATTAAAGAATCTTTGGGGTTCAAGAACTGCTAGAAGATGCCCCAAGTGGTTCAGTTTTCTGCACCTTCTAGACCCTCCCTGGTGCACACACACACATACACACAATGTCTCTTTCCATTGTTTCATTTGTGTATTGTTGAACAAATGCCATTAGGAAAAAAACACTTTGGGGTTTAGAACATGACTTTATGTTATATGCTTAGAGAATTTCATATTTGTTTGAGATAGCAACATATCAAATTTCTGAAACAAGCTAAATAAATAATTAGTAAGACTTTAAGGACTTCTAAACATGTTTCTTTTTCATGTTGTTTTCTCTATCAAATCACTCAAACAGAAGTAAAATGTGTGAAGCCTTCATATGTGGCTTTTCATGATACAGCTATGGGGCTGAATCCCAATTCCGCATCTAGTGTTGGAATCATGATCTCAAGTAGAACTACTGACTGAATCCTTTTTCTGTTATATCCCAATCTCTTCTGGTGTATATCATTTGCCCGAAAGATGAATGTCTTATATTGCAAGGAGCACAGATGTGCCTCTCTTTCTCAGCCATAATGATGAAAAACTCCAGTAAGCAACTATTTTGTGAATGAATTTTATGGGATGCCAACTCATTGTGCAAAACTAATTCATCCTTCTGCTAACAACAAACACTCACCCAAATTTCCCCCCACCTACTAGAATAAGTAGTCATCTAGAATCACATACAGGATTTTAGATAAACCATATATTTACCAAGTTCTGAAAAAGTGTTCAATCATGGCAATTTTATAGATTTTTGTGAGGAAAATCCATTAGACTTTACTATGCTGCAGTATATCACAATCTAGAACATTGTTACTGCTACAGAATTTCAGAGGCAATCTTGTTATGAATGTTGTTTTGACCTTGGGAAGAGCAATTGGAAATTCCTAGCTTTACTTATAAAACATGCATATCTTGAGGAGTTGGGTATTTCATTACTGACCATATATTTACTGTCTGATTTTTTAAATCTATAACTAAATACTTCATGAAGCAAAATAAGCTTTACTGTTGGTTGATAAAAGATTTTTTAAAACTGAACGGTTTCTATTATATTTGGGGTTCAGTCTAAAGTCTGGGATCTCTACCAAATAAAAAAAAATCAGAAAAGCTTGTGAGGCATTATTATTTACAAAATGGACAGTCTTAGGGGACCTGAGTGATTCAGTCGATTAAGCATTTGACTCTTGATTTCAGCTTAGGTCATGATCTCACAGTTCGTGAGTTGGAGCCCCACCTCGGGCTCTGGGCTGATGGTGTGGAGTCTGTTCGGGATTCTCCCTCTCTCCCTCCCTCTCTGCTGCTTCCTTGTTTGCATACTCTCTCTCAAATAAATAAATAAATAAATAAACTTAAAAAGCAAAATAAAAACAAAATGGATAGTCATAATTACTTAATTACTTCACCACCTTCAAGATAATTAATGTATAAACATCCCAATTTTTGCAGTTCATGTCTAAAAGGAAGAAATTTTCCTTAGTCCATCTTTATTAGTTTTCTCTGGCTGCTATAAGAAATTACCACAAACTTGGTGGCTTAAAGCACCAGAAATGTATTCTCTCCTTTCTTCATCCAGTTTCTGGTGCCTATGGCACTCTTCAGCTTGAGGTTATATCACATTACCTTCTCCCTTTCTGTGTATGTGTCTCAAAATTCTTTCTACCTCTCTCTTATAAGGACACACATGATATGGTTAGGACATACTTAGATAATTCAAGATAAACTTTTCCTTTCAAGAGACTTAACTTTAGGGGTGCCTGAGTGACTCAGTCGGTTAAGCATCCAACTCTTGATTTTGGCTCAGGCCATGATCACAGGGTTGTTGGATCCCAAGGTCGTGGGATAGAGCCCCACATTGGGCTCCATGCTCCAATGTGGAGATTTTCTCTCCACTCCCATCTCTCTCTGTCCCTCCCCTACAATTAAAAAAAGAGAGAGACTTAACTTTATCACATCTTTTGTCATTTAAAGTAATACTCATAGTTTCTAGGAAATTGACATGGATACTTTTGGGTGCTATTTTTCAAATGACTACATACCATTTATCTGGATTTTATCACATAGTTTTCTGTCACTTTGGGGATTTTTCTCCCCGATTTCCACCACTCCACTGCCTCCTTCTCTCTTTCTTTCATATTTTTGATTACTTCCCCTTCAATAGTCCTTCTTTTCATAATATACTCATACTGTGTTAGTTTTCTAGGACTGCCGTAAGAAAGTACCACAGATTGGGTGCCTTCAACAACAGAAACTTACTTTCTCTCAATTCCAGAAGCTAAAAATCTGAGATGAAAGTGTGGGCAGGCTTGGTTTCTAAGGCCTCTCTTCTTGGCTTGTAGATGGTTGTTTTCTTTCTCTTCTCATATGATCTTCCCTCCATAAAATTTTGTATCCTAATTTTCTTCCTTATAAGGACTCCAGTCATATTGGATTAAGGTTTACCCTAATGACCTCACTGTACCTTAGTTACCTCTTTTTAGACTCTATCTGCAAATATAGTCACATTCTGATGTGCTGGGGTTAGGACTTCCACACATAAATTGGAGGTGGGGAGGGGGGATACAATTCACTCCACAACACAGACCATTCTTTCCCATTCTAGAAAAAAACAAAAACAAAAAACCTTCCATCTAAAGAAATACTCCCTCAGCTGTATAATACAGTACCAGGTCTATCAGACATTTACTTCCCATCAAATAGCCTGTTTCTCCACATTTCTTGGTCCCCTTGCTATAAGGTAGAAACTTGGGACTAATTTTTGGTAGGCAGTACTACAGTTCTAATGGACCAGTAGAGGCTTGTACTATGAAAATGTGGATATAAAAAAGAAAAGTAATTTCAGTTTAGAGTCACCATCTTATAAGACTAACAACAAATGGATGACAATGCTTGTTTCAAAGAAAGCAATTTCTGTGACACTCTGAGTTTCATGTTGTTTTCATGTCCTCGGCTTTCATCAGTGGAGGCTATAAACAAATAGGTTTATGAAGTCCATTGTGGCATTTACTATAGGAAAACCATTTAGTACATCTCCAAAAATCTTTGCTTTCTCAGAGGGTCCCTCTTCACCTTTTGGTGATAATCATGTAATTGACATACTTGTTTGTTTCATTTTTATTTTTGTTTTGCTTAAAAGCCCTATTTGGGGTACAAGTTATACAACTAGACTATGAGCTCAGATGAAGGTGACAACTAGGGCTCTCTCAGCCATTCATGTATCCCTTCTCTGCCCAGTATAGGTGTTCAATAGATCATGCATTAAATAAATGAATGACCAACTTTATGGAGCTATATGGCCCAAATACCTCATTATTTTTTCCCAGATCTTAACTCTCTAATTTTGCTTACATTTGGGGGTACACTTTCTCTGAATTATAAATGTATATATTATAAAAGTTGTGAAAATGTCTTTAATAAACATTTAGTTGAATGAATTATCTCAGTTGATTATACTGTTTCCACAGGCCTGATATTTTTAAATGATGACATGCCAGGGACAACCCTAACAAGAGACTTTATACATTCATTCTACATCAAGTCAGCAGTCATCACATAAAAGGTTGAAGCATCAGTTCTGAAAGTGTCAGTCGGGAACTTCTAGGGTCCCTAAAATCTTTCAGGGGTTAGGAGGTCAAACTATTTTCAAAGTGGTATTAAGTCATTATTTGCCTTTTTCACATTTATTTTTTTAATGAGTATACAGTGAAGTTTTCCAGAAATTACATGATGTGTGATATCATAACAAATTTTTTTTCATTTCTATTGACCCTGTTAAAAAGAAACCAAAATGAAGGGCACAATCTGAATATACCCCGGAACCAAACATTTATAGTCATGTAAGCAAAGTTTAAAACCATCCTGATTTTCCTGAAATGCTAACTCTGACCTTAAATAAAATGTGCACTTCCTTCAAATAAGCATGACTTTATAGATTCCTAGCCAATCAAGTAAGCAGATATGCAAACAAATCAGCATACAGAGTGCTACGACCATAAAAGGAATGTAAGTTTCTAGTAACAAATCACAACAGAAAACAATGCACTACCTCACTCATGCTTTATAAACTGAGCTGTAACTGCTGAAAGCCACACTCCCACCACTTTTAGTTTGGAAGTCTCCCTGCTTATGAGTAGCTTGTTTCTCACTCAATAAAACATATCAAGTGAAATTCTCTGAAATTTCTTTTGACAAGCCAAATGCTAAAAAGACTTGGGAAAACATAAAAAAATGCCACTCCTCTCACTAAATTTTTGTTCTACAAGATTAATTTTACCAAAAGACTATATTATTTACATTAACAGTAATTTTACTATAGCCATTTTCAATACCTATTTTAATTTATTCCAGTTTTAATTCAATACAATAAATATTAATAGATAAAACCCATATACCTAAGCTCTTTGAGAGATCCTCAAACTGTTTAAGATCACAAAAGTTTCCTGAGACCAAACAGTGAGAACCACTAGGAAAAGAATGAACTCCCTCTTTTAAGAAGCTCCTTCCTGGAGTGCTTGGGTGGCTCAGTCGGTTAAGGGTCTGACTTAGGCTCAGGTCATGGTCCCATGGTTCATGGGTTCAAGCCCCGCATCAGGCTCTGTGCTGACAGCTAGCTCAGAGCCTGGAGCCTGCTTCTGATTCTGTGTGTCTCTCTCTCTGACCCTCCCCTGCTCACGCTGCCATTCTCTCTCTCTCTCAGAAATAAATAAAGCACTAAAAAAAGAAAGAAAAAAAAAAAGGAAGCTCCTTCCTGTATGTTGCGGGAAAACAAAACTAAAACCATGTGTCCCCTTTCACTACCTCCTTGGATCATCAGCTCCAGGAAACACCTATGATACCACAATTAAGCACCATTATGCAATACAAAAACTACTCAGTAGAATAAGGGGAATCTGAGTGATGGCCACACAGATAGACAATTTAAAGATCTATAGATATATAGCATCAGAATATGTTTTCTCTTTTTGTTTCCATGCAACATTTACTCTAAGTCCAAAACAGAATTCTCTTCTCTCAATTCCTGGCTCCTGAGAAATTAGGATCTATATCTGATTCTCCTGGTACAACTCCCCATTCAGAGAAGAATCTGACATAGTTCACTGGTGATCCTTATATTTCTGATGCCACTGCCCAGAGGTCTTTTTACATTAGGATATTTCTCAGAAGTATGGCCCTGCTCTGGAATGGGGAATATATTTCATAGCAAGTGCCAACTCTAATATATTGTTAGCAGTTGGCCAGAACATTGTTTGAGAAGGATTCTGAGGCATTTCCAGGCTTAACAAGACAAATGCCGTAATTGATTAGTGGTCTACCCTAGATACTAAAAGGAAGAGTGTGAGCTTATGTGCTGTGTATTTGCTGACCAAATGAAATCAATTGGAATTGCTATGGTCAAACAGATGTAAGGAAGACATTAAGTGTTTAATCCATGTAAAAATTACACAGGGATGTAGTTACTATGATAATTAATAACAGGTATCAACAATAGTATTTCTCTCATAGATAATTTGCTTAAAATATGAGTACAGTTTTTAAGATTCAAAGAAACAAATCAATTTAAGAGAACACAAGAATTGCCATCAAGATTTGTAATAACATACACTGTGCGTGTATATATCCCAAGACATTTTTACCAATGACTCTTGATTGGGGCAACTTTAGGAGCTTGACCAGAACTTACTTTCAGAAACAATCTCCTCAGAATGGAATTTAAAAGGGTGAATAGTAGGGATGCCAGCGGTGGCTCTTAACAACTTCCAGATGTTATCACTGCTGTTGCTATAAAGTCTTCAGTCTCTTTACAACATACATCTTGTTGGTGTAACTAATAATTTCTACATGAAGGAAGAAGAGGAGGAGGAAAAAACTGAGAGAGGAGAAGGAGCAAGAGATAAAGAAGAAAGATACCAGACAGAGAAAGACAAATCCTATGTGATTTCACATATATGTGGAATCTAAAATAAAATGAACTCATAGATACAGACAACACATTAGTCGATTGTCAGAGGGGAGGTGTTAGAGGTGGGTGAAGTAGGCGAAAGTGGTCAAAAAGTACCAACAAGAAGAAGAAAGGCAAAAATCATTCCTGGAGATTTGAGCCAGTATGATTTTTTCTTTGTTTGGCAGGAAATACAGATAACTATATATTTCTTTAGAATGTGTCCCTATGACTATTAACTCTATATACCATTCTACACGCCAGTACCTTAGCAGTGATACAAACAGCCAATATATTCCTCTACATCATATTTTGTTGATAAAATAGAAGAATTTTTTGAGAACAATGTCCAAGCACTGACAAGAACACTAACTTGTTCCTTTCCGAATTTGCCTCTTTGTCATTTTGCCTGGCAGTTATGCTGTGGAGAAGTATACTCGGGAAAGCAATTGATGCCTGGAGCTAATAAGTCTGGCTCTAAATACAGCATTGTGAAGTAATGGGGGTGGGGGTGATTGGAACAAAACCAGAAGAGACTAATATAGAATTTGTTCCCTTGGAAACAAAAGAATACTTAGTGTTTTGGGAATAAATATATATATTTGCAGAACAACTTTCAAAAAAATGTGGCTGCAAAATGAAATTCTGACAATATCGTCACAATACTAGTGAGGAGTAAGGGAGGCATAAATAGATAAGTAGTTTTATAGTTTATAAAGTACATGCATTTGACTCCATAGGCCAGACTACAAAGGTTGTGTACCAATAATAAAGTGATGTGAAGCAGAAGGATGCCAGTTATTGATTTACTGACAAAGATGAAGGGTCACAATGAGCAGAAACTCGCTCCCCCACCCAACAAAACCTAAAAATATCAAAAAAGAATCTTAAACCTCATTTTGGAGGAAACGAAAAAGAAAAATAAAGGAAAGCAAAAAATATTCTAGAATAAGGCATTAAATAGCTTTCTAGGATTTTGATAAAGAAAAGGGTAATTATTATGGAAGAACAAGAGTTCTTTAAGAGTAAGTCTTGAGAATTTTTTTCCAAGACTGTTAAATTTGAATTCTGGAATTCCATTAACAGTTTGGCATTCCATCATCTTCCTCTTAAATGAAAGGAGAAATATGGTATTTAAGACAACCATATTCAAAGGCACGTGTTAACTCTACTTTATAAAACTAACGAATCAGACTTTCAAATGTTCCAAAAGTCCCCTCTAGCTCTACATTTTTTTGAATCTAGCATCCTAACATACCAGTGTCACCAGCTTATCACAGACTATATACTTGGTTTTTTCTTAATCAATTTTGCTATTAACTACAATAAAAAGTTAATTATATTTTAAAATATATATATTTATATATATAATAAACATATATAGACGGCAGAAGTAAAAATGTTGAAGGACATTTAATTTTGGAAATAATCTCAACTGGTTAGAACAGTTTGCTCTTCTTGGTATTCCCGTGCTATACCACAAAGACTGGCATATAGTAGTTCTCAAATTCTATTTGTTGAAATAATAAATGAATGAATGGGTCAAAGCTAAAAAGGTGAAATTTATCAAACAAAATGTAATCTTTTCAGATACAGAGTTGACTAAACCAGTTTGATAGCAATTTAGATACAGTTCATTACCCGCTCAATTTAAGCCAAGAGTCCAATTAACAGAATATAATATCTAGGGAAATTAATCTGTCATCTGCTCTAGTCAAACTATGTGTAAAATACTATATCCCTCTGGGTATCACGTTTGAAAGCTAATACTGGCAAACTAGAGTTCAATAAGAGAAGGTGGCCAGGATATCTAGAGGTCTAGAAATTTTGTCAGGAGATGTAACTGAAGGATCTGAGATGCTAAACTTAGAGAAAGAAAACAGTAGGGACATACTGAATATTTGGAGAGTGGTCGTGGGAAAGATATATTAAAGTCATTCTGTTGACCCAAGGAAAGAATCTGTAAGTTACAAAGAAACAGATCTTGCTTTAGTATAAGGAAGGAATTTCTGTTAGATCTGTCCCAAAATAAATTAACCTACTTTGCAAAGAAGAGAATACTTCATCAGTTTAAGTGGTCACACAAAAAGTATATAATCTGCCAGGGCCTTGCAGAGAAATTATTACTGTGGAGATATTAGCATGAATGATCTGAAGAGCCTTTCCTGCTCTAATATGCTGTGATTCTACGGTCCCCGCATGATTGCTGCCTACCTCTTCAATATTATCATAATCTCTCTTTTCACTGACCTATCTTCTATTCATTTAATACTTGATCAGTTTTTTGTTCTTGCTCCAATTATTCACATTTGCTCATGAAGTATCCTACAATCTGACTTCCATTGCTATCATAGCAGGAAAAAATATCCCCTCTTAAAAGTCACAACCTCTTTGCTCTAATAGTCAATGGGTTTGCATTTATTTTCATTTTCTTTGACCCTGTTGAGGTATTGTTAACTATTCTAACTTCTATACCTTCTTTGCTTCCCTGATTTCTAGTTCTTCAATTTCATCTTCTTTCTGACCTTTTTGCTTTTCTTCTACCCATACATCATAGTAGTTTCTTAAGGTATTGATGTTTTCTATGTATAAAGTTGAACTGCCATTTTTGATATTAAGGTACTTGTTTTGTTTTTTTAAACTTTTTTAATATTTACTTATTTTTGAGACAGAGACAGTGAGAGCCAGGGAGGTGCAGAGATAGAGAAAGGGAGACACAGAATCTGAAACAGGCTCCAGGCTCTGAGCTGTCAGCACAGCTGACAGCCCCAATGTGGGGCTCGAACTCATGAACCGTGAGATCATGACCTGAGTCAAAGTCAGATGTTTAGCTGACTGAGCCAGTTTCCCCTCAAGGTACTTGTTAAATCCCTAGCTACAATAAGATAGTATCAGTGACAATAATAACACAATGTCTTTGTAATCTCTGCAATGACTTGGTCGACAATATACATTTTGCAGTTGCTTGGGTTTATTTTCCTAATTGAGTTGGAAAAAGTACTTCACAATTTTATTGTTTTATTTTCTAGTAAACAAAGAAAAAGCCTTCAAATTTTATTAAAAGTAAAGTTTACCTTGGAGGAACTTTACAGGATCACATCTCATATCATCAAAAAAACCATCAATCCACATTACAAATGTTAGAATATTTTATTAGCCTTTGAATTTAAAATGAATCTGAGGATGGTGTCACAATCATGTACCCAGTGTAGCTGAACAGACCATGAGTTGTTCTCACATAATATACATGTCAAAATTTGACTTAAGTTTGTATAATACAAGCTGTTAGAGAGATTGTTAGAGAATTAAAGCTCTATTTTCCAAGTCTACAGTTTGTTCTTAAAAAGAATCTCTCATCTCTCATTCAGTGGCTTTTACTGTTTACCATTAGCCTATTCATTCATTAGATTACTTAAAGCTCCTCTAGTCTTTATCATGATTGTAGCCAACATTGAAAGTGTCTCCATTCATTCTTGTTCCCCATTCAAAATAACTGACACCACAGTTAAGGTATAATTGTTAGATGCAGATAGCTGTTTTGAGTCTCATGATTTCAGAATGAACAAATGTGTGCTTTTATCAACGATCAAAACCAGGACTGTCCAATAGAACTTTTGATGAAGATGGAAATGGTTTTCTATACTGTTCCACAAGATAACCACGAGCCACATATGGCTATTGCACATTTGAAAGGTGGCTATTGTGAATGAAGGACTAACTTTTAAATTTTATTTAAAGTTTCGAACTATTTTTTTGTTTATTTTTGAGAGAGAGAGGGAGACAGAGAATCTGAAGCAGGCTCAAGGTTGTGAGCTCAGAGCCTGATGCGGGGCTCAAACTCACGAACAATGAGATGATGACCTGAGCCGAAGTCAGACGCTTAATCGACAGATCCACCCAGGTGCCCCTCAAACTATTTTTTAAGGGCAGTTTTAGGTTCACAAAAAAAAAAAAATGAAAGGTATAAAGATTTCCCCTAGATTCTTGGCACCCACACATGTGTAGCCTCCCCTTATCAAAATCCCCCACCAAAGTGGAACATTTGTTATAAAGGATGAACTTACAGTAATACATCAGAATCAATCAAAGTTCATTGTTTACATTAGGGTCCACTCTTGATGTCTTACATCCTATTGGTGTGGACAAATGTATAATAATACACGTCCATCATTATATTATCATAGTGTTTTCCCTACCCTAAAAATCCTCTGTGCTCTGCCTATTCATCCCTTCACCTTCTCCAACCCCTAAAAATCAATTGTCTTTTTACTGCCTCTATCATCTTGCCTTTTCCATAATATCATATAGTTGGAATCACCCAGTATGTAGCCTTTTCGAATTGGCTTCTTTTACTTAGCAATATGCATCTAAGGTTCCTCCATGTCTTTTCAGGACTTGATAGCTTCATTTCATTTTAGTGCTGAATAATATTCCATTGCCTGGATGTATCATAATTCATTTATCCACCTACTGAAGGAAATCTTAGCTGCATCCAAGTTTTGGCAATTATGAATAAAGATGCCTTAAATATCTGTGTGTAGGTTTTATGTGGACATACATTTTCATCTCCTTTGGGCAAATGCTAAGGAGTGCAATTGTTGGATTGTACAGTAAGAATATTTTTAGTTTTGTAAGAAAGCACCAAACTGTCTTTCAAAGTGGTTGTACCTATTTGCATTCCCACTAGCAACAAATAAGATTTCTGATTGCTTCACATACTCATCAGCCTTTGTTTTCAGTATTACAGATTTTGGTCATTCTGATTGTTGTGTAGTGATATCTTACTTCAATTTGTGTTTCTTTAATGATGTGATACAGAGTATCTTTTTATATGTTGCTCTGCCATCTGTACATCTTCTTTGGTGAGGTGCCTGTTAAAGTCTTGGACCCATTTTTTTTTTTTTAATTGGGTTCCTTGTTTTCTTACTGTTGAGTTTTAAGACTTCTTCATATATTTTGATAACATTCCTTTATCAGAAACATCTTTTGCAAAGATTTTCTCCCAGTTTGTATCTTGTCTTCTGTTCTCTTGACTTTGACTTTAGCAGAGCAGTTTTTAATTTTAATCAAGTCCAGCTTATCAGTTCTTGCTTTCATGTGTTGTGCCTTTCATATTGTATTTAAAAAGTCATTGATATATCCAAAGTCATCTAAATTTTCTCCTGTTATCTCTAAGGACATTATAGTAGCATTTTACTTTTAGATCTATGACCCAAATGTGATTTTCTTTTTGAGAGAGAGAGAGAGTGCAAGTGCAAGCAGGGGAGAGGAACAGAGGGAGAGAGACAGAATCTCAAGCAGGCTCTGTGCTCAGTGCAGAGCCTATGGGGCTCAATCCCATGACCATCGGATGATGACCTGAGCTGAAATCACAAGTTGGACACTCAACCCACTGAGCCACCCAGGCACCCTACTCCAAATGTAATTTTTATGAAGGCTTTAAGTTGTGACATCTAAAGTCATTTTTGTGTGTGTGAATGTCCAACTGGTCCAGCAACATTTGTCAAAAAGATTATAGTTTCTCCATTGTATTTCTTTTGTCCCTTTGTCAAAGATTAATTAACTATATTTATATGGATCTATTTCTGGGCTCTCAGTTCTGTTCCATTGATGTATTTGTCTGTTCTTTGATCAATATCACATTATCTTGATTAGTGTAGATTCATAGGAAGTCTTAAAGTCCAGTAGTGTCAGTCCTCCAGCTTTGTTTTTCAATATTGTGATGGCTATTCTATTTTGTTTCTTTATATAAACTTTACAATAAGACTGTTGATATCCACCAAATAATTTGTTGGAAAATTTATTGGATTGTACTGAATCATAGATCAAATTGAAGAGAACTGACATCTTGAAAATATAAGATTTCCTGGAGTTTTCCTATCCATGAACATGGAATACCTTTCCATTTATTTAGTTCCTCTTTGATTTTGTTAATCAAAGTTTGTAGTTTGCCTCATATAGATCTTGCACATATTTTGCTAAATTTATGCCTAAGTATTTGATTTTTGGGGGTGCTAATGTAATTTTGAGTATGCTAATTGTATTGCATTTTCAATTTCAAATTCCACTTGTTGATGGTATAATTTTATTTAATTTTAATTAACTTTAATTTGAATAGGCTCATCTTGCTAGTGTCTACCATTTTAGTCTAGGATACAGAAAATACAATCAATAATTATTGCTTTTTTAGGAATTATTGCTTTTTAGGAGTAAATGTAAATGTTATTACTATACCAAAGTAAAATGCTGCACCAAAACACTTACACTGACTTATTCATTTAACATATACAGAGTATACCAGGCACTATGGACCTGATGTCATACTAATGTTAAGGAGCACTGAGGAGCTCAGACTACTGAGAGAAGTAGTAAGTAAAGATTGCAATATAGTTTTGCTTGCTATTAGACACACCTGAATAAAGAATTGTGGGTACACTGTAGACACAATTCCTACAATAATTGTAGGAATTAAAAAAAGGTTTCATTGAAGAGTTTCATTTAACCTGGGACATCATGGAAAAATAAGTTAGAAAATAAAAGGGAGCATGGTGCAGTGAGGAATAGGACAGGCATTCCAGAAAAGATACTGAATCTTGAAAGGGTTTGGTGTGTCTAGGCCACTATCCACACATGGTATGCAGCAGCTGATGCTGCCAAAAAGTAGACTCTAGGCTGACGGAGTCTTTTACAGTTAAATAAGAAGTTTGGATGCAAAGTGGTCACATGGTATGCTATATTTTCCCTATTGTTATACTTTTTATAGTTTATATTAAGTACTAAAAAAATATGCTTCATTAGATTTATAAGTTGTTTATGGCAAGATCATGTCTGCCTTACCAACCAATGCAATCATGGTATCTGATAGAGAATCAGAACTTCAGAGTAAATACCTACCTTTTACTGATTTCAGTGCAGCCAGAGCAAAATAAAGGTTCCCTTTGCTTCCTCCATTTCATCGGTAGCTATATGTGCATATTATCATATGTTTCTACTTCTTACTTGATAGAGCTAATCTTCCCTATAGGAGAAATAGGAAAGAATGGCATTCTAAATCTAGAATAACAGGAAAACAATTCCCAAACTTTATGGTACCCGAATTAGTCATCTTTGTGCAAAATAATAGAGTGCCTACCTTCAATACTGTCTCCTACTTGTCACCCAAAAGGTACAATTGCTCTGTGTCCATGTAAAAATTAACGATTCCCTATGGACTGCTCCTTAATAGCCAGCGAAGAAGAGATACTAATCGCAGGCACAGGTACATCTCCCCATTTCCTCCCCAAAAAACAAGTGAAGGGCAGAAGAAAAAGGAAAGTGGTTAATTTGATCATCACTGCTCTGAAACATTAGTGACAATACAAAGACCTAAAGTAGCACTTTACCAACTTGACCCCTCATGCACCCAGCCTGCCTTATTGCAGGAGACTCGCCACCTGGATCCCAAACAAGGCCTTTCCGCCTCACAACACGGAGGAAGCTCCAGCCAACGTGAGGCGGGCGGGGCTTGGGCTCTTCCGGCCCGCCCCCTCCAGCGCGTTTGGTATCTGCGTCGGGGGAGGAGTCTCTTGTCCCTCCGCGCGGCCCGTTCCGCCTCGGCTCCCGCTTCCTTTAGGCTGACGTGTCGGCAGTTCTTCAGCAGCTCCGCGAGTAGGGCGGTGATGGCGGACGCCTGGGAGGAGATCAGGCGGTTGGCGGCTGACTTCCAGCGGGCGCAGTTCGCCGAGGCCACACAGAGGTGCCTGACCCTCCCTCTCCGTTGCAGAATCCAAAATAGTCCCTTGGTAGTCACGCCTAGATCTGAGGCCGCGGATCCCGGGCTCTGGACCCCGCACCTTCCCAGCCTGTTTCACCGTTTTCGCCTTCACCTTCCTCCCTGAGCCTGGATTGTAGTTCTAAGTATAGTTCTCGGCGATGAAACCCGAAAGCTACTAAGCCCCGGAACCTCCCCCAGCCATGCCCCAGCCAAGTGCTGCCTCGCCCCGCCCTCCCGATGGCTGAAGCTGGTGACTTCTCGGTGTCTTAAAAGAGTGTCCCTCAGATCCTTATTTACCTGTCAAGTCCCTATGGCATCAATGATTATTTATACACTTCCTGACCTAGAATGAGCTGGAAGGGAGAGGCAAGAACAAAATATAGTGCTTTGCCAATGCCGTGTTGACTCTAAACATTTTGCCTTTTTGTCCACCAGGGGAGGTGCAAGGCCAGATTCCTGGTCCCATCTGTCATTTTTAAGAACTCCCGGACACTGACATTTCTTGCAGACCCATCAACCTTGGCGGGGTTGTGTCCTGGGCACCCTAACTCTGCTTTTTAATATTACAGAACACGAATACAATGTTATTAGAATCTTTTTTATCCACTGACTCTCTCTTACTTTGGTGTTTGTGTTCCTAGTGGGGCCTGAAGACCTTAATCCCTTAATACTGTATTTTGTAGTACCGAGAGCAAACTAGGGAACATATTTAGTCATGGTTTTCTTAGGTCATATTTCCTGCCTGCAGATCAATAGTAGTAGTGAGGCAATTATACACTTTGAAGAAAATTCAGTTTGTTTGGTTTTGTTTTTTTTACTGAACTTAAACTGGGAATTGAAGTCAAAGTAGGGCAGGGTTTTTTTCTTACCTAAATTATATGTGCTAACTTCTCTATTCAGATTTGAAGAGTAGAAGCAGGCCTGGACGAGAGAGCAGACTCGAAATTCTATAATAGAAGGGTTTGTACCAATTAGGTACATGGTTTAAGTTTATGTAAACCTGCTTACTCCTAAGAGGTGTGTGTGTGTATTACCGCATTGAATCAGTATGGTTATACTAATCAAAGATACAGATTTTGTAATATAGATCTTAGTGACTCTTTACCAAAATTTTTTAAANAGATCATGACCTAAGCGAAAGTCGGACGCCCAACCGACTAAGCCACCCAGGCGCCCCAAAAAGCCCATTTTCATACCTTGTTGAGTTTGTTAAGCACCAAATGTATCAAGTGCATTTTAAAACTTCTTGTTTCCCTCAGGTTATCAGAGCGGAACTGCATTGAGATTGTGAATAAATTGATTGCTCAGAAACAGCTAGATGTAGTTCACACACTTGATGGGAAAGAATATATTACTCCAGCCCAAATTAGTAAAGAAATGAGAGATGAGTTACATGTCCGAGGAGGTAAGTAATTCCTTAGTTTTTTTGTTTTTGTTTTTGTTTTTGTTTTTCCCCCTTCTGGTTATTTGGAAGGAGGGAGGGACAGAAACTTAAAACATAAATAATAAATTATTTGGAGGGTATGGGACATCATTCTCAATTGTTAGTATGGAAATCAGCCTGAATATTTTTGATAGCTTCAAGTAAGGATGATCATATAATTTAAACGAAGTCAAGTATTGTCACTTTAGAAAATAGCATTTTTTTATTATTTTGAGCTATGTGTTGTGTGTGAATTAATCAACTATTCTTACTCATAGTACATGAATTTATTGCATGACCCAGGGGAGAGTACTTAGCTATCATCAGGTGGTAATTATGAAAGAAGAACATAGATTTTGAAAGATTACAGATTGTTGAAAATCAGAGCTATACTACCACTTTTTTAAAAAACTTACCTTTGAGTATTTGCAAATTAGGAAAAGATATGGTGCTATACCTATATATTGTAGGAAATGGAATTATAAGCATATAAAATAAGTGGGTTTTTTGTTTGAACAAACTACTGGCCAAATTTGAACACTGTTTGATTAAAATATAAGCAACTGTGAAAACAACTCTTCATTAGATGTCATCAGCTATACCATTGGTGTTGGTTCATCTTCCTCCATAGTGCTAATAAAATATTAGCTATAATTTAGAATACTTGACAGATTTTCTTTTGCCAATATGTGGAAGTCTACTCATTTCAAAAAATTTTTAAATGAGTTCATCTGAATTTAATTGTCAGTATCTCTTTGGTACAATCGATAAATTGTGCCAGGGAGATACAGCTTAAATCCATTGGTCTGGCCAACTTGTGTATCAATTGATGTTCATTAGTGGCCTGCTGTGTCAAATGAAACTTTGAAAATAAATTATAACCTGTGTCTTCAGCCATGAAGACTTATTCAGCTAATGATTTGTGTTTGAAAACATTAATTATTGTAGCTTTATGTGCTTTGAAGAAGGAGGACTTCAACTGTGCAAAATGTATATCTGTTGAAATTTACAGTTTTTGGCTGGTATATACTTACATATAAATTAAAGTCAATGAATATCTTTTCCTTAAAGGTCGAGTAAACATTGTTGATCTACAACAGGTAAAATTTAAATTTATAAATTTTTTTCCTTTCTCAATTTTTTGGTACTAAGATTTAAGACTTCACTAGTGCTGGCATCTTATTTTGTACATATATGAAGAAATAGTTTTTATATCTCTCACTAATATATTTATTTAATTTAATAAGTTCTGACATATTGAATTGATTTAGTAAGTTCTTCTTTCCCAGTCATTTGCTTATTCTTTACCAAATAAACTCATAGTTATCATTTCTCATAGTAACAGGGTTTAAGTATTTAGAGAGAAAAAAATGTTCATGTTTACTTTAGTATGTGGAAAGAATAAAAAAATAAATTTTAAATTTAAAAAGAAGATATTTTTATAAAGTATAAGAGCACATGTCATCAGCCAGTTACACTATATCCAAGAAGCTGGAAAATCTTGTGTAAAACATGCCTATTGTGTGACAATACAGCTTCTTAATGCAAACTTCCCTAGCAAGTGAAAATATAGATTTTAGAAATGAAAGTAAATAAGCAATAAATCCCTAATTTTTTATTTGGCTTACACTTTTCACAGTATTTCAAATCAATTTGAAATTCATCTAAGAAAAAGTACGTTTTTAAAAAGATAGTTTGGGGCACCTGAGTGGCTCTGTCGACTCTTGGTTTCAGCTCAGGTCATGATCACACCAATCATGAGTTCGAACCCCACGTCAGTCCCCACGTCAGTCTCTGTGCAGACAGTGCAGAGCCTGTCTGGAATTCTCTCTTTCCTTGTCTTTGCCCCTATCCCTCTCACGCTGTCTCTCTTAAAATAAATAAACTAAAAAAAAAATAATAATAAAGCCATAAAAAGGTTAAAAAAATAGTTCTAACATATAGTTTCAAACTTAAGAAACAATATGAACTTATCACTAATAGAATTTTTTTTTTCAGGTAATTAATGTGGATCTGACTCATATTGAAAGTAGAATTGGTGACATTGTAAAATCAGAAAAGCATGTTCAGCTAGTGCTGGGACAACTGATAGATGAGTAAGTACAATATTTAAGAACATTTTTTTGTGTTTCTTTTTTTTCTCCCCATGCTGTTCAAATTTAGAATAATTTGCCCAGTTTGGCATTTTGTTTAGAATTCATAGGGCTGATTTTGATTTTTAGGGTCATTGTATTTAAAAAGTAAGTGCTTGGGGCACCAGGTTGGCTCAGTTGGTTAAACATCTCACTCTTCATTTTTGGCTCAGGTCACAATATCAAGGTCATAAAATTGAGCCTTGCCTCAGCTCTGAGCTGAGCATGGAACCTGCTTAAGATTCTCTCTCTGCCTCCCCCACTTGCTCTCCTCCACTCGCTCTCTTTCTCTCTTTCTCTCTCTCAAAGAAAAAGAAATTAAGTGCTTAATTGTATAGAATACTTGGGAGTAATAAAACCTTTGATTTTTTTTCTATTAAAGCAGCACAAAACAATTTTTACCATTTTTCCTCTGTGGTCTTAATTCTGAAAGCAAATTTGTTCCAAAAATATTAATGAAAATGACTGCAGAATTTACATTGTTTAAAAAAATTCCAGGGGCGCCTGGGTGGCTTAGTCGGTTAAGCGTCCGACTTTCGCTTAGGTCATGATCTTGCAGTTCGTGGGTTTGAGCCCCGCGTCGGGCTCTGTGCTAACTCCCAGCTCAGAGCCTGGAGCCTGTTTCAGAGTCTATGACTCGCTCTCTCTCTGACCCTCCCCTGCTCACGCTGTCTCTCTCTCTCTCTCTCTCTGCTAGAAATAAATTAAAGAAAAATAAAAAAATAAAAATAAAAAAAAAATCCCAGCATTATCATTTGGTTATCCTTAAATTAATTACATTGATAAGAAAAATAATTTTCAGAATATGAATAATGATTTGTGTTTACCTAAACATACCCTGTTCATTATTTTGTGAGCATACCTTATTGCACATAAAAAAGGAAAATAATCCTAATTTTTTTTCTTTAACTATTAGCAACTATTTGGATCGGTTAGCAGAAGAGGTAAATGATAAATTGCAAGAAAGTGGTCAGGTCACCATATCAGAGCTGTGTAAGACCTATGATCTTCCTGGAAACTTTCTGACACAGGTACTTTTTCTTCATAGTATAGTGTCTTTTCAGATAAATAGAAAATTTTAACTGGAAGAAAAAAACTAGATTTTACCATTAACAAAATTTTTGCAAGTGTTTGACTAGTTTCGGGATACTTCTACTTCATTGACGGCTCTGATGAGACCATTTAGAAGTGCTTATTTCTTTGTTCATAAAATAGTTTGACATTTTAGAATTACAGACATTTATTTTGTACACTAGAAAGTGTATGTGCTTTGGAGTTAAACAGACTTTGATTAGAATTCTACTTATGCCACTGCTTAGTTATCCAACGATAGGAAAATTGTTTCACCTCTTTTGTGCTTCAACTTACATATCTTTAAAATGGGAATTATTGTCTTTTTCATAGACTTCAATAAGGTTATATACATGGTGTATCTCGTTAGATATCTGACACAACGGAGATACTCAATAAGTGATGGTTTTGTTTTGTATTTACTGGAATATATAAGGGAAAAGTCAAATCTCTTTTTAGGTATATATCTCTTTAAGAAAATCCAACTTACAAAAATTTACCAAACCATAATTGCAGGAGATTAATTTATAATACAAACAGGTTACTCACCCAATTTAAGAGAGTGATCTCCTATAATTGTCTCTAAAATACTATGTGAATATAAATCTATTTCTGATATCTATAGCATATCTGAAGCCTAAGTTCTATTTTAAGTGAACAGATATATGTTAATCACAGAAGATCAAAAAATGTATTTTTAAAACACTTTTTAAAAGTATCAAAACAGCCCCAAATGATTTCTTATAAAACTATGCTGTTGATACATTTTGAAAACATATATGATTTTGTAACATTTTTCAGTTCTAGTTTTCCTGAATAACATAGGCAGTATTTTAAAAAGTCATTAAGAAATTGTTTGAAATGCATTTTTTTATATCAGAAAACTATCAGCTAGGCTTCCTTGAGTAGCTTTAACTTATCTTAGGATGTGAAATATGTCCAGACTTATTTCAGATGTACCTGACTCCAGTCATAGTGTAGCTATGGTAAAGTACTCTCTTGGGGTTACCAGGAAATCATGTCTGTTAGTATAGAACTGTGGGTACAGGTAACATATTAATAATTACATCAGAGAAGGTAACTTTTTAGTTCTTATGTTTCCCTAGGTTTCAGAATGTTGGAATAACATTTATTTTACTCAGGGTTTGAAGCTCCAGATAGGGTCTTCTTCAAGACCCATGTATATGTCTTACTGTCTAAATGTTTCAGCTGCCTATATCTAGAAAAATTGGTTAATCATTCAATTTTATTTTACATTAGAAACAGCCCTTTTTACCAAGTGTCTATGCCTTTTAACACATCAGCTATTTGACTCATTCAGTTCTTTGCCCTGCTGTGAGATTATGAAGTTTCCTACATCCTAAATCTTCATTTTAGCTTATACATCCTATGAATTTGTGCTTGTTGAAATTTCTCAATCATGCGGTTAATAAAACATCAACATGCATTGTACCTTTAATAAGACTATACAAATGTATATGTAGAATTTTATTCTTTCAAATTAATAAAAATTTGCATCTTTACCCTCAGGCACTAACTCAGCGACTCGGAAGAATTATTAATGGACACATTGATCTTGATAACAGAGGAGTAATATTTACTGAAGCTTTTGTAGCTCGACATAAAGCACGCATCCGTGGGCTGTTCAGTGCTATTACCCGGTAAGCCTGTTTTAAAGTGTGTGTGTTTTGGGGCACCTGGGTGGCTTAGTTGGTTAAGTGTCCAACCCTTGACTTCAGCTCAGGTCATAATTTCACAGTTCATGAATTTGAACCCCACATTGGGCATTGTGCAAAGCGCGAAGCCTGCTTGGGATTCTTTTTCTCCCTCCTTAGCCCTTTCTTGCTCGTGTTCTCTCTCTTAAAATAAATAATGATAAGTAAACAAAATTAAGTATGTATATTTTTACATTTCTTTGATCATGGTTTGCTTTTTTTTTCTATCAGCTTTTTTCCTTTTGTTTTTTGTTCTTTGTCTTTTTATTAAAATCATACTCAGAACCCTAGGATTTTAGACATATAAAAGCTTCTGGGAATGAAGATTCCAAAGCCTTAGAATGTAGCCAGACTCTCTCCAACCCACATCTCCACTCCCTCCCTTACTTAATCCCCCCAGATGCAGGTCTGCAGAACACCCGGATCAGTATATAAAGTCATCCTGGAATCATGGAAGGAGTTTGCAGTTTAAAGTCAGAAGTCCTTAGTCTATCACATAATAACCATGTGAGCTGAAGCAGATAAGTCAGTCACCTAACTCCTTTGAGCCTCAGATGGGGCTAGATGATTTTAGAAATGTTTTTACTAAATAATGTTCTACAATTCTAATGAATAACAATGTTAATTTCAAAATCACTTTAACTTTTCTAAAGTGAGAATTTCTGAAATGTTTGGAGCCTGCGTGACACTTCAATATGGAATTTAAAAAACCTACATTCTTAATTATCTCCTCTAGTCCTATATCATTAACTTTATCTCAGTGGTTTTTGGATCCTGTCAGTATTTAAATATGTCCAGGTTTCTCACATTTTAAAACAGTCAAACATCTGTCAACCCCATATTCTATTCCATCTACCATCTTGTTTGTCCCTTTCCTTAAAGCGAACCTTCTTAAGAGTTGATGTGTATCTACATTTACTAATCTCGGTTTTCCTACCTTCTGTCACTTCTCAACTCACCCATCTGGCTTCTACCACCTTGCAAAGCAATGATGTCAATGTCATGAACTCTAGTGGATACTTTCTGTCCTTGTTTTACTTGACTTTGCAGCAGCATTTAACTCCAGTTACACCTCTTCCTTCTTTCCTTCTTGAAATGTTCTCATTCCTTTTGTTGTTTTTGTTGTTGTTTTAATACTGCACTTTATTGCTTTCTTCTTACTCCTTTGGTTGTGCTTTATATGTCACGTTTTTCTGTCTCTTTCTCCTTTCCCTAGCCTTTAAAGTTTTGTTTCAGGCCGTCTTTTCTTCTTAGCCCATCACTGCCTTCCTAGGTGACTTTACATTTCTTTTTTTAAGTTTTTATTTATTTATTTTGAGAGAGAGAGTATGTGGGAGGGGCAGAGAAAAAGGGAGAGACAGAATCCCAACCAGGCTCCTCACTGTAAGCGAGAGCCCAATGCAGGGCTTGAACTCACCAGCCATAAGATCATGACCTGAGCCAAAATCAAGACTCGGAAGCTTAACCTACTGAGCCACCAAGGTGTCCTACCTTTCTTTTAAATTTCAGACTCTTATTACCCACCCCGCACCTCTGTTGAAATATTTTAGAAGTCTCTCTAATTCAACATACTTAAGATAACTCACTATCGCTGAGCTACCCCACCCCATGCCATCTGAATTTATTCTTCCACTTGTATTTCCATTTTGTTAGTAAATGTTACTATCCAGTTGGTTTTGCCACAGAACTGGGAGTCCTCCTTTACATCACCCTTCTTTCACCGTCCCCTTTTTCAAAACACAAAGGCTTTTGAATTCTGTATTCTAAGTATTTATATACTCTTTCCTTGTCTATGACCATTCCCCCCACTTTAGTCCATTTTTTAACTCAACTATTTTAGTAGCTTTCTAACCAGTCTCCCTTCTTCTACTCTTATTACCTTCCAGCACACTTTTTTTTTTTTAACATGGAGCCACAGTGATTTCTTTTTGTCACTCAGCAAATCAAAGCAATTATTGACTACCTAATTTAAGACACTGGTACAAAAGACTTGGTTAGGGAAGAGAGCTTGCAATTTAATGCAACCATTTTTTTTTTTTCTTAAATCATCTCACAGTTACAGACAAGTTGCAAGAGAACCTTTTTTTTCTGTCCTGTTTGACAAGAAGTTCCTGGCACAGTGTCCTGTCACCACAAACACTTTAATCTGTGTGTCCTACAAATAAGGGCACTGTCCTGTATAATCACATAACTGTAATACAAACATCAAAATATTGACATTGATACATTACTATCATCCACTCCTTGTATCTCATTCATGTTTTACCAGCTTTCCAATAATATCCTATATAGTAAAGGATCCAGTTCAGAATCACACATTGCATTTGATTGTCATGTCTCCTTAGTCACCTTCAATCTGGAACACTTACTTGGTCTTCTTTTTACTTTCATGACCTTGACAATTTTTAAGACCACAGGCCAGTTATTTTGTAAAATCTTCAGTTATGTTTGTCTGCTGTTTTTTCATTCTGATATTCAGGGTATGCATCTTTGACAAGAATATAACTGAAGTAATTCTGTGTTCTTGCCATTGAATCATATCAGGTGGTAAGCAGTTTAGATTTTGTAGTTACTGATGATGTGCATTATAACTTCTTAATAAGCAGATACCTATCTTTTAGGCTTCTCATAAAGATACTTGTTTTTCCCTTATTATTGACTATTGGGGGGAAGGGCAGTTTGAGATCATGTAAATTATCCTCATTTTTATCAAACTTTCATTTATTTATATAAATCACTGTGGACTCATGGCTCCCTGACTTATTCATTGGATTATAATCTATAATTATCATTACTTAGATATTTCTTAATTGGCTCTGATTTAGCTATTAGCCCACCCTCCAGGCTGGATTCTGTGTCCTTTTAATATGTCTCCATCATTCTTGAAGCACTTCTTTCTGGTACAACTAAAAGTTCTAGGCTCAGTTCATATTGTCCTTGGCCTAACCCTGGAATCAGCCATTTCCCCAAAGAACCCTGGTTCTTTTCGGTGTACTATTTACAGACTGAGATCTGGACACTAAATTGCTTATTGCTGTTTGGATGTCACTGCTCCCAAGCCCTGTCAGCAGACAAATTAAGGGATACACATGCACATGTGTTTATACCCGTCCCTAAATCTATTTTAGTCTTTTTTATGTTTATCAAAAACCATGAGTTCACACTGATACTTCCTGTTCCCTTCCAAGCCCCCATTAGTTTTGTTCTAGCTTTGCAACTCCCTTCTTTGACCATGAGAAACTTAACTCCTGCTATTCTTAATATCCAGTCCATCCTTTAACAATGCAGAGGTTAGGGACATCCACCCCATGCCCACACTGCAGTTGAAAATCTGCAATAGCTTTTGGCTCCCCCAAAACTTAACTATTAATAGCCTAGTGTTTACCAGAAACCTTAACAATGCAATGACAAATAGTTGAGTAATGCATCTTTTGTATGTTATATGTATTATGTACCATATTCTTATAAGTAAACTAAGCTAGAGAAAAAATATTAAGAAAATCATAAGAGAAAATACACTCATAATACTGTCCTCTCTCTATATATATATGTATGTATAATGTGTGTATATATAAAATCTACATATAAGGTGGACCCTTGTGGTTCAAATCCACACTGTTCAAGGGTCAGATATATTTACTTATTTGATTAATTCCCCTTTATGTGACTGAGCTCCCACTGCTGCTACAGCTCTCTTCCCTATGCCTTCCTTTCTCCACATAGGCTATGACAGCTGGCACCAAATCACCCTCCTAACACAAGAAACTGGTGACAGTAGTTTTTTCTGGGAAAAGAACTGCATAGCTGGGTGATAAAAATGGAGGGAGCTTTAATTTTGTAACTCTTGTACTCTTTATATTTATTACTTGGTCAGAAAATTAAAAACTAAAAATATAGGGGCACCTGGGTAGCTCAGTCAGTTAAGCATCTGACTCTTGATTTTGGCTCAGGGTCATGATCTCATGGTTTGTGAAATCAAACCCCACGTTGGGGTCTGTGCTGTCAGCACAGAGCCTCCTTGGGATTCTCTCTCTGTCTCTCTCTCTCTGCTCCTTCCCCACTTGTGTGCATGTCCATGTTCTTTCTTTCTCTTTCAAAATAAGTGAGTAAACATTTTTAAAAATACTAAAAATAGATTATCCTATTGACAAATATTTGTCTTTTTTTCTTTGACTAAGTATAGAGGTGAGTGTAGTTATCATTAGGTTCAGCAAATAGTATTTTTTTGACTCATAGCATCCCTGAGTTTCTCTATGTAGAAGCATATTCAAACCATGAGGGCAAAACAAATTCTGAGCCTCAAAAGATGTTGCTAGGCTGTGTGGCTCCCAGATAGCTCCACTTAAAGTACCATATTGTCATGTTTGTCTCTTAAATATAAGGTACCATCCTACTTTTCTGGCCTAACTTCAGAGAAAACACCTCCATCTCTGATTTTAAAAGGGTTTATATTGTTGTTATAGGTAGCCAGAAAAAGAACAGGAAATAATTAGAAGAGTGAGATATATAGGAATACCAAACTATATTGTATTCCAAATTGAAATAGAAATTCAACAGCTAAGTTTTATTGTACAAAAAAAGATAGAAATTTTGTGCAACTCAATTAAACATTTACTGAACACCCACAGTAAGTTATGAGCCCAGAAAGTTTAAGACAAAGTCCTTCAAGGAACCCTCTACATTTTTGTGGGAATGTGTTTAGGTGGAAGGGTATGGAAGACACACAAAAAACAAAACGTGAGCAAGTTGTAATAATTATAAACAGAGGAGAGCAACCTTCACTGAGCACCTAAATGGACCTAATTATTTTAGGGGCTCTAGATAATTTAGCTGAAAAGGTAGGGTAAAGTGATTTAATAAAAAACAAATTAATCTACATAAGAATTTGGTAAAAATAATGATTTAGTCAAAAATTTCCAAATATAAGGGTTTTAATATCAATTCATATTCAGACAAATGTTCCTGCTCTCCCAAGTTTGTCGTAGAGAAAATTTATAACATCTTGACTAATCAACAATAGAGGATCTAGTACTTGGAATAACTTAAAAGTCTCTTAATTATATGCACAAAAATAAAAACACAGACTAAACCCAAACCAGAAAACAGACATAATTGACTTAAATAGGGAAAATATATATAATCAGGTCATTTTCCTTATATTTTCCTTTACTTAAAATAAAAGATAATTATTATAAAAGAAAAGGACTCACAGGGATCTACCCAAAAGAAAACAAGAGATATGTCCACACGAAGACATGAACACGAATGTTCACAGCAGCATTATTCATAATACCCCAAATTGGAAATAATCCAGATTTCCATCAACCGATGGATGGATAAACAAAATGTGGTATCTCCATACAGTGGAATTTTTTTCAGCATTAAAAAGGAATGAATATTGATTCATGCTTCATAATACACAAACCTGAAAACCATGCTAAGTCAAAGAAACTAGACCTAAGAGACCACATACTGATTCCACCTATGCGAAATTTCTACAAAGGCAAATTTATAGAGGCAGAAAGCAGATCAGAGTTTCTCTAGGACAAGAGGTGGAGGCAAGAATTAACTGCAAACATCTATGAAGAAACTTTTTGGGTGATGGAAACATTTTAAGACTTGAGAGCTATTAGTGATTGTTACTCAACTTCATAAATTAATTAAGATAATTTAATTGTATAAAATTGATTGGATATGATATGTAAATTATACCTCATTAAATCTGTTGTTTTTTTCCTTAAAAAGACATACACAGTCATTATAGAAAGTAGGGGTAAACAAAAAGGAACATTTTAAGTGGATCCCTCCAAGTCATCCACCTAATCTAGGAGTATATCATTCCAGGTTGCTTTCATTATATACAGGATTTCATTTTTCTTCAAAAACAGAATCCTGTAACATTCACTTCACTATTCCCAGGTGGGAAAAGAGCCTCCCAGAGAAAAAGAATAGAATGAAGAAAAACAAAGTAAAGGCAGATCAAGTATCACTAAATCAGAAGTAGAAAGTTGGTAAGAAAGTAAATTTTGATCCTGAATTGTGGAGACAGACCAGTTCCCCTGGAATTTCTATAGTGTAATTCTGATTAAGGATGTAAAATGTGGTGGTTT
Organism: Crocuta crocuta; assembly: GCF_008692635.1. Taxonomy (NCBI): domain Eukaryota; kingdom Metazoa; phylum Chordata; class Mammalia; order Carnivora; family Hyaenidae; genus Crocuta; species Crocuta crocuta. The sequence goes on along the minus strand of NW_027531910.1, from coordinate 451,099 downwards.
TGGGGGTCTTCATTTTTTTTCTTTGAAATTAATCAGCATATGGGGTGCCTGGGTGGCTCAGTCGGTTAAGCATCTGACTTCAGCTCAGGTCATGATCTCACGGTTGGTGAGTTTGAGTCCTGCCTCAGGCTCTGTGCTGACAGCTCAGAGCCTGGAGCCTACTTTTGAATTTTGTGTTTCCCTCTCTCTCCACCCCTTCCCCACTCACACTGTGTCTGTCTCTCTCTCTCTCAAAAATAAATAAACATTAAAAAAATTTTAAAGAAAAAGTTTTAACAATCAGTGTTCTTCACAAACTACTTATACTAGTTATTTTTTTAATTCATAAACATGTGTAACTATAATGAGTAAGAAGTTCTTTTTCTTTCTTTTCATAAAGGCCTACAGCAGTGAATTCCCTCATTTCAAAATACGGATTTCAAGAGCAGCTGCTTTACTGTGAGTTCGCTTTACATTATATGTCACTTAATTAGCTGCTGATTAGACTATTAATGTAAAACTTAACTAATTTTTCATATTTTTATCTCCTCTAATGTTAGAACTTACATAACTGAAATATTTCTAGTTGAAAAGTTTCTCTATGCCAATTTTCATGTACATATTATCTGTTATATCCACCAAACATTTAGTGTTGGCTTACCTCCAGAGGAGCAGAATGAAAAACAAAAGTGTGTGTGTGTGTGTGTGTGTGTGTGTGTGTGTGTGTGTGTGTAGAATACTGCTGTGCATATACATTTATAGAGATAAATTTAAATTTGTAGGATTAAGAGTAATCTTCACTTTGTTTCTTACAGATTTTTACTACATTTTCTAACATGAAAATAAATAATTGTTTTTCTAAAAAATTTTTACAGAGGTGCCAGCCTGGCTTAGTCAGTAGAGCATGTGACTCTTAATCTCAGGGTCATGATTTCAAGCCCCACTTTGAGCATAAAGCTTACTTAAAAAATGAATGAGTGAATGAATAAAATATTTTTAAAGTAAAAAATTTTTACAAAGAGGATCATACTAATAAAAATATATTTTTAGCATTCAAACAGCATTGTAATATTTCCAAAATAGTCTTGGTCCATTACCTGTATTATGTGTGTGCTTGTGAAGCTCTTACCAGGTTTTGAGGGGTTTTTTAAAGCTTTGTTGGAATAAGTTTTAAGAACAATGACTTAATCTTTCAGCTCAGATATCTGTGCAAATAGAAGAATTAAAATGAATAATGAAAAAGAAACTCATGTATAAAACTAAAACTTAATTTTCACTCACTATATTTTTCAGAATATGAAATTAAATTTAAATTTTTAAGAGAAATTTCAAATGTAACATATTGGAATCTACTAGTTGGAGATTAGTGAGATTTCATGATCATGTATAGTTCTTCAAAATAATAATTGATAGCTTGATTACTTTAACATAGATTTATGTTGTATAGTCACAGAATTTAAAATTATGTGTTGCAGTCTGATGAAAACTCTATTTCTCTAATGTACCATAATTTACTCAGCATTAAAATCCTGAAATTCATATGTAAACTAATTTTTATTTCTGGGAAAGGCTAATTTTCATAAACATTTCTTTGCCAGGCGTCTTATGATGTACTCGCTGATTCACTTAGAAACAACTCCTTCCTATCTGCTTTGTCTTTTTCAGGGGATTTTGATATCAAACAACATGTTTAGTTAAATATTATGGCTTAAATAAACAGCATGTATTTTATGTTAATGACAGTACTATCCAGTTCTCAGACTGGCATCAGTCTTTTGATGAGGATGATGGTGATTGATGACAGTGGTGATGGTGGTTGTGCTGATACTTAGTTAACATTTACTGAGTGGTTATTCACTTAACTTGAATACAACAATGCTGTAAGACAGTTATTACATCCCTATTTCATGCTGAGAAAATTGAGGCATACCTGAATGACTCGCACAGTTTTTGTCAGGGAGTAAGTGACAGAGTTGAGGTTTAGACTTAGGGTGTCCAGATCCAGATTCATCCTCTTAACCATGACATTATACTTCTCTTGCATGTGTTACTTCAATTTAAATAGTAGAAATCTAATAACGCATAAGTTTCATAACTTTATTTCACACAGTTGACTCTAATGTGATCCTGGTATCCTGAATTTTCTAAACATGAGAAATTGAACTTGGTAACACCAGTGATTGCTATTAACTGTTCTCAAAGTGTTTAGTCATCCACTTTCCAACATATCATAAGATAAATAATAGCATGATTTTTCCCCAAAATTACTCGAAGAAATTCAACATTAGTATTAACTAGTTCGAGTTACAAGTTCAGCACCTTTAGCTAATTGCCAAAATGTCCTGAATTTATGACCTCAGCATATTCTTATAAATGGCAGGAAAGTTTTGTCTAAAATATAATGTCTTCATTTATGCTAAAGGTAAGAATGACTAAATTGTGAAATAGTATTTTACTTTTTGACGTTATACCTGCTCTAATTTATTTCTATTTGGTTTGTTAAGCTGTGCTTGAAGAACTGGTTAATAGTGGACGTTTACGAGGCACTGTGGTTGGTGGGAGACAGGATAAGGCAGTGTTTGTTCCTGACATTTACTCCAGAACACAGAGCACCTGGGTGGATTCCTTTTTCAGGCAGAATGGCTATCTAGGTAACTATTTCTTGTTTTCTTTGAAATTAAAACTTCTAATACTACATATGTCCTTGGAAAGTATTGTATTAGTCCTGGGAGTACACATTTTACTGTTGGCAGCAGATTATAAAGTTTCTCTTTGAGTATAAAAGTAGTTACACTGCAGGGTTTTGTTGATTTTGGAATTGAGTTTAATTTCATAGTTATTGATCATTTGTAACATAGGAAGGCCAAAAGCTGGTATTGATTGTTACCAACATTCTAGTGATATGATACTATTACAACTTCAAGTATATTTTATGAAGTTGCCCAGTTGTTCAATTACATAATCTTGGAAATACTTTATTGGTTATCAACTTTACAGTGTTCATTTTTATTAGATATCCACTCCTTCAGAAACCCTGAAATTATTAATTCTGTTTCTAACGTTCTGTATTTGGATAAAGTAGATAGACTGAATTTCATCATTAAAACAATTAGCAAATATATATACATATATATTACACACACACATATATATGTGGCTCATATGTATACATATATATAGATAGATGTTGCTTACTTAGTTTGATCAATTTCATAACCCAAGTCAAATCATGTAAGGGTTCAGTTCCTTTCTAAGTAATAAACCTATAAGACATTAATGTTCAAGCGATTTAAATGCATGCTAGAATACTAGGCTGCATTTATGTTTTCTTGGCTTTCTATAATGTACTTTTCAGTTTCTTCAACCATGAACTTGGATTAGAACTTCGTTATAATTAATTTTCTGAAATATTATTTGGGGATGGGGACAGTAGCTATCTTCTATAACTTTAATGACTGTAAATTGAAGTCTTTTTTAATACTTTTATATTATATGCTAAGTCTCTTACTAGTTTAGACTAGAGAATTACTTTGCCTAAGTTGTCTGATTCCTTTAGTTAACTGTAATAAGCAAAACAAATTGCAGTTTTTGTTTCTTTACTCAAATTACTACATTCCTCTTAAGCCTCATTTCTACTTTATTGCTCTGTAGTTCTCATGTTTCCCTTTGACCCTTCAACTGCAAGAGGGAGTGACATAGCTGGGATGGAGGAAGTGTTTGAACTAATTGTTCTATGAATATGATTAGTAATAAAAATTTGGGAAGATAGCCTAACCAGGGAATAGGCTGTGGTGCATTTCTATGCTTTATTCTTTACAAAAATAAATTAGAATATAGTGCATTCACAAAGAATAGGTGTCAGTAGAACTTAATTTTTTTCCTAAGGTTTCTAAAAGGTGTGAATGATCGACAGTTCTATTCCAATGTATTCTTTTCTAATTCTGTTGGTGATTTATATCTAGAATTTGATGCTTTGTCCAGACTTGGAATCCCGGATGCTGTGAGCTATATAAAGAAAAGATATAAGACTACACAACTCTTGTTTTTGAAAGCAGCTTGTGTTGGTCAAGGACTTGTGGATCAGGTGGAAGCATCAGTAGAGGAAGCCATCAGCTCTGGAACATGGGTTGATATTGCCGTATGTTTTATCCTTTCCTTGTTAATTTTTCTTTAAATCAAGGACAACTGATATTCACTAGTATATGGCCATTTTAAGTATTAGGATACATAAAGTTAGTCTTGGCTTTATAGCCAAATTCTAGCAATCATTGTTATAGAAAAACTATCTCAAGCATCCTTAAAGACTTTATAGCTTTTGAGATAGAATGACCTTTTATATATGGACAGACAACATCCACAATTCCATAAACCTCAAAAGAAACAAGCTCATAGAACACTCATATCAGCCTTGCCATATACAGAAATTGATGAGATTTCTCTCAGTCTTATCCAAGCACTTACAGTTTACTGATTTCAGGCATTAATGTAGCATTTGTTTTGTATCCTTTATCCATTCATTAACATCTGCTCATGTAGTAACATGAGCTGCTTTAGCCCTAATACTGTTTTTACTTCAGTGTTCAATATTGACCTGCCTTTATTATGCCAAAAGATAAGTGTGGCTGAAGAAAAAGAAATACGAGGCCAATCCATTATTTGCTCATCAGTGCCTAGATTCTCTTTATAAAGCTGAAATTTACTTGTTTTGAATATACAAGTTTCCAGAGATTCCAGATATAAGTGTTCATTTATTCATTCAACAGATTTTATTTAGTACCATTTATGTGCCAGAAACCATTTTACTTGCTGGGAATGTAGTGTCCAGACAAGTTTCCTAGGAGGAGATAGTTAATGAAAATGATAATTTTAGATAGCCAAAGAGCTAAGAAGAAATCTGTTTTGGAGGTAAAGCTCTCAGGACTTGATGGTGGACTGTTTATGGGTTTATGAGAGGAATTGAGTGTGACATGAAGGTTGGGGCCTGATCCCCTGAGTGGAGAACAGTACCATTAATTGAGAGGGGGGAAATGATGGAGAAAGGTGGATGGGAGCTGGGAGTCTTGGGGTAGGCAGCTACAGTCAGCGTTGTCCTGGATATGTGAAATTTGAGATGCCTATTAGACATATGAGGAGAGAGGTTAGGGAAATCGTAGGCCGTAGAACTCCAGAGCTCAGAGGGATGATGAAAGCAAAAGTATAATTTGGGAGGCTATCAGCATAGCAGTGGCTCTGAAGGCCACTGGACTTAATGAGCTCACCTAGGGACAGCATATATGTAACAAATGGTTTATCTGTCTGATATTGTATTTATGCTTGTTTTCATTTTGTTTCTCACTCTAGCCTCTGTTACCTAGTTCTTTATCAGTTGAAGATGCTGCAATGTTGCTTCAACAGGTGATGAGAGCATTCAGCAAGCAGGCTTCAGCTGTAGTCTTTAGTGACACTGTTGTAGTCAGTGAAAAATTCATAAATAACTGCACAGAACTTTTCAGTGAACTGATGCACCAAAAAGCTGAAAAGGTATGCCAGATTTCCTTTCCTCGACTAATCTTAGACTCATCTGACATCTTTTGAAAAATGGGGTAAGCAGGTTATACCCAGGAATGAAGACTGTTCATTTCCCTTTAATGTATCATTCCTTTTTATCTCCTCTCCTTCATTCGTTTTCCATTTCTTCATTCCCATCAGGACATGTATGTTAGAACTTAGGGAGCTGATTTTATAAATTGAAATCATCTAAATCATACACTTCACAATTAAGTCACCTAAGGGTATTGGTCCAACGTTAAAATCCACAAAAATGTTATCTGAGGGTAAATGCACAAATATGCTGTATATCCATCAATCACTACACTATATAGTTACTAAATCTAGCAGAGCCTTATTAATTTTACCTATTTGGGATGCACAAATGGGATATCTTACTGAGGAAATACATTGTTGCTATCAAAATTTATTAGTTCCTCAGAGCAAGTGCTTTCAAAGTGTTTAGAAGCAGAGGTCCTGCCAGGTCGGCTCTAACGAATATTCATGTCATGCTTCTAGTTAACAGCACCATCTACTTATAAAGCCTGCTCACAGACAGGTAGAACAAGCCCATTTATCTTAGACTGGTAATAAACTCATGAGTGCTTATTAAATATATAAATAATTTGTATTCATCTATATTCCTTTTAAGCTCTTCAATAGTTTTAAAAAAGAGAGAGAGATAAAAACATTAAAAAAAAAAAAAAGGAAACATTTAAAGGGGAGCCTGGGTGTCTCCGTTGGTTGAGCATCCGACTTCGGCTCAAGTCATGATCTCATGGTTCGTGGGATCAAGCCCCACGTCGGGCTCTGTGCTGACAGCCAGCTCAGAGCCTAGAGCCTGTTTCAGATTCTTTGTCTCCCTCTCTCTCTGACCCTCCCCTGCTCATGCTATCTCTCTCTCTCTCTCATAAATAAATAAATAAAACATTAAAAAAAGAGAGAGAGATAATTTGCTACAGCTTGCCTGCTAATAAGCAGCATTGAGGAGGATTGACAACAGTAAACCTCACTTCCAATCTCAACTTGTTTACTCTCTGTTTGACTTTAGACAAATAGATCTCCTGTTTCCACATCTTCAAAGAAATGATGATGATAGCTCCTTACTTAAAGATAGTAAATAAAGGAGGGATGTATACAAAATGTCTGGTACATAGCTACCAGCTGCTAAATGGCTACCAGCTGCTAAATGGCTGCATTATTATTTGTGATCTTTTATTAAAATAAAAACATGGTCATCAGTTTTTCTTTCTTTCTGCTCCTCCCTCCAACTACAAAAATAAGTTCAGAAAAAAAAGGTGATTCTGTTGTTTGAACTGTCAGCATTCTAAACATTTTTCTTCAGGAAACCAAAAGCAAAATACCATTTTCACATGAAAATGTACTTTTGTCACTACAAATTTAGAGCCCGATCCCATGATGAAAAAACAGTTTCTGAACTTGGAAATAGTTCATCATTCTTAACATAAATTTTTAAAAAGCAGAGATAAAGAATGAGTTCAGAGGAAAAAACAGTTTAAATGACTAAGTGTGCAACTCATACATGGTCATTATGTTTGGACGTAGAGATTTTGTTAATCTTTCTAGTAAACTTAGGTATCCAAGTGGCACTGTACCTGGGAGCCTCAAAAAGAAAAAGACCAAGGGTCACCCTATTAAGCAGTGGTTAAAGAAAAAAAAAAGCCAAAGCCAAATTGTATCTGATGTTATCAGTTCAGTTCTTCAGTGACCAGATAGGATTTCTCTTTAGCTGATGACAGATTCAAAAAGCAAAGAACTGCAAGGGAAGAGACTGCTCTTTGGCAAAGGAGGGACCACCTTAGAATAGCAGCTATTGGACTGAGCTCTGTACATCTTCTTAGCAATGGAATCAAACAAGAATCATCAGGATGAGTAACAATAATTGAGTATATAAATAACTTTTATTTCTGTGTTTTTGGTAATGCCATATATTTTTGCTTACCAAGAAAAGCATGATTTATTTCAGGAAATGAAAAATAATCCCGTTCATTTAATCACTGAAGAAGATCTGAAACAAGTCTCCATTTTAGAAAGCATGAATACAAGTAAAAAGGATAAAAAAGATGAACGAAGGAGAAAAGCAACAGGTAATAAATTATTATTAATCAAGAAGATTCAAAGATGAGTTTTTTTATGTGTTGCAGTGAACTTTGCATTTATTAGGCCCTTTGAAAGCCCTTTTATTTGGTTGTTTTACCATTTACTTCTGAGTTAACCAAATCTTTTGCTAATGAATTATAAATTTTGATGATGAAAATGGAAATATTAGTGATTACATATTCTTTTTGCTTTTAAGGACTAAGTTAATTTCATGACCTGGCCATCTTCCACTGGTTCACCTCCTCACCCTTCCTTTATGCTCCTGCCCAGGTAGCCTTTTCTCTTGAATCTCAGATTTGGCAAGTTTGTGGTTACCACTAGCTCTTCCTTCCACCTGAATATTCTCTCCTGAACTTCAGGGAACTGATTTCTTGTCATTCAAAACTCCACCTCAAATGTCAGTTCCTCAGAGAGGCCTCCTTCACCACCTGGAATAGTAGACACGGCCACTCTCCATCATATTATCTCCTGGCTTTTTTGCATCACTTTTATCACTGTCGTGCGTTTTATTGTTTGGAAGCCTTGTCCATCTCATACATTCTTGTTTCCCTGATCCTTAGAACACTTGATGGTATATTTTAGATGCTATGAAAATATTTATTGAATGAATGAATTTCCGAAGGAGATATTATTTCTTTCTTTTTTTAAATTAAGTCAGTGGAAATTATTCTAGGTAGCACATGTATTTTCCATACTTTTTATAGTAGGAACAATTTTATCTTCACTATATCAAGGTTAAAGAAATTTGATACTCAATGTATTTCATTAATAAATACCATGAGTGCTTATTAAATATATAAATAATTTGTATTCATCTATATTCCTTTTAAGCTCTTGAACATATGTTACAAAAACTTCAGTTTTTATTTGTTGTGGGAATTCACTCCTGTTTCTTTGAGATTATTTCTTTCCTCTTCAAAAACATTTTTCTACAAGCTCTTTCAATTTGATACTTTGAAATTTCTCTGTATTCTTCTGGGGAACGTATACAGTAAATTACTCCAATAGATCATAGTAGTATCACAGCCATGCATATTTCATCATTTTATTTGAAGATATACTTATAAATTTACTTTAATCAGTTAGTTGTACTTAATGTCAGAATCGCTAGTCTGTTTTATTTCCTTCTAAAAATTCAGACTTCTCTGATCTTCATCTCACTGAAAGTACTATCATGTTGTAATAGGTTAGGTATAGTGCATGGAACAATGTCAAATATAAAAGCCTTCCCTAATAAGAAATATATTACCAAATGTAAAAAGGACATTTACCTTAGACTTGTGTTTTGAAAATTATATTTTTCTATCCTAAAAGCAAGGGAAAATAATAGAACTTAAAATTAGAAGACATGATGAAATTTAAAGGAATTCTACTTCAGATTTAGAAAAAGGTCTGTAGTTTATATGTCATTTTACTTTATTGGAAAATGAATCTTTTATGAAGAAACATATTTTCAATATTTTTCAGTATTTCAATACCATTATTGGAGAAGTATTCTATTTTGTTGAATACATACTTTAAGTGTAAATATGTAATGGCAGAGAAATACCTCAGTAAGATTACTTTTATTTACCAGTAGGTGATTGATAACTCTGTTTTTCTACTTACCCAATTTAATATTCATGGTCAGCATGTATCAAGCAACCTGTTAATGTGTCAAGCATTGCTTTAACCCTAAGGATACAAACCTTAGTGAGACATGCTCCCTATTCTCAAGTTCATTGTCTTGTTGCATGGTGGAAGATTCAGGATGTCTCCTGTAAAAAGGTGTAATAATCTTTCAGCCAAGGAGACAAAACCAAAGGTAATTCAATTTGTGAAGTACCATAATGGAGATGTTAATGATGCTGTGGTAACAGAGATGAGCAAATGAGGGCACATCTCTTTTGGGGAAGGTAGAAGAAGAGGTAAAGGAATGGGTTTTAGTCAAGAAAAAGCCAGACAAACCTACAGAAAAGAGATGTCTTTGGAGAAGGAAGAAGAGACTGAGGAAGAGACTCTATTTAGAGCAGGTAAGCTATCTGAGTTGTGCAAACTCAAGAGATTTTGTACTTTATTAATTTTTTATCGACTGTATTATAAAACTTCGTAATAAAGAAGCTCCATCCTTAAGTAGCACTGAAAAGTTAATTACTTGGCTTTTCTTGTCCTGCTGTAAAGTTAAATATGACAATATAGTGTTGTTTTCTAAAAATGGTAATTTAGTTAGGTAAGACTAATGAGTATCCTCTTCCACCAGAGGGCAGTGGAAGTGTGAGAGGAGGTGGTGGTGGCAATGCCAGAGAGTACAAAATTAAAAAAATCAAGAAGAAAGGAAGAAAAGAAGAGGATAGTGATGATGAGTCATCTCACACTGGTATGTCCTTTATTGTACTCTTCCTTTGTATGTGCATGATTTTAAACATTTTCTTAGGATGCGTACTGTATATGCTCATACAAGAAGTCCTCACTTTGCAGTTTCCGTGGACACAAATTTCAGTTACCACAGTTTAGTTGATGACACCAGCCCCCCAACAACATGGTTCATATTTTAGTTACCAGCATATATTAGCTGTTAGTAATTGCATGAAGTATGAACTTTGCTGCTGGCTCCTCAGTCCACAGATTGGCACACAAATAACACAGGTGCATCATGAGCTATGATAGTCACATCGCTGATTTCAGAGGTTGTCAGTGACGGATCCCCATGCCTCTCTTCTTCACTTTATGCGCAGACAATACATCACATAATTGTGTTGCCTCCTTGTCTCCCAGTGGTGAATACATATGACATTTTACAAGATGGATAATCAAGGGAATCAGCCAACAAAGATGAAAATGCAGCAAAGAAATGAAAAGTGATAACACTGGAAATAAACTATAAATCAGGAATAAATGATGTTAGGGAAGAAGTAGCTGACTGTGGGAACGTTGGTATTGCCCTGCTCAAGAGACCAAGTATGCGACCTGATGAGCTTGGTAGAGGCGCGTTTACTGACATAAATGGGAAGCGGTCGTGACAGAAAGGATGAAAATGTTTTAGAGGAGGTGAGGTTGGCAGAAAACCTCCTAGTAAAGGAATTCTCAGAGATGTTTCATGACACTGAAAGAGCAAAGGATAAAATGCCATAAGCTAATCCAGAGTTTAAGAAAAGGAGTATGACAATTTGCCAAGGCATAGAAAAGATGCTTGCTCTGGATTAGAAGTCACAGGATGAGAAGAAGCAAGTGCTCTTCAGATTATTTTTGTAAGTTTCTTACAAAGAAATAAAACACTTTCATGCTCAAGAGTTTCTGATGAGCCAAATTACAGTATGCTAAATTGTTAGTTTTCTCTTTCATTTCCCTTTATATTCATAACTAGCAGTAAGAACTTTTAATGTTTCCACAAACATCTTTAAAAGGTCACAGAACAATCAAATTTTCCCATTGTTTATTAAGAACACCTTGCACAGTTTTGGCTTGCATAGTCATTTTTATGGTTTCCCACTGCCTTGCAAAACGAAAAATATTATAATATTTTATAAAAAGTGGATTTCTGCATATTCAAGTAGGAAACACTAATTTTATGCATGTTTCAGTTTTATGGTAACACTTATGTATTGGTTGCTTCTGTTTAAAAAGGAGAAGTAACCATATGCAGCTTCCTTCTCCAAGATTTGTTATTGTGCAGTATTGTTAGCAAGACACATGTTAGTTTTTCTAAGTTATAATTCTTCTATGTTTGTGTTTTAAATAAATTTATGTAATGAAATTGTGATACCTTCCTCTTCCTTTTCCCCAGTAAAAAGAAAAAAATTTTGAAATAATGATAATTTGATATTTTTATTTTACTTCTTCCACAGAGCTCATTTGGTATGGGCTGGAGCCGGAAGGCATAGAAATCAGTTGATGTGGCTTCAGCTGTTAGTAGTGTGCTACTACTAGTGATAGCATATTTGCTTAAGATCTATTTTTAAAGTATTCTAAGATAGGTAAAAATAGCTACTGTTCTCAACATGCATAAAACAATATTAATTAACTGTCTTCATAGCAGGGCAGCTGGATGGCTCAGTTGGTTAAGCATCCAACTTCAGCTCAGGTCATGATCTCATGGCTCATGGGTTTGAGCCCTGTTTCATGCTCTGTGCTCACAGCTGAGAGCCTGGAGCCTGCTGCAGATTCTGTTTCTGTCTCTCTCTGCCCCTTCCCAACTTGCTCGCTCATTCGCTCTCAAATATAAATAAACATTTTTAAAAAATCTTTAAACCTATCTTCATAGAAACTATTAGTTCTGTTCTTATTTTAAGTAGTATTAAGATTGACTTACATGGGCTTTAATTTTTCATTGATAAATGAATTTCTCTATTCCCCAGATGTACTAGGTGTGGGAGACAGAAGGGGCATTTAATAAAATATTTCTATAGTATCTGGTAGCCATAAGTAATTATTAAATGAGGCATGTGTTACTTCTTTTGTGCATAGATTATAGAGAGGAGCCATAAATGTAGTAAAACCATTCTGCCTAAAAAATATAATTTCAGGGCTTTTGAAAAGGGATTGTGTGATAATCTCTGAAATGGGGAACATAATCAGGTTCTCAGCTAAAAACAGCATCAACTCAGTCTGAAAGATTACTAGATAGAAATATAGTTTAATAACTTGTAACATGCATGCTGGAAGCAAACATAGAAAGAGGAAACTATTTGATATGGAAGATCAGGAATGGATAGCAAATCTCAAAAAGACCCTTCTCTTCCAGTGTGTCTATCTGTTCTAAAACTATGTCAACTACTTAGATCTTGATGCATAGTGAAGATTGATTTTTGAGCTATTTTTTATTTTATTAGTTTTTTGTTTGTATTTCTAAGAAGGTTTTAACATAACCAAATTTAGCTGAAAATACTCATTTATATTTTCACAATTAATAATGGAAATATTGTTAGCTTTCTTTGTCTGCAACCTGTACTTAACCAAGTCGATGAGTAGGCATGCCATTTCCACAGTTAACGATTATTTCCATTACATTAGCTGTATACAAATTTTTCTGGGTATAGAATTATTTTTATAAGAAAAATAATTATGAGTGTAAAATTGTGAGGATTTTTTTCACCAGTGCTTTTCCCAATGACAGTTTTTAGCTTAATTCTACTTGAGTTGTAGTTCACATGATTATAAAGACTTTTCCTAAAGATCTTATGTAACTTACAAGGATGATTTGACTTTTAGTGACTATTCATTGTTATAAAGCCAGAAATTCTGCTCATTATACATTGTTCAACAGAGAAGTTATCTTTTCTTAAATTATTTTTAACATCTATTTATTTTTGAGAGATAGGGAGAGGCAGCATGAGCAGGGGAGGGTCAGAGAGAGAGGGAGACACAGAATCAGAAGCAGGCTTCAGGCTCTGAGCTGTCAGCACAGAGCCCGACGCAGGGCTCGCACCCACAAACAGTGAGATCATGACCTGAGCTGAAGTTGGCTGCCCAACCTACTGAGTCACCCAGGTGCCCCAAGAAGTTGTCTTTTCTTAAAAGATTTTTTTTCCTTTTTTCCCTGATTTGCAACTATTTGCATCATCCACATTAGATTAGGGAGAAAACATCTTTATTATTTTCTGATTGACCCAGAAAACAGTCATGAAATGAAGTTAGAAAATTATTACTCAAAGGAAATGCCACTATGTATCTTTTAAAATTATTCTCACGGGTTATTTCTATGTTACATTGGCAATTGCAGAGTTTTCGTGGTATGCAGTGAATGAATTACCATCTTATTAAATATGTTGATGAACCTTATTTGCTTTTAGGTTGTTTTATGTTTTTGTTGTTTTTTCCACTGCTCATTTCTACTACAGGAAAGAAGAAACCAGAGATCACTTTTATGTTCCAGGAGGAGATTGAAGATGTTTTAAGAAAACACGTACAAGATGCTCCTGAGGAGTTTATTTCTGAACTTGCTGAGTACTTAATAAAGTAAGTGTAAAAACATTTTTTTCTGTTTTATGATAGAAATTTAGAGTTTTTAAATAAAATTTTTACCAAGATCATAGAAAACATATATTTTAGGTCTTTACAAAGCTTAGAATTTAATATAGTCACTAAATTGCAGCTTTTGTTTGCCTATAAAGGCTGTTCAATTCAACAAACATGTAAGTGCTTTGGGCAAGACAATATAGGAAATAAAAGGCAAGAGTGTGGAGGCATCCTTGTTCACTGATATTATAGTCTTAGTTGGGAGATAAACACCAAAATAATAGCTGGCTGCTCTCTAATATAGCATGAAAAGTAACATCTAAAAGAGAGAAAAGACCATTTTCTATCTGGATTTGACAGAGAGTAAACAGTGCACTTTTAGGGAGAAGTAAAGTAACAAACTGCCTTCAAAGAGAATAAATTTGGACAGCACTGGCTTGTAATTGAGCCAAGCTAAATTTATTTTACAGAAGTGAAATTGTGTATAACTTGACCATTACTACCTAATGTGATTTTCCTTCAAGTTAGTTCCAGTGTGTAAGCTATAAATGAAGTCCCAGAGCCCCGTGCATTTAATGTTGAATTTAGAATATAGCTTTTTGTAGTGAGGTTTCTCATTTCACTGAATATTTTTTGTGCATGAATATATTACATCATCATGTTTTTCATATGTAAAAAGATGGAATAATTACTTCTAAGCATTTGCCATTACTTTTTTAAAATAATCCATTCTGGGGGGCACCTGGGTGGCTCAGTTGGTTAAGCGTCCGACTTCGGCTCAGGCCATAATCTCATGGTTCGTGAGTTCAAGCCCCGCATCGGGCTATGTGCTGACAGCTCAGAGCCTAGAGCCTGTTTCAGATTCCGTGTCTCTCTCTCTCTCTCTCTCTCTCTCTCTCAAAAATAAACATTTTAAAAAATTTTAATAAAAATTTTTTAAAAATCTATTCTGAGTTTTTGAGCATAAAGTTTTTAATATGTTATTTTTTATAGTACTTTAGAAATTGAGAATTTGTTATTCCCAACAGATTTATAGTCTATTCTCCAAATTAACTTTTAAAAACTACTTTGAGTTGAACAGATTTATAGGGAACAGATTTATAGTCTATTCTCCAAATTAACTTTTAAAAACTACTTTGAGTTGAATTTCAATGAAGCTTCTGTTACTGCTATTCTTACTGTCTTTAGTGCAATTAATTTTGAGTACTCTAAGATTGAGAAAATAATACATTTAAATGATAGGTCCTAGACTTAGAGGACAAATTCTTGTGAACTAGTCTCCAAATTAATCTTGTTTGTTTAAAAAATATAGAGGTCTTCTCTTAAGGCCTATTTTCATAGAAACAAAATTTCTTATATGCATAAATCCAGTACTTTTAATAATTTAATATGTTTATCTTGTGCACAGACCTCTAAATAAAACTTACCTCGAGGTGGTGCGTTCAGTGTTCATGTCTTCAACTTCTTCTGCCTCTGGAACTGGTCGAAAGCGCACTATCAAGGACTTGCAAGAAGAGGTTTCAAACTTATATAATAATATTCGGCTCTTTGAAAAGGGTGTGAAGTTCTTTACAGGTACATTTAGTACTGTTTCTTCCATTGATTCTCATAATTGTTCTTGGACATTCATTTTAATAGGACACCTTTATTTTCCAGATGATACGCAAACTACTCTTACGAAGCATTTGCTGAAGACCGTGTGCACTGATATCACTAACCTCATTTTCAACTTCTTAGCTTCGGATTTAATGATGGCAGTAGAGGATCCTACAACCATTACAAATGAAGTATGATAGTGATTTGCTTGCCGTTCTTGATGTGTTTTGTTTCGAACTGAAAGCATGCTTTATTTTCTCACATCAGAAACAGTCTAAAGGAAAGTAAAATATAGGAAAGGGTATTTAGGGAGAACATCCATCAGACTTTTAATTTAAATTGGTCTGTTGAAAGTAACAATGGTTAATTACTTTAGAATCAGCACTTCTTTTTTTTCCTAATTGTTATGGTATCACATCTCCTTTTCCTGTTGAGTTGCAAATCCCATAACAGTGCTCTGTCTAGCCTGATCCCATAACTCCACAGTCATTTTCATTTAGTGGCACCATCTCTTTTCAATATTTATATAAATTGCGGTTTTATTTGTTAAAATTATAATCACAAAGTAAATTCAAAATTAATTTCTTCCCTTCTTGAAATATAAGGTAGAGTAGTGACCCCCAGTTGCCTAGAGAAGGAAAAGTGTGATCTGTCCCTCATATTCCTCCTCCTCTACTTCTTCTCTGCCTTTATATGTCCACTTAATGTTTGAGATTTAGGAAAAATGAAAGGGGCAAAAGTGCCTCACAGGAATGACTGCATATCACTGGTTATGACCTAGGTCCAATGCTGTTGTCTCTTATGATGTGGCCGTTGCCACATAGATGGTGTAGGTTGTTTGGGGGGATGTTTTTTAGCATGTGACTTGCTCTCATAGCAAAGACCACCCCCTAAACTTCCAAACAGAGATAGTTATTTCTTCCTCCTACCACAGCAGAGTACTGTCCCCCTTCCTCCTTTACCTCGACAGTGAATCTCCAAATGCCTGGACAGTTCATGTATCCTGCCTCTGTGCCAACCTTTCCTATGGGAAATATGTGGGTTCCTGTCCTGTGCCCTTCGGGGTCTACTGAAGGATTTGGTGTGACATGTGACAGGGAGTCAGTAGGTTGCCCTAGTCTTCCGAGACTCGCTGTAACTTTCAGGGCCTGCTGGCCAAGCCATTCCAGTAGGCCTCCACCAGAAATCTCACACTAGGTACGGCCATCAGACCTGTCAAGAATGCCACCACACTTCTTGAGACACGTCTTTGTGGGCAGTGGTGCTGAAAAGGCCACACACCAAATAGTATAACAGCTGTCCATCCATAGAGCAAGTTCTCTAGTCTATGGGCATTCTTAAACTTTATTCAAGAGTGAGATCCCCTTCACTTGCCATTAGGGAAAAACACTCTGCCCACCCCAATGAAAAAGAGAGGGAGTACCATCTTGTCTCAAATTCTCTTTTTCCCACAAGATGAAGTTCTCTCTCCCTCCTTCCCCCCACTACTCTCCGCGCATCTTCCTCTTGCATTGCTGGGCCAGAAGGGGGAAGCAGAGCTGTATATAGCCTCATTGGCTGGCGGGCTGTTGGCTAGCTCTCAGATATTAGAATGCTTTGGGCATGTTTTTTTCCCTGGTTTGAGAGCTAAAACTCAAAAACAAAGTAAGTTCTATTCAGTATTCTATTGCAGTACCAAATATACATTGTTTTGTCTTGTTTGATCTTATATCCACCATGTGTCAAAGTCACAATCCCAAAAGAATTTTTTCCCCTTATAGGTAAGAAAAAAAATTTTAAGTAAATTATCAGAAGAAACCAAAGTAGCTCTCACAAAACTCCATAGCTCTCTGAATGAAAAGGTAAGTAAAGTTTGATTCTGTTTAGATAATGGGGCTAGAATTTGTGACCTTTGAGTAGATTTTTACTGGAATAATTGTAAACTAAATCCTGGGAGGTGAAAGGGAAGAACAAGCTGGGGACATTTTATCCTCTTTAGTCCTAAATCACAATGTCATGTTTAATAACAAAATGACCTTTTTAAAAATTTTATTTAGGGTGTAAAATTATAGAACATTATTAAATGACTGTATTTCTTTGGACAACCTGTTAATAAAAATAAATTATGGCATTAAATACCTTTTCAGAGCATAGAAGACTTTCTTTCCTGTCTGGATTCTGCGGCAGAGGCTTGTGATATTATGGTGAAAAGGGGAGACAAAAAAAGGGAAAGGTAACAACACTGAATTAATCTTCATTATTAACAGATTCTTAGACATGTGATATTTCGTATCTGAAGTTGGTGACTATCTGGATCTTGCACAGAGAACTCTGGCATCCAAAGGCTGCATACCTTTAAGCATATTCAATACATAGGTGTCCCTCTCTGACCCATTTTGATAGGGTAGCAAGGTTCCCTAATCCCATAGTAGATCAAGGCTGGGAACTTTGTTAGCTTTGAGACCTTATAGAAAACTTACTTGCATCAGTGCACTTCTATCTGACCCTTTACAACCCAAAATGAAAAGTATACTTTGAGTATCTGCTACATAGTTTTCTCTATCATTTTTTTAGCATATATTCATTTATCCACACTATTAGGGTCAAGTGTATCTATGTTTCCTATTTAAAATATCCCTTAAGATGCTTATGGAGCTAGATAATTTAACTAGAGAGGCTTAAAAATGAATACAGAAGGGAATGAGTGAAATTGGTGAGACCTTGTTAAAATATGATAGTGTGATTCTGTGATTTTATTTTTGTTTAGGCAGATACTGTTCCAGCATCGACAAGCACTGGCCGAACAGCTCAAAGTCACAGAAGACCCTGCTCTTATTCTGCATCTCACATCAGTCCTTCTGTTCCAGTTCTCAACCCACAGCATGCTCCACGCACCTGGAAGATGTGTCCCACAGATCATCGCTTTTCTGAACAGTAAAATTCCGGAGGTATTACATTGTCAATGCACTCGAAACTTTTAAAGCTTTTAGATTCTGAAGAGTTTGAATGGATAGGTATGAATCATCGTGAACAGTAAGTCACAAAACATGTTAATGTGATTTCCTGTTCAATAATGTGAACAGTGATACAAAATTGATTTTTAAAACCTCAGCCTAGCTTAAGAATCTTTGGGGATCCTACAGGATCTGTAGTAAAGAAATATTCTGAGTTTGAAAATTTAACCTTTCAAAAGAGATACAATAAAGTCCAGTCTTCCATTTCAGTTTATGCGAATTCAACCTGTCCTTCAAGGACCAGTTCAAAAAGTCTTACCCTTCACAGATTCTTCTGAGAAACTTCTCAGCTAAAAGTAATTTGGCTTCTTTGAACTTCCATATCACTTCGACTTAACCTCTAATGACAGAACCTAACTAAGTTGATTTACGTTAAAATGATCCGTATTCATGTTTTATCACTCCTAACCTGTCAACTTGCCAGCAAGGAGCTTGCTGGATTCAACTTTCTACTTACATGGCCCATAATTTGTAAAGATGTGTGTGGGTTGAAAAAAATCATGCTTGTTCCACAGAAAATTAATTCAGGGGCGCCTGGGTGGCTTAGTCAGTTAAGCGTCCGACTTTCGCTTAGGTCATGATCTCGCAGTTCGTGGGTTCGAGCCCCGTGTCGAGCTCTGTGCTGACTGCCAGCTCAGAGCCTGGAGCCTGTTTCAGTCTGTGACTCCCTCTCTCTCTGACCCTCCCCTGCTCATGCTGTCTCTCTCTCTGTCTCCTGGAAAGAAATAAAACATAAAAAAAAAAAATTAATTCAATGTTCGTTAACTTTTGTTCTCCTTTCTTCTTTCACAGGATCAGCATACTCTTTTGGTAAAGTATCAAGGTTTAGTTGTAAAACATTTAGTCAGTCAGAATAAGAAGACTGGCCAGGGAGATGATCCCTTGAGTGATGAAATAGACAAAGAACAAGAAGATATCACCAATACTACTCGTAAAGAGCTTCAAGAACTTTCTTCATCCATTAAAGACCTTGTTCTCAAATCCAGGAAATCATCTATGACAGAAGAGTAATGATCTTAATTTACTTTGTCATATGGTAAACATTTTTCCCCAGAGTTTAATAAGGTGAGTGGTTACCAAAAAGTATTCACTTCACAATCCTCAATTCCTCCCAGTAATGCACCCTCACACACACCCCTCACAATTCAGTCTAAACAGTAGTGTTGTATTCAATGTAAATCTTATAAAAAAAAAATTTATAAATTGGGTTCAACCATGGAAGATTTCTTTTTCACATCATAATTCTAAAAATTACCATTTCAGTTTTATTTTTATTTTCAGATGCTAAATGAAGAATAAATGTTCTGATATCTTTCATCTCTAGAAAAGGACTCATTCATTGTGTTGTTAGATTTCAAGTGACATTATTACGTTTATACACATATTAGGTGAAAATTGAAAATGTGGCCATGTTTTTTTTAAAAAGAATAAAAACCCTTTGGTGTCAACAATAAAAATTCTGTATTTTAAAATTAATAGACAATGATTCAAACCTAAAATACAGAAATCTGTAAAAAATAATTTTTTATTACTAAGCCCCTGCTTTTTATTTCTGGCAGATAGAGGGCCTCCCATTGCCCCCACAGGAGTGAACTTTTATGTGGTTGACAGTTTCAGGGACACCATTACAGGTGGAGAAAAACACAAGAGGGGCCCATAGATTGCTGTGGTCTAGCCACTAACAAGAGTGAGAGAAAAGATAAAAATTACTTCTTAATAGATCTAAGTCACATTAGAGTAACTAAAAATATAATACAGTATTTTTCTTCAACCCAATTTGCATTTCTAAGTGTTATTTTTTATATCAGTAGTCACTCTGGCACCTAATTTTTTGTTATAGGAGGATCTATAAGTGCATTGAAGTCATTGAAACTTTTTTTTTTCCAAAAACGGAAATCCATGTAAGAAAATAGGCATTCTTGTTTTCTAAAGACTATTAGTAGTTAAAGGCAACTAAAATAGTTCCTTGGAGTAATCATTTCAAGCAAATGAGTCTTAAGCAACAATTTATTATTATCAAAAAGAAACTTATTTTGAATATAATAGTAAGTTAAATCTCAAATATTAAAAAAGTACTATTTTATATAATTCCTTATATGGCATTTAAAGCTTCATATTTCAAAATGTTTGAATACAAATATCAGTCTACCTCTACTCTAATTCAGACAGTGTTAACACTGAGTGAAAGAAATTGATATAATTGCTAACTAAACATTATTATTAAAGTTGATAGGAATGTAATGTAAATTTAAAAATGTTTTTCCACTGATAGATAATTTTCTATTAATGTATTTTCATATGGGCAAAAGAAGAAAAATGACAAATTCTCTGTGACCAAAATCTCCATTTAATTTTGTTTATTCAGCTTTCAAAACATTATACACCAAACTTAAGGTTTTAGTCAGTCTTTAAGAACTTACCATTTATGTTTCAGCAGATACCAGAGTAATCCACATTTGTATCAAACTAGGTCATAGACAATGAAGCAAATAAAATCATCCTGACCTTCTTAATTTGTAAGAATAAGAATAGGAGAGACAAACATGCAAATAAAAAGAAAATGATTTTGTCTTGAATCACATAAGCTTTCTGCATTTAACAAAATGATTCATATTTTTCACAGTAAATAAGAACAGTTTTTATTGTTTTTGAAAATAAAATGGCATAGCTGATTTTGTATGTAAAAATCTAATTTCACTGATAAAATAAAAATTCTTAAATGGCTATCTGCTGTGATCTTGCTGGGCAGATTTAAGAATGTTATTAAAAATAAAGTCTATTTCTATTAAATTTTCTGGTACTTTGAGGCTTCCATTATTTTAATTACTACTAGGATTAATTGATGCATATGTTATATGTAACATATTTACATTTTAAAATTCTTTTTCTGAATATTTTTTAAAGGTGTTATTATATTTTCTTACACAAAAATAGTTCGATAGTCGTCAGTGTCTCATTTCTTGAAAGTGTGCCATTCATGAACCATCTTCCCTGAGTAAATCATTTTCAGTTAGCTACGTGGCAGCAAACGTGCAACTGTACTCCTACCTGCCACTTCCTACTATTGCAGGTACACTAGAGATATCGGGATAATGCATTCGTGTGTTCCATTTCCAGACCATGTGTGGAGAGTCAAGGGAAACCCACTTCTCACCATCAGAATGATCCAGTGAACAATGATCTTATCAAAATCAGTGAATTTTCAGAAAAGATATTAATATGAAACCAGAATAATAAATGTATAAGTCACTCAATCTGAACACAGAACCATCTTGATCTTTTTAAGGAATGTATTTTAGACCATAAAGCACCAAAGATGAGGTCAGAGTGCAACAGTGATAGTTCGTGAAGAGGGAGCATGAAGCTGAAAGCAAAATACAAGCGGGCACGGTCCCCAACCCCTCCAGGAGAATATGTGTGATATTCCTTGGACACTTCTGGCTTCCCAAGAACAAAGGAAAAGAGTTTAAGTGCTTGCCATGGTAATGCAGGAGCCTAAGGAAATCCCCTTACTGCCTACAGCCCATTGACAAGTCCTTGAAACAGGCAGATTGACCTCCCTCTAGGAGCTCCGCTGCCTCAAGGATGACACTCTGCTAGGGGCAAAAGAGAATCTTAGTTTAACATTATCGCAACTTCGAGGATACTATAATTTACTTCCTTTATCTCAACTGCCCCAAGATATATGCTGGCAATCTTACTCCAAGTTTAAGGCCCTTCGATACACATCTAAAGGGTCTCATGACTGAAGTTTTATTAAATGGTAATAAATGGCATTGCCCTAGCAACAGCTAGCCCCTCCAGGTCCTGGAAACCTTGCTTACAAAATTCTTTAGAGACGAACTCTATCCCTGATCCCCTCCCAATCTGAGGATTTATAATGATATATAATGAGAATATATAATGAGTTACCCGTCATGACCCTGTGCAGCTCTTCAGGCCCATAGGTTCTGCCCTGTGTTTTAATAAATCACCTTTCTGCACCAAAGATGTCCAAGAATTCTTTCTTGGCCTTTGGCTCCGGACCACCATCACATCAAAACTTCAGTGCAGCCTATAGATTGAGAGCGAACAGTTCATTCCTTCCCCAGAAATGCTACTTGACCCAGGCCAAATGGGTTAACATGTTGGGTAGAGGTTGGAGACAATGAAAGGTTTGCTTCTTTGACTAAGACCAATGAAGCCTTTACCCTAGTACATATGGGAGATGAAGCGAAAACATACATAAACTCTGGGATGCACATTTTCCACAGAAATCTAGGACACATTAAAGTGCCCATTAAAATGGCCTACAGATTCATACAAGTTGCTCTACCTTGAAGACCACTGAACAAAAAATTGAGTAGAACTTGGGAAAAATTTGTTCCAAACCATCTAAAAAAGAAACCTTGACTGTCAGACTTTCAGAAACACAACGTTTATTCAATTTACCAAAAAAAAGAAGGAATAACTACTTTGAATATGTATTAAATTTGTATAAGTTCCCAGTGTTTTATTACTTGTTTTTACCAGGCTTACCTCTGTTTGCACCTCTATTTCTCTTCAGTGATTAGTAATACAACTAATCCTCATGGTGGATGTACGTTTAAAGAGCAGGAAGAAAGGGATTATGTTGTGGTGTGATGGAAGAAAGGGGAGACATGGTGAATTTCAATCCTGGCCTCAACAATCTCATGGATCTTGTATGACTATGAAGAACTAGGAATACAAATGTAAATCTTAAAAATGCACTTTGACTTAGCATAATACACTCTAGTTTCATGCACGTAGTTGCAAATGGCAACATTGCCTTCTTTTTAATCACCTATTTGATCAAAGACAAATAGATGAGTTCACTCATATGTGGAATTTAAGAAAGACAACAGATGAATAAGGGGTGGGGGGGGAGGAAAAATAAGATAAAAACAGGGAAGCAAACCATAAGAGAAATAGAACAAACAGGTTGCTAGAAGGGGGTAGGATGGGCTAAATGGGTGATGGGCATTAAGAAGGGCACTTGTTGGGCACTGGTTCTACTCCTGAAACCAATACTACACTGTATGTTAACCAACTTGAATTTAAATTTTTTTAAAAAAGATATTAGTTGAATAAATAAAGATATGAAAAAAATACACATTGATTTCCAGGAGATGGCAAGAATCAACAAGCAGAGGATGCTATGGGGAAGAAATGAAAAGTCCAACTGTCTTGCACAGCGGGGAAGGGAACTGAACAGCCTGGAGATGACCTCCTGAACTGAGTCTTGAAAGAAAAGTAGGACAAGCTGAGTGAAATCAGGCATTTCCGGAAGAGAGAGAAGAGGAGATCTGGAAGTACTAAGACATGCCCTAATGAAATAATGAGACATCTGGAAACCCTAAGTATGAGACGTGAAAAATGATCTGGGAAAGCATTTTAAGCCGAAGCTTGGAGAGACCAGAAGGAGATCATGAACTACGTTATAAGTTCACTCGGCGAAAAAGTTTCACCATTATCCTGAAAACGGGGAGTTTAACAAGGTTCACCAGGAAAATAAGGTTATTAGATTTGTCATTTAGAAAGACCACCAATTCTGAAAGGCAGTTTGAGAACATATCAAAATCCTTTAAAATTACTATTATTTGTGAAATCAATGTCTCTCCTGTCTGAAAAGTAAAAGGTGGACTCGATGTGTACAAGACTTTTTCCTGAGCCTCTAGCTGAAGAGGAGCATGGACAGCCTGTCTTGCACAGAATGGAGGGAGTCTTCATGGCTCCGGAAAACTCTTGCTTACTCAGGTGCTAGTCCGCCCAGGAAAAACCCTATATCTGACTAGTCAAGCTAAGACAAAGTTCTCACGGGGTTTCTCATATGTTTCTTGTCATTCTTGTCATTTCTTCTTCAGTATGAAGAAGTAAAAGCACTTGATCAAACTGCTTTCCTACTGAGCTTGTCTACTCACCTAAAATGTACCTTTAACTTAATTCTACCACACAGACTTACAGATCCGGTAATTGCTAGAAGGCATGACACATGGTAAGTATAGAAAATACAGTTGTTTAAATAGTATCTAATAAATGTAAATGAACTTCAAGTGACTGTGCTATATTTTTCTCCTTCCCCTTTTCTCACCAAAACCTAAGTCCTTGTGACTCAAACATGATAAATGCTAGAGTAAGTTTTGGTATTGAAGAAAATAAATCAGAGAGCGAGAGAGAGAGAGAAAAGAGAGACTACTATTCCAGAATATATTTCATGTGTTTCATTATATTGCAGCCTTTATTCACAACCACTTTAAAGATATTTGATTTGGAAAATCATTCACGGTATATTAGGTTAAAAAGAAAAAAAGGATGCAGAACTCCATATACTGTGGTCTTGGTTTTCTAATTAAATGTACTGTATAAACATTTGTGTAAAGACATTTATATTAACATGTCCTTCTATAGTTTCCTGCATATACATGCCTATTTTCCAAAGAGATTTGGGCTAAGATTTGGCTTGTGGCTATCTCTTTTACTGCAAGTCATTTTAAATTTTCTTAATTTTTTCAGTTCTTATTCCAGGTTTTCTGCAAGAAACATGCATTTTCTTTCTTTAAATATTTTTTAACATTTACTTATTTTTTGACAGACAGAGAGTGACAGAGTGCAAGCAGGGAAGGGGCAATGAGTGAGAGAGAGACACAGAATCTGAAGCAGACTTCAGGCTCTGAGCTGTCAGCACAGAGCTCAACATGGGTCTTGAATGCACAAACTGTGAGATCATTACCTGAGCCAAAGTTGAACAGTCAACCAACTAAGCACTCAGGTGCCCCAGAAGCATGTATTTTCTAATTTGATAACTGATATTTTAAAATATTGTTTTAGAGGGATGTAGAGAAATGATAGGGACCAGACTGAGACCAGACCAGTTGGTCTATAACTGATCAAGTAATCCAAGTGAGAAACTTGAGAACCGGAGTGTAGGGACGATGACAAATTTGAGGGAGAGCTAACCAAGTAGAACCAGCAGAAGTTGGGGATGGGGATGACTGAAGGGGATGGTGGAGAATAAGTGAGGACAGCCTAAAACGACGGCTTGGATGATTGCGTCCGCGCCATCAGAGAAGAAATCCAGCAGACTAGTGGGTTTGAAGTGAGGAGAAGAAGTGGAGGTTTATTGGGGACTGTTCAGTTTGAGGTGCTTGGGGACCTGTAGACAAAGATGGCCAACAGACAGCAGGGTAGAGGTCTGGAAGCTTAGAGAGTGATAACAATTGAGAATACATGTGTGGGAGTCATATAATTGCTAATGGTTCCATAGCTCTAGGGAAGGCTGAGATGAGTAAAGGGAGAGGAGGCTGAGGGTGCTAAGATCAAGGAGGAAATCCGGAGAGTATAACAGTAAAACCAAATTTAATGAAAGCAAATTTCTAAAAGAAACAGACGTGGCCAGAGATGAGAAAATTCAAGTAAGGTTAAAGATGGTGCCCTTTAGAGTGCTAACTAAGACCTTTTTATGAACTTACTGAAGCTTTTTTTGGTGGAGTGGTTCAAGTGGAAGACAGATTGCAACCATCTGAGGATGAAGCAGGAGGATCAGAAGTTATATCAGTGAATGTAGACTACCCTCTAAGAAGCATGGGTGTGAACAAAGAAGGTGATGACCCCATAATTAGAGGGGAATGTATGCAATTTTATATCTCCAAGACTCCACTTCCTCACCTAGAAAAGGATAAAAATAATGCCTGACTAGTGATAGTGTCGTGAGGATAAAAATCTATCACTCATTGAATGTACTTGTGTCCTTTCACTGAATCAATGCTCATCATGTTTTCATTTTCATATCTGTTTTTTAAGTTTATTTATTTTGAGAGAGATGGAGAGAGTGCGAGCAGGCAAGGGGAAGAGAGAGGGAAAGAGAAATTCAAGCCAGCTCCGCTCTGTCATTGCAGAACCATGAGATCATGACCTGAACTGAAATCAAGAGTCAGACACTTAACTGACTGAACCACCCAGGTGCCCTTCATTCTCATCTCTTAAATCATAAAAGTCAGATGAATAACAATGCACACAGTTGACTGGCTTTGCATTTCCCTAACTCAAGTTTGCTTGTTTGTTTTTTAACTGTATATACCTGAGTTCGATCCCACAAAATAATAACATATAATTTCTTTAGCACTTAGAACAAGAACAGGTTTTGTCTGGGAATAAATGGAGTTAGGAGAGAACATTTCCCCTCTTGCCCCACATTATAAAGTGAAGAAACAGCCTCAAGTAGAAATTCTAGGAGCAAATGTCACTTGCTTTATGGGTCAAACTGATCCACTGAGAATTCTCGTTCTGGATTACTTCAATATTCAAACATAGTTTTAGATCCAACCCTCAACATCTCTATCCACTTTTCCTTTTTGAATTGAAGATTTCAAAAGACCAGATAAGCCTGTGTTTACATAAAGTCATACAGCCATGACTGTGACATAACAATTGTTGCCAGCTCATAGGGCAATAGGCAGAGAAGCAGGGAAGGGTAAGTCCACAGTGCAGCTGCAGGAGGCAGGTAGCTACCTGGAGTTATTCTAGTCAAATCCAAGCCTCGAAGTTCCCAAATTTCCCAAGAAGACAGTGATAGAGACCACAACCCAGGGTTTATCTCTCATGCTACCAAAAATTCTGCAGGTAAGAACACGGGGCTTCATTTCTCTCCAGATAATTCGACAGAAAAGGTCTGTAGTGCAGCCATGTCTAACCTAAGAGACGGGATCAGACAGTTGCCAAAAAAACAAGAAAACAGAACAAAATAAAACAAAGAAAGAAAAACAGATTAATCGAGGAAAAGAAAAATACATCATCTTTTTGGAGATTTTTAAAAATTTAAATATGCCTTTAATTTAGCCTAGGCAGTGGGAATTTCTTGAGTGTGTATGTGAGTGGTCTGTATATACACGTTGTACTTTAAAATTTTGGAGCTTATCCAGATATTTCAAATACTAATTTTGGCAGAATTTCCCTTTAAGGATATCCTGAAGAGAATTTGTTACTCACAATTTTAAGTAAAAATTGACAAGGAGTGCTTTTTCAGCCCAGTAGGAGTCAGCTACGTGCACATCACAAGACTTGTAGGAAACCCATTCACCCTCCTATTTTCTTCTACAAAGTTAAAAAAGCTGCAATTGGGGGGGACCCTCAGATAGCTCTAGCGGTTCCTTCTGTTTCTTTTGGAGTTGACATTTGGATGTGTTGAAGGAAAAAAAATCATCATATATTCTCCTTTCCTACTCTTTAAATCACAGGAAGAAGCAGCTTAAGAAAAAGTAAGTTTTGTTTTCTTTTCCATGTTTCCTTTGTGGTTTTTATGTGGTATTTCGGCGTTCATTTTTTTTTTAAGTATGAGCAACTCTTATAAACTTTCTAGAAACCACTTATGAGAACATTTTTACTTGGCAAGTAAGTGTATATCTTGAAGTTTCATAGGAACTTTAAAAAGCCAGTTGAGCCAACAGTTATTAAATTTTATAAGCTGAGGTTTTCAGATTTCTGACTTCAATAATATGTGTGCGGGGGCCACATAGTGGCCAGATAACTCTTTGGAGTTGCCTCCTGAGTTGTGAAAATGGCTTTTATACAAGTTATAGCTTCATTGCCATAAAACAAAACAACAACAGCAAAAAAAAATAAAAAGGTGGCAGAATTCTGGGGATTTATTTCACTTAGTTTCTTTGAATGACTGACTTTATCACTGTGGTTATTTTATGGCTGGGTTTATATATTCGGAGCACAATTTGAAGTCATTTACAGATTTGAAGTGAGTGAGATTCCTGCGATTTTTAAGAAAAATCTGCGTGCTTGTTCCAGAAGCAAGCTTAAAGACCATTCCTTTTTTAAAAAAATTTTTAACATTTATTCATTTTTGAGAAAGCACAAGTGGGGAGGGGCAGAGAGAGAGGGAATCATACAATCTGAAGCAGGCTCCAGGCTCTGAGCTGTCAGCACAGAGCCCGATGTGGGGTTCGAACCCATGAACCATGAGATCATGGCCTGAGCTGAAGTGGGATGCTTAACTGACTGAGCCATCCAGGTGCCCCAAGGCCATTCCTAATGTTAGGTTTTCTGAGATTGAATTGAAATGTCTGTGTGTCTGGCCCATGCAAAAGCATACATTCCATATGTGTTTATGCTTTTTCCCTCACTAGTTTAGTCAGACCGTCTTTGATATCTGTCAGCCATTTGAAAACTAAGCTGTTAGTTTGGGTTTCAAACATGTGGAAACTGAAAAGAATCATGAATAAAATGTGTAATTCTTATAAATAAAATGTAATAAAATCCTCACATCATTTTAGCTGTCATTTCACACTCACAATATCATCATGTATAAATTCGAGCATTTTCATCGGCAAAGCCTATAGATTAATATTTAACACAAATATTGCAAACATGTATCTTACAAGATATTTCTTAACATATTTGTTATGATATATGCCTAAAGCCATAATCCAAATTGTTTGATGGGAAGGTAAACTCTGATGTCTGTTTTCTACACTTACTCAATTTCCACATGTTACCATTTGTTACCAATACTAAATAAGAACAGCAGATTTGAGTTTCAATGTCATATCACCTCACTGACAAGTTTACCTTTGATTTTTATTACACTTGCCAACAACATTTTGAATGAAGGTGGATTAATTTGGGTTCCTTAAACAAGCCTCGCAACTTTTGACTATAATATTGAAAATAAATGTTCATCTAGAACATGTTGGGAAAGCTTTATTTGTTTTTTATGTTTTCAATCTAGGAAACATGATTTCTTTAGAATTGAAAGCCAAATACTTGGGTTCACATGGGAAGTTCTCAGTCAGATGACAGTTAAGCAAACTTGTATTTCCATGTTCTTGTAATTGTCTTTTTCCTCTCTGATCGTCATCATTTTTCTTGGTTACCTTTTGGTACCCTGGAAATGATCAGCTTGAGCACTTATCTATCTCCACAAACTACAGATGCCCTTAAGAATCTCTTAGAATCAATGGACCCTCCTCTCAAAAAAAAAAAAAAAAAGCCCTTTGCAAATAGATTTTTCAATTACATTCCTGGGGTTGATAGATGCCTGAAATCTGCCCTTGAGTATTCCCTGAGGTCCTTATTATGAGCCACTGGCTTCTATGAAATCAGAGACCTCAGCTTCAGACATATCTTGGTGTCAGTGAGTTCAACAAAAGATTTGGGCTACGAGTGGAAGTATGCCTAAACTGTCTCTCTAAACTTTCTTCACTTGAAGACACGGAAGGCTAAGGTAAGGATTTTAGTTTAAGGTTTGGTTTTTTGTTTGTTTGTTTGTTTGTTTGTTTTTTAAGAGAGAGCAAGAGCACATGCAAGTTGGGGAGGAAAAGAAGGGGAGAGAGAGATGGGGAGGGAGGGAGGAAGAATCCCAAGCAGGTTCCATATTCAGCATGGAGCCCAATACAGGGCTTGATCCCACGACTCTGGGATCATGATCTGAGCAGAAATCAAGACTCAGAGGCTAACTTGATTGAGCCATCCAGGTACCCCAAGTTTAAAGGTTAAATTTTAGGGGCTCCTGGGTGGCTTAGTCGGTTAAGCGTCCGACTTTCGCTTAGATCATGATCTCGCGGTTCATGCTGAACTGCCAGCTCAGAGCCTGGAGCCTGTTTCAGTCTGTGACTCCCTCTCTCTCTGACCCTCCCCTGCTCACGCTGTCTCTCTCTCTCTCTCTCTCTCCTAGAAATAAATAAAAACATTAAAAAAAAAAAAGGTTAAATTTTAAATCAGTTGCTTAGTTAATTCATGGCCATACTTGTCCTGGGCAGTGTGTACTGGAAACAAAAGTGGAGTTTTCAAGGAGCAGAACAGTTCCTTTTGTGGAAAGCAAGGCTTAGGATGGAACGCTGGTAGGATTAACCCATTAAAGACCGCAGAATGTGGAACAGATGACTGCAGAGGAGTCTTCCTGTTTCTCTGGCCATCCTCCTGTATCTCCGTACCTACCCACTGGTAGATTGGAACACAAAAGGAAGATCTATACAAGTGCCCATTACCCTTTAAGGGATCGCAGTCTTTAAATCTTCCCTTCTTTAGGGGCTCCTTTTATCAGCACTCAAACATGCTCAATTTCCTGTCTTAAAACGTTTCTCCTGGGGCACCTGGGTGGCTCAGTCGGTTAAGCATCTGACTTCAGCTCAGATCATGATCTCACAGTTTGTGGGTTCGGGCCCCACATCGGGCTCTGTGCTGATGGCTCAGAGCCTGTTTCAGATTCTGTGTCTCCCCCTCTCTCTGCCCCTTCCCCACTCATTCTCTGTCTCTCAAAACTGAATAAATGCTAAAAAAAAAAATTTTTTTTAAATGCTTCTCCTTCATTTCTGAGCTCCTCCAATTCCCCTCTTCCTCAGCTTCATAGATCAATATCTCAAAATGTTTTCTACACTCTATTAATCTCTGCTTCCCGAGTCCCACTTTTCAGTCTATTGTAATCTGGCTTTAGTCCTCATCAGCTTTTCCCTGCTCTCTCGGAGGTTATCAATCACTAGTGTATTGCTAAAACCAGCAGACATTTCTTGTTATCTATTCAGTGTCTAGAATCAATTTTACTCTATTCTCCACTTTCCCCACTTTGAGACACTCTTTACCCAGGGCTTCCATGAGATCAAACTGTTAACTTCTCTCCCATGAAAACCACTCTTTTTGGTCTGATTTGCAGATTTCTCTTCTTTTCCCCTGTATCCTAGACTCCTTTTCTCTTTCTGGGCAATCTCACTGCTTCATTCATCATCTGTTGTATAAGCTTATGAATCCAAAATCTCTATCTCTAGCTGAGATATCTTTTCTGAGCCATAGACCTATATGTTTAATTGTCTGCTGAGTGCATAACTGCCTGAGTAGGCTTGGACCCCAGTGAATTAAGTGGCAGAGGAGGAAGGGGTATCAGGGACAAACCAGGACTTGCACGAAGACCCCTTCCAACATACCCAATTTATATGGTTTCCCTGCCATTAATATGCGGTTTCCAGAGCTTTCTTTGGCCCTGGCTAAACAGCTCTACGTGGCTACCCCAAAGCCTTCTCCAACCTCATCATTTAATCTAAAAGTAAATTATCATTTCCTACTCCCCACCCTATTTCCCTCAGGTATACTCTTACATAGTAATTGACACCATGAGGAAACCAGTTGCTCAAACCAGAAACTTGAGTAACTAACTCCTTCCCTCCCTCAATTCAAATATTCAAAGAATCTCTAAGCTCTTGCAAGGCTGCCCTCTGCATTCTACCTATGTCTCTCCTTTTTTGTCACGGCCACCACCCGATTTCAGGCTGCCATCTTCTTTTACTTGCTACACAGTAGCCCTTTCACTAGTCTCTGCCTCCAAGATTGCCCTCTGCTACCGCAGGCTCCATACTGAAGCCAGAGTGATTGACCTAAAACAACTGGTGTAAAAACACATTTGACTATGCAAACCTCTTACTTCAAGCTTTTCCCTGACACTCCACTGCTCTTAAGATGATGTCCAGATTCCTTCTCAAGGTTAAAGAGAAACAATAATAGAGTATAGGGGATTACAACAGATCTCTGCAAACTTTAAAGTGCTTGGGTAGGACCTGGTCTTTGTTAAAATGCAGATTCTGGTTCTTTAGGTCTGGGTTGGTGCCTGTGTTTTTTTTACATTTCTAACAAGCTTCCAGATGAAGCTGATAATCCTAATCCAAGGACCACGGTTTGGATGGTCATGCTAGATTGGCTGAAGCTCAAGTCCCAGTTGTGTAACTCCCTAGGTCTGGGAACTTGAAGTTACTCAACTTCTGTGTTTCATCTTTTCCTTGTATATAAAATGGAGATCATGATGGTGTACCTTTTTCTTAGGTTTGTTATGAGGAATAAACATGTCACATTAAAATTACTTGTAGGGCACCTGGAGGGCTCAGTTGGTTAAGCATATCACTTCAACTCAGGTCATGATCTCACAGCTTATGAGTTCGAGCCCTGCATCAGGCTCTGTGCTGACAGCTCAGAGCCAGGATCCTGCTTCAGACTCTGTGTGTGTGTCTCTCTCTGTCCCTTCCCTTTTCTCTCTCTCTCTCTCTCTCTCTCTCTCTCAAAAATAAACATTTTTAATTTTTTTTTTAAAAATCACTTGCAACAGTGTCTGGCCCAGAGTAAATGTTGAATGGCCTTATTATGGGGTGCCTGGGTGGCTTAGTTGATTAAGCGTCTGACTTCAGCTCAGGTCATGATTTCACGGTTTGTGAGTTCAAGCCCTGCGTCGGGCTCTCTGCTATCAGCTAGAGCCTGGAGCCTGCATCAGATTCTGTGTCTCCCTCTCTCTTGCCCCTTCCCCACTCACGCTTTGTCTCTCTTCCTCTCTCAAAAATAAATAAGCATTAAAAACATTTAAAAAATAAAATAAAATAAATGGCCTTTATTATCACTAGTCAAGACTTTGCATTACTTAGCCTCTACTTCCTTCTCCAAACCAATTTTACTACGACATTGGTTGGTACGCATGCGCAAACATGCACACACACTTTTGCCAGACATACTAAATGACCTTCAGCAAATTAAGAACAGAACAAATGCCTCCTTTCAGACAAGCTTCCAAAGGCACTTTTTGGCAGAGCCTCTGCCTACAGAGCTAACTCAACTCAGTCACCCCCATCTTTTGGATCTAGGCTTAAGTGCTGCCTCCTCTGGGAAGCATTTACAGAACACCCTCCACCCAAGTCCATATTTCATACCACTTTGAGTATTCTCATATTACCAGTGTGCCTCCTGGTCTCACATTATAATCTCATTTATTTATCTGTCTCTCCTATAAGACTATCTGCCCCATTAGAGTGAAGGACTGTGGCAATTTTGCTGTATTTCTAATATCTTAAACATTCTTGCATGTTGCAGGTGATCAGTAAAGAGTGAATGCATTTTATAGACACATTTCCAAAGACCTGTAAAATGAGAAATGGAGTCAGGGAACAGAAAGCTTTAAGATCTGGTTTGAGTAAAAGGAAATATTGAATGTAATCCAAATGCTGCTTCTGAGCTGGACTGTTAACACACTAGAAAGAGACAAAGAGTTCTAAATTCGTAAAATAAATAAACAAGGCTAAAAAGTCAATGCAGTGGTGATAGTATGACACAGAGAGTCAAGGCTTTGAAGTCTGGTCCATGTTGAGTTTTCTGTGAACTCAGGCAAATTAGTTTGCTTCCCTGCCTTAAAGATGGAATAAAAATACCCATTTTGTAGAATTTTGTATTAAAGCAATAGTAACATTTTTATTTTACTACTTTTGTTTGTTTCAATTTTTTATTTAAATTCTAGTTAACATACACTAGAATTTTGTGTATCTAGTTAACATACACTAGAATTAAGTGATTCATCACTTACCTATAACACCCAGTGCTCATCATAACAAGTGCAATCCTTAATACCCATCACTTGTCTAGCCCATCACCCACCCACCTCAGTTTGTTCCATCAACCCTCAGTTTGTTCTTTATCACTAAGAGTCTCTTATGGTTATTTTTATTTCTTCTCAGATTCTTCTGTTACAATACTCTTGCTACTAACAAAGATTTGAGATATTCTTTGGTTTGTTCATTTTGCCAGAGCAGTACTCACCAAATGTATTCTGAGTTTTATTTTTCAGTAAATCATTTTGATACACCAGATTCTCCCCTCAACATTATTTAAGAATATACTTCTTGGTTTTATTTACAATTTAATCACAATTATAGCACCGAAGACAGTGGGAATGGGCGTCTGGGCTCCTTATATCCCAGCTTGATTTTGTTCTCTTCAATGATTCCTTACAACTCCTCATAAGACAATTTAATTAATATGGTCACGTTACCCCTAATACGTTTTAAAAGAGTATTAGGAGCACCTGGGTGGCTCAGTCATTTGAGCGTCCACCTTCGGCTCAGGTCATGATCTCAGAGTTCATGGGTTACAGCCCCAGAGCCTGGAGCCCATTTCAGATTCTGTGTCTACCTCTCCCTCTGACCCTCCCCTGCTCATGCTCGCTCTCTCTCTCTCTCTCAGAAATAAATAAAACATTAAAAAAAATTTTAAAGAGTATTAAGAGTTGTCCTGATCAAGATATCAAACTATTTTTTTTCAGAGCCAGAAAGTCATACATAAAGGTAGTTTATTCATTCATACATTCACTAATTTATTCACCAAGTAGATCAAGCCAGTATAGTAGCTACAGAAAAATTGGTCAAATTGTTTAATTTTCTTTATATCATGGATCTATGCATTATGTCGATGACCATTTCATGAGTCTCCTATGAAAAAGGAATAATCTATCATAAATTTTGACCAAATGCCTCTCAGTATAGAACTAACTGCTTCAGTTTTGTGGAAAATTGTTTCTGAACATTAAAATCAACACTTCTTTAGCAGATTCATGGGTATAATTTGCATGCAGGAAAGAAAAGAAAAAGCATCTGACACCAAAGGCTTGCTACCTAAACGAAGTAAAATTTAATTTTAAAAAATGATTTCTGGTCCTATAATTACATTTAGTCTATCAATTCATTCTCTTGAACACATTTATAGTTATACTATCACAGAAGATTCTAATCTTTGATAGTTTTTTTATCTGAACAACTGTACTCTAATTTTGTTCATATTTTATTTTCCTTATTATCAAAGAGATACATCATATAATTTATGAAATACTGAGCATTTTTAAAAATCCATAACTTCAATCAAGAGGCCTAACATTTGAGCATATTTTCTTCTAAACTGGTTTTCTCCTCTTTAATAGTATTTAGCAGTTGAGATCACACTGCTTATTCACTGATACTCTATTTTTGTCCTTACATCAATATCAGAACCATTGTGCCATGTCATTACTTTCCAAACACCATATTAATAATATCTAGTATCATTTTAAAAATCATTTAGTCAATAATTTTGTATTCTTTTAAGCAGTGTATAGAAGGCCCTTTCAAGTCCTATACTTAAGCATAACTGAACAAACACTCAACACAATATAACTAAAAAACACAAAATATACTTTGAAACTTTAGATCAGGGATCAGTAAACATTTTTTCTAAAGGGCCAGATAGTAAATATTTCAGGCCTGAAAACTACTCAAGTCTGCCATGGTAGTTCAAAGGCAGCCACGAGGACACCTAGCTGGCTTAGTCAGTGGAGTATGCAACTCTTGATCTCAGGGCTGTGAGTTTGAGCCCCATGTTGTATATAGAGATTACTTTTAAAAAGAAAAAAAAAAGCAGCCACAGACTGTATGCAAATTAAAGAGTATGGTCATGTTCCAATAAAACTTTATTTAAGGACACTGAAATTTAAATTTCCTATCATTTCACATGTCAAAACATTGTATTCTTCTTTTGTTTCTTTTGTTTTTTGTTTTTGTGTGTGTGTGTGTGTGTGTGTGTGTGTGTGGCTTTTTTGTTTTGTTTGTTTTGTTTTTTGATCATTTAAAAATGTAAAACCTGTTTAGGTCTCAGGCCATGGCTAGATTTAGGTCCTTGGGCTAGAGCTGGCAACCTCTAATCTAAAACCTGATTCCCAGAACCCTGGTTTCCCCAGGTATGAGAAGCATCTGTGAACACATGCATATGTACATATTCTTAAATGATAAGTAGTTTTCATTAGATGCTAAATAAATTCATAAACTAAAATGTTTAAAAATTACTGTTTCAGATAATATACATGGAAGTACTTTGTAAACCATAAATCATTATCAAAATACCTATTGGTACTTCACTCTTGATGTTAATCAGTTAAACCCCAAATGATCTGAAAAAATTAATTAATAGAAATAAATATATGCCATTATCAAAAGTGCACCTGAGAAACTGATATTCAAAATCCAAAACCCCGGGCTCCTGGGTGGTTCAGTCGGTTAAGCATCCGACTTCAGCTCAGGTCATGATCTCACCATTTGTGGGTTCGAGCCTCACATCGGGCTTTGTGCTGACAGCTCAGAGCCTGGAGCCTGCTTCGGATTCTGTGCCTCCTTCTTTCTCTGGCTCTCCCCCGCTCTCACTCTGTCTCTGTCTCTCAAAATAAATAAATGTAAAAGAAATTTTTTTAAAATAAGAATTAACAGCCATTCTGAAAAAAAAAAAGAATTAACAGCTATTCTGTCTCTCAAAAATAAATAAATGTAAAAAATTTAAAAAATAAGAATCAACAGCTATTCTGAATATATTAGAATATTTATTGTTTTACTTGTTTTCTGACTGAGACAAGGGCTTACAAATAATGCTATTCACTCCTTCATTTTGTTTTTAAGTTTTAAACTACAAAGGTAGCATCATCAGAGAATCCTAATTTCACATCCTGGTTAATAAAAGCCAGTATGTACCTTACTAACTCTCTCTCTGTCTTCCTCTTTCCCCACATATCCGTACACACAATACAACAAACAATAATAAGAACAAGCCACCTTTATTGTAACGTATGTATGGATTTGAAAGTTCCACTTAATCACATATCTCTACTTTTAGAGTTCTAAGACAATTGTGAAGTAGACGCAGGTGTCATATGTGAAAAAACTTATTACCAATTTTATTATTCTTAAAGTTGAATTAGAAAACAAGGTTTTTTCAAAGACTGCCCCTCCCAGCCTGAATTGAGCTCACTCCCAGAGGAGATAGAACATGGGCCCTGCAGGTGACAGTGCTCCTTCCCGCGGCCAGGTAGCTACAGTGAGTTGTCTGGAGGGAGAGGAGCAGAGCTGAGCCCTGTGCACAGGCAATTCCACCAGAGTGATGGGAGAGACTGGGTTACACAAGAGAGGACCCTTTTGCCCAGTTGCTTATCGGTGAAGTCACGCTGCAAGTATAACAGAATCGGTGAGCCAAGGTAGGAACACTTATCCCCAATAATTTCAAAAGAGCAATGACAAGTATAGAAATTTGGGAAATAAGAGCTTTTTAATTCAAGAAAACATTCCCAATTTTTTTTATAAATTTAAGTCATCCATGTAAATTGCAGAAATGTCAAATAAGATTTTTAGTTAACAGTATATGTTGCAGACCTGCTTTTACAGTGTGGTCTTCCATTGACCAAGAAGCAAACAGTAGGCTAAATACATTTGTAGCAATGAATACCTGGGTTTTTAAAGCTCTGACATGTAAAAATATTTAGTTTCATAAGTGCTGCCTTCCAGGTTTGGTTCTTAGAGCAGCTCTTAGTGTGCTCACTGGCTTGTCGTCCATACCCCTTGGCATGCTAGGTCACCACCTGCACAACAATGTGGATTCCCCACTGCTTAAGAACCTTCCCCTGCTTGGGGCGCCTGGGTGGCTTAGTCGGTTAAGCGTCTGACTTTCGTTTAGGTCATGATCTCGCGGTTTGTGGCTTCGAGCCCCGCGTCGGTCTCTGTGCTGACTGCCAGCTCGGAGCCTGGAGCCTGTTTCAGTCTGTGACTCCCTCTCTCTCTGATCCTCCCCTGCTCACGCTGTCTCTCTCTCTCTCTCTCCTAGAAATAAATAAAACATTAAGAAGAATAATAATAATAAAAAAGAACCTTC
This sequence comes from Crocuta crocuta, assembly GCF_008692635.1. Taxonomy (NCBI): domain Eukaryota; kingdom Metazoa; phylum Chordata; class Mammalia; order Carnivora; family Hyaenidae; genus Crocuta; species Crocuta crocuta. The sequence continues at coordinate 413,489 of NW_027531910.1, read as the reverse complement.
CCCTGCTTTTCCTACAGATTAGCTTTATTCAGCCTTTAGGACACTGCTCTAGAAGAAGCTTTACTTGAAGCTTTCTAGAAATTTCCTGAAGTCTCTAGAGTGCCCCATGCATTTATCCCAAGTATTTCCACATGTTCTCTCTCCTTCTGCCCTTTCTTCCATCCACAATGTTTACTGAGTACTCAGCACATGCTGGTGATAATGCTAGACATCAAAAGTCTGGTGGGAACATAGCGTCTGTCCCACCTGACGTTTACTGTTGAGCANCAGCCGTGCAGGAGAAATTAGAGCCAAGGTCCTCATCCGCTGGAAGAGTCATGGAGTAAAAAAAGTTATTTGTGAGTCTCTCTCCCATGCCAGCGTGGACACTTTCCATAGGAGAGACCTGGTTTTATCTTCACTGCCAACACTGTGGATGGCCCGGAGTTGGTACTCCAGAGCTCTTTGTGAAACGCACAGAACTAAAAGCACCCTGTGTTCAGAGAGCTGTTGGCTAATGTTGAGTTTAAAGAAACAGATTATGAAAGGTCTGCAATGTTATGCTAAAGAGCTTGGATTATGAAGGTCACAGAAAGTGGTGTGATTCAAACACAAGTCATCTAAAGACTCTGGGTTGGCTTCTATTTTTAAAAAGGGAAGAGAGTGGCTGTTTGGCTCTAAACCTTTAAAATTCTGTGGCCAAACATCTGACTTCTTTCTTCCTGCATTCATTTAACACATATTTGTGCCAAGCTCTGTTTTAGGTGCCAGGGACACAGCCCTGAACAATGCAGGAGAGATCTCTGCTCCCGTGTGTATGCCACATCCGCACGACTTAAAAATTCACACACTGAGTGATGCTTTGGGTGAAAACGAAAACAACACTAAATTGTAACCAGTATTTGTCAGCTAATACTGTGAACATTTGGTTTCCAAGGGAATAAAACAGATTTTGCCGTTTACTCTCAAAATTAGCATGAACAACCTGAGATAAACACATTGTGTTTCCAAAGGTGAAAACCACAACTGACAAGTGAGGCTGTGAGCACTTTAACTATAGTCATTTTCCTTCAACAGACGCTGACAACCAACTTTGTCTAAATCTCAAAGACCAAGAATAGATAAAAATTAAATTAAAGCTGGTTTTAAATGTCACCATACAACCATTCAAATGGTCACCCCTTCCATCACCAACAAATTTTAAACCATCAAGGAAATTATTGATTAATGCTATCACCAAAGCACAGGATACAGTCCTGCTTTGTATTGTTTTAAATCACAGTCGGGTAGGAAGATTATTTTGCCTTAGGCAGAAATACCAGAAAAACTAGTTAACATCAACTTCCAGCACCCACTACGTACCCCCAACCCACACCCCCACCCCCACCCACACACACACACTCTGCAAAGCACACATATTCACATACACACACATCACTACCTCATCTTTTTAGGTGAGAATTCAGAAAATAAACCAAATGTGGTTTGGGTTTTTCTTCCCAACCAGTAATAAGTGTAATAAACAAAAACCAATAGAAATTGAATTGCCTCGAATGTTGGAGGGGACATGTACTTGCTGTTGAGGATAATTGGTTTATTTTGTACAGCTAGTGGTGGCTTGGCTTGAGCTCTGGAATGAATCTTTCTGTGAATGTGAGGTTGTTACCTGGTCAGTAATTCAAACCTGGAGGGTCAGTTACAAATGTTTTTTTTTTTTTTTTTCTCTTGGAAAAATCACAGCAGTAACCAAAGCTGTCACTGCATACAAGCTTTTTGCCCATCTATATATGAAAACAATAATAAATGGCTTCCATGAGGAGTTGAAGATCTGGACTCTGGTAGAAACCTTTTCACTAACTACTTGGTTGGCTTTAATCATCAATTTGCCTTCCTGACCTTCAGTTTTTCTCACTTGTTAGATAAAAGACACAAACTAGAGAATTCCAAAAATCCCTCCCTGCTCCTAGATTTATGGGTTCTGTAAAAATAGGATTGGATCAGAAGCATGCTTTTATAGGGAAAAATATCAAAATGACTGCATCACTAAGAGGCTTTATCTCTAAATATCTTTCTATGCCCAGAGGGGTTCCTCTTCCTGAGTTTTCCAAATTTCTCTTCAGGGCTCCCCCTCCTCCTTCCTTCCTCTTTCTCCTTATTTCTCTTTTGTCTTACCCTCCTAGTTCTAATGGTAGACATTTATTTTTAGCAAACTATTAGAGTAAAGACTAGTTGTGCAGCTGATTTGTTGGAAAATGGAAGTTAATTCTTTCTCCCTCTTTGAGAAAACAAGGTCACACAGAGCAGAGCTGAGAAACAAATTGTGAAAAATTACCAAAATGGTGGTAAATGTAAGATTTTTTAAGTGGGTCGCTAACCTGGCACCCAGTTTTGGAAAATCTTAAAAAAGATCGTTCATGTTTATTTAACAACCTGGTCACTCATTACAAAGTGGTAGTCTAGTCTAAAAAGAAGGTTGTTAAAATTCATGCAAATGACAGGTATGGTAATAAAGCAAAGTAATGTGTGATATTTTAAAATTTCACGTTGATTAACAATTTAGGTATTTTCTATTAAGTGCTTACAAAGTTTTATTTAGAAGATATATTTAAATTTTCCTTATCTTTCTGGAAAGTAACTATGAATGCTATCTTCAGAATTTAGTTTCTATATCTGTAAAATGAGTTGAACTGATCTATCTCCTCTAGTTCTTATATTTTATGATAAGGAAGAAGAGAGTCAAGTGAAATAAACTTAGTCTTTTGATTTGTGTTAAGATTTTATTTAATTGTTAAAATAGGCCACACGTGCATTTGGAGCAAAATTCAAAAGGTACAAAAGGCTACCTAGTGAAAGGTAAATAACACTACCTTCCCTGTCTATCTTATCACATGGTATCTTGTGGTTTCTTCAAGGTGACTCTAAGTATTTTTAAGTGAAGTATCAGTTGATGAGAAGCCAAGATTGGTTTTGATCAATACCAAATATCACAATACCATTAGCATAACAAGTTGTAAACGTTCTTAAATTTTTTTCTTTTTCCATCTATAATTACTCTAATTCCTACATACTTTCCTTCTCAGCAATGTTTATACTTGCATAGCTCATAATTATTAAGGTATTTTGATATGTATTATCTCATTTGCTCTAAAGTACCACTTATGAATACCAGTTACAACTTTATACCTTGCAAGGAAGACAATAAATGCCATTTTTAAAACCACATATGTATTTAAGTGTTGCCAAAATGCCAAATAGGATGACGATAATTGAGTGGCTTTACAAAATGTTATTGTTAGGGGCACCTGCAGTCAGTTAAGCGTCCAACTTGGGCTCAGGTCATGATCTCACGGTTCATGGGTTCAAACCCCGTGTCGGGCTCTGTGCTGACAGCTCAGAGCCTGGAGCCTGTTTCAGATTCTGTATCTCCCTCTCTCTCTGATCCTCCCCTGCTCATTCTGTCTGTCTCTCTTTCTCAGAAATAAATAAACAATAAAAAAATTAAAAAATGTTACTGTTACCTGTCCCAAAAAATCAACTGAAAGTTCAGAATTTGATGATAGATTTGAAATGTCATGCATATGACAAGGGGTACATATGCCTTGTGACCAGTGCTTAGTAGCAGGCTGCTGGGCTTCAACAAGTGCCTGGGATCGCATCCTCCCCATGTCTTTGAAGGGCCTGGGAGAACTCCTCCCATCAAAGATCCAGCACTTCCCTCCCCAGCCCTCAACAGGCTTAATAAGAGCCTAAAGTTGCAGGAACCACTAATTTTGAAAACAGAATAGAAAGATCCAAAGAGAAGAAAACACTCCATGCCTCCAATCATCTGCAAAACTGCTGGTAGACTTGCAAAAAGATAGGATAATTTGTTATCCTCTGATGAGGCCAAAGAGTTCAGAGGAAAAGAAAGAGTAACTCAAGCCTCCACCCCAGAGATCAAGAAAAGAATGCTTGAAGAGAGCTTTTAGTCACTAGAGAATCATATGATGTCCCAGCAGAAAAATCCAATACTGGAGGAGCTACAGCTTATTTTCCTGGTTTTGAGCCATCATCACTTTTAATAAAAAATAGAAATCCTTTAATAATTGCCATCAGTTTTATCTAAGACATTTTTAAAGATCACCCACTAAGTAAGGGGCACTGCTCGGCTTCCAGTAGAGCACAGAAATGAATAAGACACAGTAGTTGCTCTCAGTGAGCTTACATGATGGTTATAAGAATCACAACAAACCTCCAAATCATTTCTAACACAAGATAGAATATAAATGATATCTAAGAAAAACACAAAGGAGCATTCATTAAACATATCACAATACATAATATAATACAATTTATAAGTACCATATACATATCATAATACATAATACAATATCATAATACAATTTATATAGGTGTCTTCATACACCTTAAAATTCAGTAATGTCTGCAGCTTTAAGTCCAAGGTGAAATAGAACTTGTTGACAGGCTCTCCGAATTTCAGAAGGTCCAAAAATGAACACTTCTTTCATCATTGTGTTTTATGAACTTGAAGATCATAAACCAACAGAAGCTATAATACACATTAATGCCAGGATATATCAAAGCCAATGTATTGTATGGTTAGACTTATATTCTGAGGAAGGAATTATGTGATCGATTGTGAAATCTTATTTATTGCTCTTAGTTGAATGCCTGAAAGTTCTTCCTAACTAATGTGTTTGACTGGAGTTGTCATTTAGGTAAGTCAGAGATTTAAAAATTTACTTTGTAGAGTCTATTAGCTAAAGAATACATCTATCATTTTATATTGGCCACCTTCCAAATAAAGAGCACTTCATTTTCTTGGACAGTTTCTAATACTATTTTATTAGAATAGACATGGTTTATTTCTTATATTTAAAAACATACTTGTTTAAAAGAAAATCATAGAAAGTATTTTTTGCTTGATTCTCCTATATTATAAAAGACCATGTACTTTTAGTTTTTCAAGATTGTATGGAGTTCAGATGAGCCAACTGTCCTGTGGTGATTGGACCACTCAGCATAGTGCCTGGGTCCATGGTTATTAACCTAACCTGTTCTCAAGTCATTGTTTAAATTGAATATGTTTGTCGTCCCTTTAAGGTGAATGAATTGAGCAAGGATTGAGCTTTCTCATCTCCAATTATGGAGGGAAATTAGAATTTATTTTCAAACATTTGGGAAAATAAAATAGTCATCTTGGCTTTACCGTAATCAGTTCACAATCTCTTTAAAACACATGATATTGAACTCTAAAATGGAAAGATGAAAAAGGTACAAAAGACATTGTGTTTCCTCTCTGGTGAAGTATAGTCCCCAGATCATAGCAAAATTTTCATGTGGTCTTATGCAAATGCCTGGCCCTGTAGGGGTGATTAAGCTGATTAGTGTGTATTACAAACACGGTCCTGGTTACAGATTCAGTCTTTCCTCAGTAGACTTAGGTAGAGTTAGTTTTTACAATGACAGATCACGCTTACTGCTAAATAAGCAAATGCCATGAGATGCAAGGGGATCAGGTAGAAAGTGTTAATAGATGAATCAATGGAGCTCTCTCCTCAGTGCTCAGAAAACAGCTACTAGTGTTTACATACTATTAGTAATAAGTATGATGAAGATGATCTTTAAATAAAGGAAGACCAACAAAACAAAACAAACTGATACAATTACTACCTTTATAAGGAATTCCATAGAGTATTTGTTGAATTTTCCAAAAACCATAGAGAAATACTTCTAATATTTATATTAGATCTGCAGTGTCCCCATAGATACCGTCTGTAGGAAATGATGTTGATCTCCGAGATTCATATACAAGAAATACTCACTCTGCTGCTACCACGTGTTGACATTGTGCTAAATACTTTTAGATAAATTGTCTCTTTTAATTCAGTCTTTATGTTTATTAAACCCTGCGCTTAATCAGAACCTCAAGGCAAGGCTTTTTTTTTTAATTGTTTATTGTCAAGTTGGTTTCCATATAACACCCTGTGCTCATCCCCACAAGTGCCCTTCTCCATGCCCATCACCCCCCTCCTCCTCCACCCCCATCAGTCCTCAGTTTGTTCTCAGCATTCAAGAGTCTCTCATGGTTTGCCTCTCTCCCTCTCCCCCACCATTTCCCCCCTTCTCCCTCATGGTCCTCCATTAAGTTCCTCCTAATCCTCCTATACATGCAAACATATGGTAGCTGTCCTTCTCTGCCTGACTTATTTTACTCAGCATAACACCCTCAAGATCCATCCATGTGGCTACACATGGCCAGATTTCATTCTTTCTCATTGCCATGTAGTATTCCATTATATAGATGAACCACATCTTCTTGATCCATTCATCAGTTGATGGACACTTAGGCTCTTTCCATGTTTTGACCATTGTTGAGAGTGCTGCTGTGAATATTGGGGTACATGTGCCCCTATGCATCAGCACTCCTGTATCCCTTGAGTAAATTCCTAGCAGTGCTATTGCTGGGTCATAGGGGAGTTCTATTGTTAATTTTTTGAGGAACCTCCTCACTGTTTTCCAGAGGGGCTGCACCAGTTTACATTCCCAATAGTGTAGGAGGGTACCCGTTCCTCCACATCTTCGGCAGCATCTAGAGTCCTCTGATTTGCTCATTTTAGCCACTCTGACCGGCATGAGGTAGTATCTCAGTGTGGTTTTGATTTGTATTTCCCTGATAAGGAGGGATGCTGAGCATCGTTTCATGTGTCTGTTGGCCATCTGGATGTCCTCTTTGGAGAAGTGTCTGTTCATATCTTCTACCCATTTCTTCACTAGATTGTTTGTTTTTTGGGTGTGTTTTTGGGTGTGGAGTTTGGTGAGTTCCTTATAGATTTTGGATACTATCCCTTTATCTGATATGTCATTTGCAACAATCTTTTCCCATTCCATCGGTTGCCTGTTAGTTTTATGGATTATTTCCTTTGTCGTGCAGAAGCTTTTTATTTTGATGAGGTCCCAATAGTTCGTTTTTGCTCTTGATTCTCTCGACTTTGGGGATGTGTCAAGTAAGAAATTGCTGCGGTTGAGGTCAAGGAGGTTGTTTGCTGTCAAAGCAAGGCTTTCAAGAGAGACTCTAAGTGAACCCAGGAACCAGTTCTGCTCTTCCAGAATATTTTTTACAGAAATAACAGCAATTTTGCAGGAAGTAGAAAATTCAACTTATACATACTTTGAAATGCTTGTGGTTCTTTTGTGAAAAAAAAATTGTAGAGGCAAACTTAATGACAAATTTAAGAGCAGAAAATTGGGATCAGAATAGACAGAGATTTAGATAATCCAGTTTCATCTCTAAAGGAGTATTCTTTTGGTCTTGAAAATTTCCCAGTGAGGAAGAACATCAAGGATGGTATTAAATCAACATATTTTATAAGAGTTCTACTTCTTTTACTTTTAAAGAACATAATGTTTGATAAAATATAGTTGTATATTACCATTATATATTTTACCATTTCAGTAATAGCTGCTATAATTACATGATTCTGAACGTAATTTCTCCAAGAAAGTCATCACTTTTTTTCTTTGTTAGTATCTACAGAACAAATTAACCAAATGGAAAGCTCTAGTCAGCTGTTTTGTTTCATGGGAGAGTAGTTCATCAGCTCTCAGGAGAATTAGTATTTGACCTCTCCACACAAGACATTCAGCTTCCAACAAACTGAGCTTGCAAATATGTCCCTAGAGGCTAATATCAAACATTCCACCACCATTCTATGATGCTTGTTTTAGGTTATTTTTTGATTGATGGCCTGCAGTTATGGCCTTAGTTATTTTTAAATTGTTTGTTGAGTTTTTAAAAAGTAGTGCATGAGGGGGGAAGAAAATAGCCTCCTTCTTCAAATTGGGAGCTGCAGTTATAATTACACATTTTCCATCAAGTCAAGTATACCTACAGATGACTTACCCATGACTTTTCCACTCCTACATCCCCCTCGATTCTTGAGTGGGATCATGAGCAGCTATTATTGTTCTCATTTATAGTTAAAGGACATAAGTGCCAGAAAGGTTAAATAGATTCCACAACAGTGGATAAGTTGTATGCTAGTGCTAAAGCAAAAGGTGCATCAGTCTACAGCTCCTGATTTCTAACCTAATTCTTCTCAATATGTTATGTCTTGGGTGACAAGCAACAACAGATAAGGAAGTACACACAAGTCTGCTCAACTCAACCCTCAGAACCAAGAAAATAAAAAAAAAAAACTAAAAGTAGAACTTTTTTATACTAGTTATCCTAACTCCTTCATATTTTTTTTTAAATATGTGCATTTTAATTTCTTCTGCTGTAGAGCATATACTTATCCCATCTGGCCTAGTTTACACAGTCTTTGGAAGATTTATTTTTCTATATAGCACACTTAACTCCCCTTAACTTTGTCAAATTCAGTCACTCTATCAAACAACGATTCGGCTAACATCGTAGATCGCAAAAGACAAAGATCTTATGATCTTGGTAAAGACATGGTTCATCTCAAAATGTTATGTGCACAGACCCAAAAAGTCTAGTGTAACTTCCAACAGAGAATTGAAGAATCTGAGTCAACACTTCCAAAACTGTTAATAGAAGCTTATCAGTTCCTCTATTAAGAGAAAAAAGTCTTTAATAATACCAACAGATATGCCACCTACTTCTGCTTCTCTGATTTCTTCCTCAGTTGGTAATGGGGGAGCCCCCCGGCTATCTTCCTCAGCTGCCCTCACAGGGAAAGTGAAAGAACTCTCCTTGACACAGACAGGCCCTTCGGGCTTTACCTTCTGTTCCCTAACCTTCATTTTCAGTCCTTGGACATATTTGTCACATATGTAATAGATACAAATTAATTCACTAGTCAAGTGGATATATAGTATACAAATTCTTAGTTCTTTACTAAGCCTGTATCTTTTATTCTGTTGAAAGAATCCTCTTTGCATATATGTTTTCATCAATACTTCCTTGGACTCCAAGCCCTTAAAAAAACAGGAAATTTTCCAGTCATTTGTTTCTTTAGTCATAAGCCAAGTTCTGAGGTTCTGCTATGCTCGAACTTGACATACACCAATGAAGTAAGCAACGTTCTACCTCTTTGAGGAGCTCACAAGTGAGAGAGACACACATGGACACAAAAAAACTGTTATGAAATGTGGCAAAAGAAAAATAAACATATATATGAACTTATGAGAGCAACTACTTTCTCCTGAGATATATGAGAAAGCTATGGAGAGAAGGAGTTTTAAGTGGACCTTGGTGGATGAGGAGAATCATCATGCAGACAAGGTCAGTGAGACAAGAAGGAGGTATTAGACGTTGAAAATAAGCCACAGGTGAAGGCTCAATGCCATTAAAGGATATAGTACGTGTGAAGAATAGGGAGTCTCTGGAAGTGGCTAAACCATAGGTGGGGTGTGTGTGTATGTTGGGCAGTGCTGGGTCTAGAATGGGCTAGAGGAGGGGGAAGTAGACAGAATAGTAAAGGGTCTCTATGCTAATGCAGTTCAGACTTTCTTTTATAGTCAAAAATAAGCTGTTGGAGATGTTTCCAGTGACGGGAGATGATCAGATGCATCTGAGAAACGATTCTTCTTGAGCATGTGGAGGAGGATGTTCTGAACTCCCTGGGGAAATTGAGCTTATCATTAGAGAACAAAAGCCATGTAGTAGCAATGTGCTTGGTTCCAGTCAATAGAGGAAGAAATCTTGAGTAATATCTCCAGGTAGATGTAAACCACGATGGCCCATCAGAGATATGAGGAGGGCCTAAAATAAGATTTAAGGGATGCTTCTGAAATAGAATCAATGGGATACAGTACCCAAGAAACATATTTAGGGAGTGCAGGCAGGGAAGAAGGAGAGAATGATGGGAACAGTTGCCTCAGGAGACTAGGTGATTATACAACTATGGGTTCTGTAACCGCAGAGCATAGAGAAATATGCTTTGTTCAGTGAGGTTTCCAAAATGCTCCTGACTGGCCATCAGAGCAACAATTCAAACTAAAATCCTAAATGGGAAAATGGTCACAGGTAAATTCAGTTAAATATATTGCAAATTATGATTCTTCATCCAGTTTTTATTTCCATTCAAGTCTGGTGTATCAATCACACATTTCAAAGACCTAAATATTTTGTACTAACACTTCCCAAGAGGATTTTAATATTCCTTACACCGTTTAGATTTAAATTCTCCCCAAGTTCTTCCCTAAAGAAAAGCAGAAACAAATCTACTTTACTGAATCAATGAAAGCCTGAACGGGCAGTTGAAACAGTCCTGCAGTACTCTCATAGGACCACAAACGTATTTACACAGGCTGAGTGAAAGTGCTTTGAATAATGGGATGGAAATTAAGCCAGGTATCCCAGCAAACTTTCAATTAAAGAACAGTGCACTTTGACCTATGTGCAAAAGTAGTGGGTATGGCATTATTTGCATCTATTTAGCAAAATTTACAGATTATGTATTAGAGACAGAAGTAATCTTAAATACCATGCATTGTATATCCTTTCTTTTAGGAAACATAATTAATGTGTTGATTTTATATAATATTGCCCGTCTCCATGGGGAACAAAAAGCTGTAATCAAAACTATGTAAGATATAAAAGCTATTTAGAATAAAAAATTGGTGATAATTCAACTACCTCAAGAAAGTGAAATTCCTCAAAAACGCATTGGCAATAGAGACATTATTGGAAACCAGAAGGCTCAAAGCGTATCCTTGTACATTTCAACTCCACCATAAGAAGGAAAAGCCCTCTCAGTTTTCAAACTTGTAATTCATGACAGGAAAGTAATAAGACACAGACAGCTTATCCTTGATTTGCATAATGCTCGTGCACAAAACTCATGCATATTGCTACCATGCTCCCACTTTGCACACTTAGTACTGTGTGAGAGAGACAGAGAGGGAGAGCGAGAGAGAGAGCAGGTTATTGCTTCCCTCTCCTCTCTTGCATCTAAAATGGTCCCCCTAAGGTTCCCTTTGATTCAGTCCACATGCATCCTAGATATTCCCACTTTGGACAACTTCCATGACCATCAGCAGCAGTCAAAACCCTTCTCTAGAAACTGCTACCCTATCTGGATTATGTCTCTTTTGACAAACATAAGAAAAAATAATTTGATACATAACATTCTACTTACTTATCATATACTCATTTTTTGAAATATTAAAAAAATAAAGCATATCATATGTAGGAAAGAATATTTACAATATATCTGCTAGTAAAAGAAATAGCAATTTATTCTAAGAAATCAAAAATTTCCTATATATTTTTTATAATTTCAAGTTTTTATTTAAATGGCAGTTAGTTGACAGGTGATGTAATATTAGTTTCATGAGTAGAATTTAGTGATTCGTCACTGAGACATAACACCCAGTGCTCATCACAAGTGCCCTCCTTAATAACCATCATCCATTTAACCCATCCCTTGCCCACCTTCCCTCCAGCAACCCTCAGTTTTTTCTCTATAGTTAAGAGTCTGTTTCTTGGTTTGCCTATCTCCTTTTCCTCACCATGTTCATCTGTTTCATAATTCCACATCTGAGTGAAATCATATGGTACTTGTCTTTCTCTGACTGACTTATTTCACTTGTCATAATATACTCAAGTTCCATCCATGTCATTGCAAATTGTAAAATTTCATTCTTTTTAATGGCCAAGTAATATTTCATTGTGTACACCACATCTTCTTTATCCATTCATCAGTTGATGGACATTTGGGCTCTTTCCAAAATTTGGCTATTGTTGATAATGCTGTTATAAACATCAGAGTGCATGTATCTCTTCAACTTAGTATTTTTGTATTGTTTGTGTAAATACCTATATCCTATATATTTGAAATCTTCTTTGCAACTTCTCAATGCCCCATCTAAATTCAGAATTATATAATAATAAACTGCATCCTGATTTTTGTGTTTATCTTCATCATACTTTTTTTTTTTTAATGTTTTATTTATTTCTAGGAGAGAGAGAGAGAGAGAGAGAGAGACAGCGTGAGCAGGGGAGGGTCAGAGAGAGAGGGAGTCACAGACTGAAACAGGCTCCAGGCTCCGAGCTGGCAGTCAGCACAAAGCCCGACGCGGGGCTCGAATCCACGAAGCACGAGATCATGACCTAAGCAAAAGTCGGACGCTTAACCGACTAAGCCACCCAGGCGCCCCATCATCATACTTTTTAAAATAGCTTGAATAAAATTTATTATGTTTAATAACATGCTAACATATTAACATATGTTTTAATGTGTTAATAACCTATTATAATTCCTAATAATCTGTTTTGGCTGTTTTTGAACTTTATAAAAGTGTATTTAATTTTACAACCTAATTGCTTCATTCAATATTGTGAAGTTCATCTACACTGAGGATGAGTTACCTGTAATTCATCTGTTTTTATTGCCATACGGCAGTATGTTGTATGATCACACATCCACTTGTGTATCCATTTTTCCCTTTGATAGATATTCAAAGTTTCTTTTTATGGCTACTATAAAGTATACTTCAATGAGCATTCTTGCACATGATCTCTGCGAGATTTTCTGATTTACAAACTTAACAGCTGCAGGTGCTGAGTCATACAAAAGGGACAGGTTCAGCTTTACAATATTATGAAATATTGTTTTTCAGAGGGGTTTTCTCTTTCCATCTTTTACTTTTTAGTGAGTTTCCATTGCTCCTTATCCTCAACAATATTTGATATTGTCAGACTTGTTCATTTTTTTCTGATCCTGTGATTGTAAATATATTTTATTATGGTTTGTAAACAGATCATCTCAAATTCCATGGAGTAGACAGAGCTTTCTTTAAAATATCTGTCATTTAAGGGGAGCCTGGGTGGCTCAGTCAGTCGAGCATCCGACTTTAGCTCAGGTCATGATCTCACAGGTTCATGAGTTTGAGCCCTGCATTGGGCTCTGTGCTGACAGCTCAGAGTCTGGAGCCTGCTTCAGATTCTGTGTCTTCCTCTCTCTGCACCTCCCCTGCTCACNACATGTGCTTATATCCTTTGCCCATTTTTCCATTAATTTTTAATTCTTACTGATTCATGGCAGTTTTTTAAAATATTTTCTGTACTGTAATCTTTTGTCAGTTATATATGTGACAAATAACATCTGTTAACCTGTTATTCTGTGATTGTCTTTTAATAGTGTCTTTCAATGACCAATAGTTTTTCAGATTGTCAATCTACTTATGTATGCATCTTTTAAAAAAACATTCACTAACTTGAAATCACATACACTTACTCCTAGATTTCAAGTTTTGCTTATATTGATGATGGAATTATTTTGAGTATAGTTTAAGGTAGGGAACCAACTTAGTTTTAGCCATGTAGGTAACCAATTATTCCAGGACCATTTATTGAATGATTTCTTACTCCTATTAAACTGAAATTTCATTCTTTATATATCAATATTTATAAATATAAATATAACAAAAGTAAATATATCATTTTTATCTGATATGATTTGGTTCTGATTTAGTTCATACTTGATTTTATTTTCTCCATTCTGTTACACTGGTCTCTTAGTTTATCTAGTTCTAATGCTATATTCCTTAATGACTTTGAGTTTTGAGATTTCATATGACAGGTCTTTCCACTATTCTAAGGTTTAGAAATACTGTGTTACATTTAATACAAATATTATTGTTATTGCTTTCAAACATGATAGTTGTTTATTTTTGTATATTGATTTTGTTTCAAGAAACTTGCTAACCTCTCAGTAATAATGAGCTTGAGCACAATCTCATGTTTATTAGTATTTGGACATTCTCTTTTGTTCAATATCTATTCAAGTCCTTTGCTTCTTTATTGTATTGTTCATCTTTCTTATTGATTTGTCAAATTTCTTTATGTATTCTGGATATGATTCCTTTGTTGGTTCATGAGTTACAATATTTTCTCTGACTCTGTGGCTTTTATTTTCTTTCTCTTATTTTGAATCTTTTTAAAATAGTGGCCTTGAGGCGCTTGGGTGACTCAGTCGGTTAAGCATCCATCCAACTTGGGCTCAGGTCATGATCTCACATTTCATGAGTTTAGCCCACGTCAGGCTCTGTGCTGACAGCTCAGAGCCTGGGGCCTGCTTCTGATTCTGTGTCTCCCACTCTCTCTGCCCCTCCCCCACTCATGCTCTTTCTGTCTCACTCTCAAAAATTAATAAATGTTAAAAAATAACATAAAGTAATTACTTTAATTTTAATGTAATCTAATTTATTAAATTCCCTATATGGCTGCATTGTTTAAGAAATTTTTCCCTATACAAGTTAATAAAGACATTTTCTTATATTCTAAAAGGATGAGAAGAGAAACAGCACCTTCAAAATAGTGAGTTTCCAAGTCAATGAACATGGTCTAGCTTTCCACTTATTTTCTTTATATTCCTTCAAAGTGCTCTGTGTAGGGGTCTCATACATGCTTTCTACTTTTACTATAAGGCATTTGAAGGGTTTTTAATGGTATATAGTTTTATTTCATTTTGTTTGTTGTTATTTAAGAATACAGTAGATTTTTGTATATAGACATTTTATCTAGCAACTCTGTTAACTCACTTACAAATTCTAATTGTTTATAGAATCATTTAGATTCTCTTCACACAAAATCAGTCATCAGAAAATAATGACAGTTTATTTGTTCTCTTTCAATTCTGATATTTTTCTTTTTCTCCTCTTAGTGCACGGGCTATGATCTCTGGTATAAAACTGAATAAAAGTGATCACAGGCATTCTTTTTCTGTTTCTGATCTGAGTGTAAAAGCTATCAGCATTCACCATTAAAGATGTTTGCTATATATTTTTAAATTACATTGAGGAAATTGCTTATTCTTAGTTTGCTAAGTTTTTTATTTTGAATTGAAGTCAAATTTCAGCAAAGGCCTTTTCTGCATCTGCTGAGATAATTATATGGCTTTCTCTTTTATTTTATAAATGTGGTGAAATACAGTGATTCTCTTTTTAATTTTAAACCAAAATTGCTTTCTTGGGATAAATACAATTCAGCATGACATGATTAACATTTTTATATATTACTAGAGTTAATTAGTTGTTTTTCAAGGCAAGATTGTTGTATATACTGCAAAATGTATTATTTATTATAAGTGTAATTGGCCAATAAATTTTTTCTCTAATGTTTTCAGATTTTGGTACCAGTTTAATGGGTTCAAAACTAACATGTTTCCTGCTTATAATATTTGGCATGATTTATTAAGATTGGTATTATCTCTTAAGACTTGGTAAGAGTCACAAGTGAAGCCATTTGGGCTTGCGTTTTACTGTGTAAATAGGCTTTTAATAATAAATTCAGTTTCTCTAATAGTTACCAAATAGTTGAAATATTATATTCTTATATCAGTTTTAATGGTTATTTATTTTAGAAGTTTCCCATTTTATCCATTTTTTCTAATTCTTCAGCTAAAGTTGTTCCATTTAGTCAATATTTATTTAAATACACCTATATATAGTTGTTATTGTTTTCCGGTGCTTGCCTCATCTCTGAGCTTCAATCTGAGATCAATACTTTTTTGCCTGAAAAACAGTCTTTGGCATTTACTTTAATAAGGGTGTGCTATTGATATATTCAGTTTCTGATTGTCTGAAAAATGTCCTTTTTTAACCTTCATTATCAAAAGCTATTTTATCTGAATATAGATTTCTAGGTTGGCTTCTAATTTCTTTCAGCAATTTTATCTTATCTTTCTATTGTCTAGCTTCCATTTTTTTTTTCTGTCGAGAGGTAGGTAACTTCTTAATTTGTTATCACATTGAAAGTAATATTTTTGATCTATATATTAGATGTTATTTGTCTTTGGTTTTTAGTGGTTTTACCCTGAGATGCCTCAGTGTGTGTGTGTGTGTGTGTGTTTAGTCTGGCTGAGGTTCATAGTTTTTGCTTTCTTTTTTAAATTTGTAGCATGATGTCATTTGTCAGTTTTGGAGGATTGGAGGATGGGCCATTGTTTCTTCAATAAGAATTCTCCTCATAATCCCCATAAGATACAAAAAACACAATCTTTTACATAGGAAGAACAATAGTATTTGTTGACCAAATGGAATATTGAAAAATGGAATCCTAATTGATTTGCCTATTTGTGGTATGTCTATTTTGCAATCCCTTCTATCATTATTTTTAAATTAATTGTTATAAGTCTCAGCTCAAAACATTTCACACATCTATTTCCAGACATCAGTGGTTATTTTCTTTTCTATAGAAAAAAACAATATGTTCAACTCCAGCTTGAAGCTTAAACCACTGATGATCTCGCCCAGTCTTCCTTTCCAAAATGCCCACCAACATTTGCCTTCTCGTATCCTGCAAGCCAGTGAATAAATTACTTGCTGCTTCCCATGCCTCCCTCACATATCCAAGTATGAATGTCTATCCTAATTCTGGTGCTCTATCTTAAATGCCCTTTCCCACATCTCCAGGGAAAGAGAGGTTTGCACAGGCTAAGACCCTAGGCTTCAGTTTCTGACAAGTGCAGATTTGAATTCTAGATTTAGCATTTTTAACAGCCAAGTGATCTTGGCCTCAGTAAGCTCTAAGTTTCTTCTGTAGGGGGTAATGTTATTCATGAGGATAATGATAGACTTCACCTAGAGGGCCATTGTGAGGACTAGAGGAAACAAATCACAGAAAGTGGTTAATACAATACTTGGCACTCAGAAACAGGAATATGAGAGATCACTGGCAGTATTTTTACTATAAAATACCAAGGGATAGGAAAGACTGCTCTTTGCCCACCTCTACATCAATTCTGCTCTGTAATCCAGAGGTAATAAACCTGCTGCAGCTGCCACAATGATACCATTACCACAATCTCTCACAGCCAAAACTCTAGTCACTGACCCCTGGACAACCTGAGCCCAGGCTTTTCAAACTAGTAGAAACCACCCACGCATGTCTGACACAGTCTGCCAGCATCAACAGTGGCAGGAACATGTCTTCTGTTTCCCTCCCATCTTCCAGTGTATACACATGGCTTGAGTTAGCAGAGCCAAATCTGCATCCTGAACACTAGCTGTAGAGGGGACAGGAATTATTTTTAGCTTCCTGACCTCTCCAGTTAGGAGGGTAGAGCCAAGGTTGAGAGAACCAGTCCATAATATCTACTGCATGATTCATTTAAATGCCACCTTCTCCAACTTGTTCCCAGATTTTTCCTGGCTAAAAGTCATTGTGCTTTCTCTTCCTATGAATTGGTGGTTTTCAAACCTCATTGGACATTAGAACCACCTGGGAAATGAAAAATACTTATTCTTCATCTCCAGAAATTCTGATTTAATTGGTTTGGGTAAGGGTGCACTTTGGAAATTTTTAAACTCTGTTGTGCACTCTGTGTTTAGAACCGCTCTAAATTCTTATAATCTTTCATTTCTGTTTATTTATAAAATATTCTTACTTTCCCTACTAGACTATAAATTCTCTGAGGCTAGGATTTGAATCTACTATTTTATGTCTCTCACAACTTCTGGCAGATTACTTTACAAATAAAAAGATACTTTATGTTTATTGACTATATGATTAAATGAATGATGTATGATGCATTGCAAACAAAGGCATATTAGCAATACCAGGCATGGCATCAGGTCCCTGCCTCGCTTTTGTCTGACATTCTCTCAAGTACACTTCTTGTGAATCTATTACTTCTGCTCAGCATAGTAAAAATGTAAGTGGATATGTTGCTCGCAGCATTAGCCTTCTAATCAATAATTCACCGTAAAATATAACGTGACACAAAATTATTCCTGGTTTAAAAAATAACATCTAAGAAACAACATTCTCAGCTATGGGGACTATTGCCAATAAACACACATCCTTTTAGGCAGAAATCTAAAATAAAGGAGGAAACTGGAAAATGAAAGTCAAGTCCATTCAAGGCATTGCAGTTCTGAGGTATTTATTTATTTTTTAGCTTCTTTGATATATCAGTGTATCTCTAAACCAATCTTCTAAAATCCAGTATGCAATGATAAAAAATTCTTCACTTAAACTATTGTATAATTGCAGAATGACCTTGAAAGAAGTTTGGCTGGAATATATTTAGCTGATATATATAATCTCTCTGAAAGAAGTTTAACAAGAATGTCTAATTGATACTGATACTAGCATTTCTGAGTTTGTACCTAAAAATGTTAAATGCTATCCAATTGGGTTACATTGTTAATATTATGATTTCTTATGCTTCGTTATTATAGATTAGCCTTGCTGGAGGATTTTAAATATTTGAAAGAAAAACTTTTCCCAATATCTTTGCCAAATTGATCCTCAGACAGGGGCTCCTGAGGTAAGAACCATATGGTTCTCATCCTCTTTTCTACAGCTTTACCTATTAGGGAATGACTTTAAAAAAGTAAGCCATTTGGTATGCTCTATAGATACAGAGTTATTTGCTGAGTATTTAAAAATATTAATGTTAGGAATAAAGAAGAGGAAAAGAACAGAATGATGTTTAGAAAAGAATAAGGCTAGGGGCGCCCCGGTGGCTTAGTCGGTTAAGCGTCCGACTTTCGCTCAGGTCATGATCTCGCGGTTCGTGGGTTCGAGCCCCGCGTCGGGCTCTGTGCTGACTGCCAGCTCGGAGCCTGGAGCCTGTTTCGGGGTCTGTGACTCCCTCTCTCTCTGACCCTCCCCTGCTCACGCTGTCTCTCTCTCTCTCCTAGAAATAAATAAAACATTTAAAAAAAAAAAAAAGAAAGAAAAGAAAAGAATAAGGCTAGATAAAAAGTGATTTGGCTAGGGAAATTCTCTTGCCTCTTTTGCCTGCCCCCGCCCCATTTAGAACTGCTTCTATTAAAAGTTCAAAAAGTTTTAGAGGCACCTGGGTGGCTCAGTTGTTTAAGCATCCAACTTTGGCTCAAGTCATGTGGTCTGTGAATTCAGGCCTCACATTGGGCTCTGTGCTGACAGCTTGGAGCCTGCTTCGGATTCTGTGTCTCCCTCCCTCTCTTTCTGTCCCTCCTCTGCTTGTGCTCTGCCTCTTTTTCTCTCTGAAAAATAAACATTAAAAGTTTAAAAAAATTCAAATATCTTGAAAAAGCGTTAGTTTCAAAGTATTCCTTAATCCTGCATGTACCAAGGTGAAAATATGTTCACAAGACTCAACCATTTCCCAACATCAGAAGAGAACCAATACCATACCCCTATTTGTCTTTTCCTCTTACTTTCCCACCAAATCAAGAACAATCCTCCCTCCCTCACTTCTTTCCTTCCCTCCTCTCTTCTTTACTGAGTTCCAACTGCTTAACTTCCTTAAAGTCTTTCCGAGAAGACTGATATTGTAGTTCTTGATATTGTAGTTCCTCACCCTCTTTCTGTTAGTTCCCCAGATCACCATGGTTCTGGTAGAATATGTATCATTTATATGGTTATAACACCTCTATTTTAGAAACTCTATTTATATGTGTTCATATATCCATAGTTAAATGAGAGACTTCATGAAAATGAAGGCTGAGTTTCTCAGTGTATCTTTCTCAACCAAGAATAAGAAAGTGAACATTCAGTTTGTTCTCTTACCTCAAATTATATTCACTATTACCAAGGTAAGAGTTAAGCTAGAAGAATCCAGACTTCAGGAGGACAGGGAGTTCAAATGCTACAGAGTAGATATTCAACACATGTTGACCTAGACTTACTGCCCAATCTCACTGTATAGTTCTATAAAATGTAAAATCACAAGGTTTTGAGATGTTGAAATGACTGTTCTCACTCTACCCAACTCTCTTGACGTTGCTATAATTAAAAAAAAGATGAAATAAGAAGTAACTTTCTTCTTTAAAAAATAATAAAATATGGTCCATTTTGTTAAGAATTTTCTATGGAGTAAGGCCTATTATGTGGTTGGATGGGAATACTTATTTAGAGAAATATTTATGTTTATTGATATACATGTTGGTATCAATATTTATATATTTTTAAAATAAATATTTATTTAGAAATTTAAATTTCTGACCTGATCCCCAAATGAGATAGAGGTTTTATAATGATGTGTTTAAAGTACTGAAATACTAATAATTTTCTAATCCCTTTAGTTGTTTCTTCATTTCATAACATACTAAAAGACTCACAAGATGGAACTGGCCTGTGAGGTCCTAAGTCCTGAGGGCCCTTGCTCCATGATGCTATTATATACATCAAAAGCCAAATAAATATTAATAATGAAAATGACAAAATGATATTGTGATGGAAGTTAAAGGTCTAGAACTTATTTCACTATTAAGAGATAAACACATGATCACTGTAAATGTGATTAAAGCTTGCATTTGAAAATCTTTCAAGGGAATCAGATCTATTTTCCTTCTGTTTCCAAGCCCCCACTAACTCTCTGAGTGTGTTTATACTCACTTGGAAAGGACATTTCTGTGGAATTAATCAAATAGGGAATTCAATGTCCCTTGCAGATAATTTTGGCATGTTCCGTTGGGAACTTTCTAATAGGAGTTTTCATCTTTCCTGGGAAAATATCCACATGTTTCAAATCCTCAGTCTCTTCTCTGTTAGTGAAGAACAATATAGCAAAACTGCTACATACAGAATTAATGACACTATACATTCAGCAAGACAGTCTGCTGGAAACCTCATCATTAAAACAGAAGAAGGCAAAAATGTATGGGAATACAATTTTATTTAAATGTATTAAATAAAAACTAGCATTAAAAATGCTGTGAAAAACATCACAGTAATTGATTTTCTGATTTTGCTAAGGAAACAAATTTCTGAGATGGAGAATTAGAAAATATTCATAGCTCCTAATGTATTCCAGTAAATCCAGAGATAACATGTCTCATTTTCCAAGAAAATCAGTGGTACTACTTTTGAGGACAATGAAAAACTCATGTTCAAGCTAAACCTTTGAAATGCGTATGTTTTGTTCTTTAATGGTTTTCCTATGTATAGAGTAACTCGAGTTCTTATCCTTACCTTGGCTTTATGTTTCATATCAGGTTTTCATTCTGTAAGATGCTGCTGCTATTAACCACTCTATATCCATGTTAGTTTGGTCCTAAAGCTTGAAGGAGCCTGGAGCTCTTTTCTACCACTGATGGTTTTGACTGCACTTCCACATCTAGGCAATGGCTCAACAACAGTCATAACGACCTAGCACTTGGACTGAATGCTACTGGCTCAGGAGTTTAATTTGCCAACTTAGTGTAGCTTTAGCTACAGATTTTGGAGTCAACAGCATATTTGGGGAGGCTGAAGGCACAAATAATGGGGATGTCTCAACGGAAAGTATGTAGCATGGGGAGGTCTTAGGACTGATGTGCAGAAACCTCATTAGGTGCCCAATAAAGATTTGAGAAATAAAAGAATGGCCTAGAAATGACAATGTACTTGATTATTAATTTCCATTTCAGTTAGAATAAAAGAGACTGTTGTGGTTTCCAAGGAACTCTGCCTCCAGAACTCTCCAGCAAGTTAGTAAGTGATGACAGTTAGTGAAAGCCCTATCAACAGTTTGTATTTATATCCTTGGGGTGAAACATCATCTTTCAACACATATCACATTCTTATTGAAGTTCACATTAGTGAATGATGAATAAAAGATGTTTTTCACAATTTGACTGCTGGCTGAATGCATCTTGTTAACAAAACACACAGGAACTGCCAAAATAGGAGAGTAGCCTTTCCTAAATCATTCCAAATGTCACCATGACTACAGCATATTTTCTTAATTGGTGTTTTTTTGCTTAAGTTATAAATTCATTCAAGTACTTGACTCCTATCAAGGCTTTATAATGTATCTTATAAAAATTGTTTTTTATGCATATGAATCATTTTCTTATTCACAGAACTGAACCAAAATGACAACTGCCCAATTCGATTGTCAATACTGCACAGCATCTCTTCTTGGGAAGAAGTATGTACTGAAGAATGACAATCCATACTGCATTTCCTGTTATGATCGTATTTTCTGCAACTATTGTGAGGAGTGCAAAGAACCAATTGAATCAGATTCCAAGGTAGGTTTCACTTCAGTTCACAACTATTGCATGTGGACAAGCAGACAAATGCTTTGCAATGTCTAGTTTCCTTTAGTATTGACTATTGATACCACGTTGCTCTATTGCTGGGTATAAGCATCTTCAAAGTTACCATCAATCTCCAGGTACTGTGCTCAGCACTATGAAATATGACATATATTTTAATCCTCCCAATGATCTTAGAAGATAGTTTAAGATGCTAAAAATTAAAGAGGTTAAGTTATTTGCCCAAAGCTACACAGCTAAAACATTGATTTATTTCTGGAATGACAAGAGTATAAATGAATGAATACATAAATAATTGGAAATGTAAACTCTATGTCTTCTGACTTTAAATCAGCCTCATCTCCACTAAGTTCACTGCACCCTGATACAGTCCATTCCTCTCACAATGCACATTATGGTATTATTTTTTCTTTTTTGTCTTTGTTGTTGTGTTGACATTTTGTTTAATCTCAGACAATAATAGGATATCACAACCTAAAAATAAAAATCCTTCCATGAAAAGCCCATCTTATAGTTTATGAAAAGAAGGAAGAGGAAATTTGAAGAAATAGGAAAGAGTTCACTTATTTTCCATCTATCTTTAGTGACCAACTAAGAAAGCCGCTGGCTCTAGCTCTTAATTGCCCCAGAGAGTCTCCTCTCTGTGGGTAATAGTATCAATAACAACTTTCCCTCAAGCTACCAGCACAAACTACTGGCACCAGTGTCCCAGGACTGTTCAGTTTTGTCTTATAAAATGACCTGTTTTGTCACAAGCACATTTAATTAACTCATATTTACTGTCTCGAAGGATCTTTGTTACAAAGGCCGACACTGGCATGAACGATGCTTCAGTTGTGCCAAATGCAATCACTCTCTGGTGGAAAAGCCTTTTGCTGTCAAGGATGAGCGGCTGCTGTGCTCAGAGTGTTATTCTAACGAGTGCTCCTCCAAGTGCTTCCACTGCAAGAAGACCATCATGCCTGGTGAGATCACAAGGGAGTTCAGGTCTCTCACAGAAGCTGTAACACTTTGAATAATGTCCAAATATGGGAAGAGTCTAGTAGCTAAGAAAATCCTACTTTTGAGAAAGACTTCTATCTTGCTATCTCTTGATTTCACTTAGTGTATTTTAGAAATAAAAAGATCATTTTTTTTCTGTTTTGAATGGGTAAAATACAACATTCTATGTATTTTCATAAAGTTAATTCATACAGGCATTTTCAACCACAATCTGAGCCATACAGATGAAATCTAAACCAATAACACTAACACTGCATTAAGCACTGTGTCCTAGGCATAAACAATGGCATCAGGATGCATAATCCATCATAGAAGAATGGGGCCAACCATCATTTTGTAGCAGGAGAAAATATAGTTTGAGGGTCAATCATCTTTATTCCTTTTAGGGAAGACAAGGATTCATGTACATCATTATACTTTCAGGCAAGCACTTTCACTGTTTTGAGTCGCTACTAAATCCCTATGGACAGCAGCATAACAACACGGTTCTCTCCCATTTTCTTATTATGAATTCAAAAGAGTTTCTAGAAGACCATAACTGCACAACATCAATCTTGAGCGTTTGTGCCCCAGGCATTCCTAATATCCCAGTACTGATAATTATGACCCAATCTATCTAAACCACATGCAGCCTTTCAGAGTCTCCACTAGATATACTTTCAAATTGCAAAATTGTAGCTTACACAACATAAGTGTTTTCAGTAAAAACAGAGATATGCCATCATCATGACTGAACTCTACCTTTTTTTTCCTTTTTCTGATAAATGTTTAAGAAACCAACAAAATACTATTTTTCTATAAAGACAATTAGCTTATCACATTAATGTTAAAATATATATTCTAAGTAATTTGACATATCTTTACTTAAAAACGATGTTTCATTTGTACTAACAGTTCTTATTTGGGGGTACAGGTTCCCGCAAAATGGAATTTAAGGGAAACTACTGGCATGAAACCTGCTTTGTGTGTGAGCATTGCCGACAGCCAATAGGAACTAAGCCTTTGATTTCCAAAGAGAGTGCCAATTATTGTGTGCCGTGTTTTGAGAAGGAGTTTGCTCACTACTGCAGCTTTTGTAAGAAGGTAATTACATACAGAGGATGAAGCTTGTGGAACCTTCCAGATCACTGCTTTTTAACTTCACTCTATGTTTTTTTAAATATTTTTAAATGTTTATTTATTATTTTTGAGAGAGACAGACAGACAGAGAGAATGAAGGTAAGGGGCAGAGAGAGAGAGAGACACAGAATCTGAAGTGGGCTCCAGGCTCCAAGCTGACAGCACAGAGCCTAATGCAGAGCTCAAACCCACAAACTGCAAAATCATGACCTGAGCCAAAGTCAGACACTTAACCAACTGAGCCACCCAGGTGCCCTTATATTTTGAATGAACTGATCCTATCATGTAATGTCCATCTTTACACATTCATGTGAGTTTTAAATTCCAGCATGTCCAGGAGCACACTGCCTGTCACAGTGAAGATGGCCACTTATTTTTATCATCATAAAATTCCACCTAGAACATGACTTTAGTTCCAAAAGCTATAGATATTCCAGTTCCATTCATTGCTGTTACATAAGATTTCATGTATTCTGGTAGAGGGTACACATCTCTTGTTGAATACAAGAGACTTCCTAGAAAATAAGTTTTGATCCATTTCACTTCAGAGAAATATGAATTTGTCTCACAGTCACTAAGGGAACCAATTTAAACAGAATGTTTAACTTCTCACATTATGTCCCAGCAACACAAATGTCTTCTCGCTCTTGAAGCTTTTAAAGAGAAGATAGGTAGACTCAAGAGAGTGATAAGACCACTAGGGACATTCATTAGACATTAAGGCAGAAAGAGGACTAAGGGTAACAAGAGGTTTCCTTCCCTTCCAGTTCCAGAGTGTCATTTATGGCCTTTTGACTTGGATACCCATTCAAAACATATCTTCCAGTAAGAAAAAAGTCATGCTTTTCAAGTAAACTTTGTCCAATTTTTTTTTTTATCCTTTGAGCTTTTATGTGAAAAAGTCACTTCTCTCTATCACCTTGATAAAACCTGTCTGTATTTCATAAAATAGATATTGATGTACTTGAGGAAATCCTTGACCCATAAGACATCGTAAGTTTAAAACACTATAAGTTGTGATGAGCATACAGTGTAGCCTAAGCATTTTTGACCTAAGAACTGCTTTGGCAGATCTCAAGACTATTTGTATAATTGCATCTGGACAGCTAGACGTCTCACTACCTCTTCCTATGGGAACATGTGCACACAGTAATTTTCTACACATGTTTAAATACTAGTACCACACTTGCAGGGGCATCAATAATCTCCTAAATTATAATCATTGGATTACACTATAATGATGGCTGAAATTACAATTGATAGTAACATAACGTAAAGTCATCTTATACCCAGAGACTTCCATTACTCTATCAGAAACACTGACTCAAAAAATGACTTTAGAAGCAACCCTCAGATGCTATGACCCTGCGATATATGAAGCTCAGAAGACCCACCAGAGTCAATGGCATGCATTTTAGCAACAGATGCTGGGAATAAAATAGTAGATTGATCTCACTGTTTTGAGGAACAAGTTGGCCATGTTCAGGTTATGTTTCTTAAATATTTAAGCAAAATATCAATGCAACCTGTGGGAGTTATCTCAAAATCGTTTATTGGACATACAATATAAACTTTCTTTCAATGCTATAAAGATTCAAGAGGGGGAATTTCTCCAGCACATCAATGCTAAGAACTATTAGAGGCCAAAGCACTGGCATTTCCCAGGTCATAGAAGCCTGTCCTATATTTAGGACATGATCTGAAGTCACGAAAACTTTGTGAAATATTTATATTGGGTAGTAGACAAATCACGACATGCCAGATTATTTTCTATTTAATTTTTAAAACCACAAGTCATTTAAGGAAAGCTGGATATAAATGTTTCTGCTCAAAATGACCCACGTTGAAGAAAAACAATTTGTTTCAACTCAAACCAAAGACCAAATGTAAAGCAAACAAAATAGGCAAAAAATATTTGACAACCAGGCCCTTAGAACTTTTTTCATAGATTTTATTTTTGTGAAGCTTAAACTTACTTTCTACCAAAAACAAGTAACCTCAAACTACTAGTGCTTTGAATTCAAACTCCTTGAGCTTCCAACAGAGTGTCCCTGTGATTCATTGGCTCTTGTCTATGAGCACAAAACCAATGCTGCATCCACTTTGCCAGAGAGGAAACCTGTTCCAAATCCTGGGATCAATCAGTGGCAAACACCAAGCCTCGATGTTAGATTTCATCTTAGCCCGCTTGCCTCTTCAAAAGG
Organism: Crocuta crocuta; assembly: GCF_008692635.1. Lineage (NCBI taxonomy): Eukaryota > Metazoa > Chordata > Mammalia > Carnivora > Hyaenidae > Crocuta > Crocuta crocuta. The sequence continues at coordinate 387,237 of NW_027531910.1, read as the reverse complement.
AAAATAATCATAAGCAAACTATTTTTAATGTTCCAGAGTTTCTTCTTCCTAATTAAATAGTCTTTGGTCTATATATCAAGTTTTATTTTGCTGTGAATACATTTTTCAAGTTTTGAATCTTTTAAGCATTGCCTGCTAATAATTTGACTGAACAAATGAAAGGAATCTTCAATTCTGCTGTGCCTGCGGTAAGGCATTTGAAATCAGTAGGGGGTATTTTAAATTGCTTCAGTTCACACACACCATTATGTTTCCCATTTACTTATTTAGAATAGTATACATTTTTTTCCTTTAGGAAAAATAACTTTTCTATCAAATATCTTTAATTTTAAGAGATTTGTTGTAAGATTTAAAAATATCTTTGGAACAATCTTTTCAAAAGCACGTATCACAAACAAGAGTTTTAAAATTTTTCATCAATGAGATGGCTTAGCATAGGCTCCACATTTTCTATGTCCAGTGAAGTTGAATACAATGATCGCAGGAATCATCTCAGATACCACATGAGCACCTTTCAGTTTCCACAGCTATTCCAGTAGCTCCACAGCCATGTATTTGAAAGATGCTAGGACTTCAAAATTGCTATCCACAAGAGTTGCCCAATATTTACCCATCTGATTCTAAATAAAGATGTTTCAGCCTATTAAAAAGTACTATCCATGAATGAAAAAGGTTTATATAAACCAGTTTAGTCCATGGAGAGAAAGTTATATATGTAAATATATATAATGTATGTTTTATATATATACGTATGTTATATCCATGGAGATATATATACATGCATATATATATGTGTGTGTGTGTGTGTGTGTGTGTGTGTGTGTGTGTGTGTTACGGGGGAATAATGAACTTCTCTGACAAAACCCTAGCACATCACACATTAAGGTTCAACATACAAGCTGTGTTCATTACTTAGAGCTCTAAAGCTGAAAACTCTCACACCTGACAACACNAGCTAGAGACAATACTGGAACTGCTATCCAAATGTTTTCCCCATTGGTGTTTGTTCACTCATTAGCAAAGACTTACCAACTGTCATTAGTGGAAAGTAACCTTGTCTTAATATTGTATTACTGGTTAAGTACACAGGCTACGGAGTCAGCTTGCATAGGTTTGCATGCTAGTTCTGTTTGACATGGCCAATGAACCGACCATTGTAACCCTCAATAATTTCTCACCTTTTGAAGGAGAAAAGATAATAGTCTTGGTTGTGTCGGGATGTTAGGAACGTAAGAAAAACTCATTCCTTAGCACAGGACTGAGGACTGAAAACGCACTTCAGAAATGTTAATCATTGTTTAGTGGATGATAGTGCTTATCCACAATAGTCAGGGTTGCTATTGATGGAAGAAATGTTTCACAGAAAAGTAACCTTTTTCAACATCCTTTAAAGTTAGACATGGAAGTAAGAACATGGTATAGAAAATATCTTTGTTCTAATGGTAGTAATTTGAAGACCAACAGGAAAGTTAAAGACAAGAAAAGGAATCAAGGCTCTAATTCTTTTTCATTTTCCTGAGTCTGTTATGGACTTACTTCTTTTCTATTCCATGATAAGAGAAAAATTTGGGTATTTCTTGCCAGTTCTACTTAATCCCTATAGCCTTTGCTTCTCATATTGATTTTTAAAAAATCACAGGGAAAGGACATCTTGACACAAGGGGACAGAGTAGCCCAAAGCACCACTTGTGAACACAGAAGAGGATCTGACAGGTCTGAACCGTCATAACCTCCATGGTCACTGCCTTTGTGGTCTTTTGGCAGGTGATAACTTCAGGTGGGATAATGTTTCGCGACCAGCCATGGCATAAAGAGTGTTTTCTGTGCAGTGGCTGTAGGAAAGAGCTCTGTGAAGAAGAGTTTATGTCCAGAGATGATTATCCATTCTGTGTGGACTGCTACAACCATCTTTATGCCAAAAAGTGTGTGGCCTGCATGAAACCCATTACTGGTGAGTTCTTCAGTTTAACACTGTCCTATAATGAGACAGCTGTGGCTGTGTAGATGCTGTATAGTTAATTTAGGAAAGGTGAGTAAATATATATATATATATTTTATTTATATATATTATGTATTATATATTCTGTATTTATATAATATATATTTATATTTATATATATAGTTTTCTCCTTATGTTTCTTTTTGAGATACACACATGGCTACCTACATAAACATTATACAGATCCCTCAAGACAAATGTATAACGTCATTAGGGTAGTCATGTTCTATAGAGGGTAATTAATACTAAACCTAATGGAGGGGTACCTGGGTGGCTCAGTCATTTAAGCATCTGACTTTGGCTCAGATCATGATCTCATGGTTAGTGACTTCGATCCCTGGTTAGTGAGTTCAAACCCCACATCAGAATTTCTGCCGTCAGTACAGAGCCTGCTTTGGATCCTCTGTCTCCCTCTTTCTGCCCCTCCCCTGCTCACTCACTTACTCTTTCTCAAAACTAAATAAATATTTTAAAAATAAATAAATAAACCTAATGATAATGACTTTAAGTAAAGTAATAGTTCAGGGAAAGAAGAGAACAGGATGAGCTGAGAGGTCAGAGAAGAACTTTACAAGGAGGCCTGACACTTACAGATTTGAGTGGCAGGAAGGGATACTTATAAACACAAACCCTGCTTAATTCCAAACAAGGGCAAAGGTGCCCTAAAATAGAAACGGTTTTAATTAAATGCAAGGATTGTACAAATCTGAAGCTGTAATAATTAGGGTAGCGAAGGTCAGGAATTAATTAAACTTCATTTTAAGATGTTTCTAACAAGTGTATCATTCTGTTTTCTCTCTATTCACTTGTGATTCATTTTAATTATGAATAGATGAAATAAAACAAGATAGCATTCTGCTGAAAGAACAAAATACATGTGACAAGATTTGAAAGTATCACAAATGATAAATTGATCCAATTACATAGATTTTTCAAGGTAAAATAATGCATTATTATTTCCTCAGAGACAGTTCTGAAGAATGTTAATCCTATACTTAAAACATTGAAGTTGGCATAACCTAAGAAACCCAGCAGCTTTTCTTTTATGCAATTTATAGTCACCTAATAATGTGGCAGGACTATACTTCTATTCTCCATTCCTAGTATTCTTAGGTCATATTTTATTTCTTTTAGTTCAGTTTATGTAACACAGAATTAAAGATTATTTTAACCTTCTCCTCCTCCTCCATCTTCAAATATATCACAAAATAAAAGTTGACTCTTCTCACATTTTCAAAGAAAGAAAAGAGTTGCACTGCAAACCCAGATTGGCAGGTTTTCACTGACCTGCAAGGGGAAAGAGAGAGTTACCCGGACAAACAGATAAGGTCCAATTTGCCTGCACAGGGCACCATGTTTTTCAGAATGTCACCCAGTCCATGGCTATATCTGGCTGGCAGGTGTGTTTTGTTTGGCCTGCACATGTTTGGAAACAATTAAGGTAAAATTCCTCTCTGCAGTCAAAAGTAAATGAAGAGCCTGCCAGGGATGAGCAGACTACCCCCATATTCCCCAGCTAGGTCTCTGTCATAGGCTCAGCGGCTGCCCCATTGCTCTGTTCCTCACACCTTGTCCCCATCACTCAGCAATGTCACCTTCCCACCCCTTGCATTGGATTGCATTGGCAATCCCAGACTATCGGGCTCCAAAGCTTGGGCTCTTAACCACTCTGCTCTCCTGCCTCTACACATCTGGCAACCCCTTGGTCAGTCAAGAGACTCAGCCACTGTCTCCGCCAGTTTTAGTTAGAAAATGGGGCTTCCAGAAATGCCTCAGTACTGACAGCTCAAAAATCTCCTTAGCAGAATCTGCAACTACTGCCCAATGGATGCATTTGATTTATTCCATGACACTTTTCTTGAACTATCCACAAAAACAGGGGGGCTTCCATGAGGAAATAAGAAAATTAAACAACTCAGAATAGGTTGAAAAATTCCCTGGGTACTCAGTGGCTAATACTCATCTGCAAAGAGTCTACACAAGCCCTGAACTTGAGTTTCAATTCTGATCCATCACAGATTCACGTATCTAAGTGATTTTTTTTCTGTTGGTTTGTTTCATGTCAATCTCTGCGCCCAGCTCTTTGAGGCTCAGACAGAAAAGCCACATTGCTCTGCATGTAACATAAGGATAATCAGGAACCATAGATTTGACCCAAAAGTAATCCAAATACAGGATTATGTATTTAATTTAGAATAATCAGTCTTTTGATAATTATCTTAATCATAAGATTTGCAGTCAGTAGTGTTTCTTTAAAATTGAGCTATTTGAATTAATGTACCATAGGGAGTTCTTACACTGCCATACACTTATCTATTGGAAGCTGTACATTCATGCAAACAATGTGTCACCCTAAGAAACTATATTAGAATGTTTCAAAATACATTTTTTTCAAAATACTTTTTTATATTAACAATCTATCTGTGAGTCTCCAGGTGTGATTTTTTAAATCTCATCAGAATAAATTGAATTCATTTGAACAAACCCAAGGTATAATTACAATTTTTTTCTCACCCTCTAAGATAGGATTAACCTTTCAAAATTTCTGGAATAAGTGAAGCTGCTTGATGTCGTGGGAAGTGCTCCAGACTAGGGAGTAAAAGACTTGGTCTTGCCTCTGGCCCTGACTACTGTGTGGCCATGGGCAAATAACTCACCACTGAGGTTCTCATTTGTCTCACTTACAAATAACGAGTTGTAGAGATCACATCTTACCCTTCTTCCATTTCTGTTTACTTTGAGTAAAAGGAGTTTCAAATGTTATTTCTTCAGAAAAGAATGCTAATGTTCCTGGTTATGGTCTTTACAATAGATAAATTCAGACTTAATTTGGTAAAATTAAGAGCATAGGCTCCACAGCCAGATGGTCTGAGATTGAATCTCAGATCTGCCACATACCAGCTGGCTGGTTTGGGCAAGTGTGAAACCTCTCTGTTCATTAATTTTTCTCTGTCAAGTAAGGTTGATGATAATATCTATTCATGAAGGTAAGGTCAGAGCTGTGAAGCAATATATGTAAAGGGCTTAGAATAGTGACTGACTCATTTTCAAGTGCTCAACAAATGCTAGCTCTTATTCTACTACATTTTCAGTAATAAATGAAGCCAGAGACCTGGTTCCTGGGGAACTTCCCTACTGCAAATGTTCATCATCCCCTGAGAGAGTAAATGCATCCAAAATTGAAACATTTTATAAACATCTCACATGCTGAGTCAGGCCTTTCTTAAATTCCTACTGCCACATGCTTCTATTTCTCTCTTCTTTGTAAAACTCTAGAAGAATTATTTTTACAGTTACCACTTTTATCGGCTTACTAATAAAATCAAGAAAAACTCATACGCATCAAAATTCAAGATATGTAATAATTAGTTTTATGAACAGAGATGATTCATGCATATATAGAACATGATTCTTGCAGTTAGCTTATTAATGTTTTGAATAACATTCAAGGAATTAATTGGTTCATTACTGATTTACTCTTATTAGCAAGTAATGATAATAGCATCATAAAAAGCAAGCAAGAAATTTAATCAAGGAAAGTAGAGAAATTTGATGTACATTTATTTATGAACTAGTAAATTATATGTAAAGACATCAAATAACACTTCTAGTATGGAAATAAAGTTCATTATCATATTTAAGGGTAGTTTATCTGAAATAGAATGCTTCTTTACCTCTTTTGCTTCCCCAAATGGAACATTTGGAAATTGTCTATGAATCAACATATGAAATATTTTAGCCTCATTCTATGAGTAAGGAGCAAATCACAGGAAGTTCACAGCATTATGATCACTTGGCAAAAATGTGCCAAATAAAGAAAGGCGAAGGTATCCTGACCCCTTCCCAATCCCTACACCTTTTCCCCTTTTCAACTCCTCAGAATCAAATCCTTAAACTATAATCCGGATCCATATTAGGGATATAGAAAGAGATTCTCACTGAACACTCAAATTCTTCTACCTTTCTTAGAAATGTTACAGCTCAGGTGAAGCCCAGGTTGAAATGGTGGAGGGTGATAAGTCACTTCTTAGAGACTAACCATTGGATGACATGGCCTCAGTGGTCAGAGTGATTAGATTCACAGATCTGTGTTGCAAGCCTGGGCTGAAGTTGTCTCTGGGCAAAGTAGTAAGGTTGTCATGTTAGTTTAACTCCATGATAGTCTGGATGAAATTTTCTATTTGGGGCTTTTGGAAAATTGTGTCCCACACCACAATATGACCATGGAACTTTACCTTAAGCAAACTTAAGCATAGAAATAGATGAAACAGACATAAAAGTCACTAAAACATCAGATACGAGGCTAGGAAGTATACATTTAGTTTATTTTATCTTAATTTTGTTTCTAAGAAAACAGGGTCATGGAGACAGAAAGATATTCACTTAAGTATCTCTAACCTCAAAATCCATCCCCTCTTCCCAAGGGTATTCTACTGTATTTCCTTATTTGTCTTGGGAAATCTTTATCTGTTTCCAAAAATACCTGGTTTATATATTCAGATTCTATCTACTTCTGTAGATTATGGAAAAATTTGACTGGGAATCAGGCTAGATCTCTTAGGAGGAACTTGCCTACGGCAACATTCCCAGATGGACACGGGTAAGGAAGACAGCATTCTCTTTTAGGTTACATGCTTCCACATAGTCTTGCTCTGCTGTTATTTCCAGTTCCTAGAAGAGTACCTGATGGAATGGTTAATGTCTTCATTGAAAGAATATTCTTTTTCCGCAATTCCTTTACAGGTCTCAAAGGGGCCAAGTTTATCTGCTTTCAAGACCGGCAGTGGCACAGCGAATGCTTTAACTGTGGGAAGTGCTCAGTCTCCTTGGTGGGGGAAGGCTTCCTGACCCAGAACAAGGAAATCTTCTGCCGCAAGTGTAGCTCTGGAATGGACACAGACATCTAGAGGGAGACAGTCTGGCCTCACCTGAAATCCACCTTGCTGTTCTCACTAAATCCAGAACTTGCTTGAAGTAGTATTTCTGACTTAAGTTTTAGCAAATATTAATGTAGAGTTTATAGCAGAAGAGTTTTTGCATACATTCTGATTGAACTGTATCATAAGAGCTCAAAAAAGCACAATCTAACATATGATTATATTCATCCTAACTCACAAGGCATCTCTCCTTGCAAAATACTGCACTCTGCTGTTAAAAACATAGGAAAGTATCTTTTTATTGTAATCAACAATATGACCTATACCTAGAAGCCATGGATGTTATAGAAGGCTGCTGTTTTTAAAACTACAGAGGAAAAATGTAAATTAAGAGATCAAATTGAAAGGCATGCATGAGGCTAATGTTCATATTCTTAGCTAGCTAGTTATAAATAATGTACTAACTTGGCTATTAATGGTGGAAGAACAAAACTGATCAGGGAAAACTGATTAGCAATCATCCTACTTGAGAACTGTGTCATTTTATCGTTGTTTTATTCATACATACTGACTTTGGAGTTGCAAAACAAAGCTGCCACTTGCCCTCATCCACACTGCTTCCACAGCTGGTTGGTTCTATGCTTAACAAATGGAATTGAGAAGTTGGACACTATGGCTCTCATACTTTGCATGGATAGAAAGGGGCTTCTCTCCCTAGGGATAGTCAAACCATAGGTTACAACACATTTTGTATCAAATGCATTTTCAAAGCCACCAATGATTTTTCTAAATACTTACAGATTCCATGAAAGAGAAGTCTATTCTTTCAAATGAGCTAACCAGGATAATCATTGTCCCCAAAGGCAAACCTTTAAAGTAAATAGATCATTAAGTCATCACTCGTGGAAATGAGTTTTAGGAAAGGGATTGAGTGTCGGAACATGACTTTCATCCAGATATCTAAAGGCATAATAGAATGCATAATTAGCTCTGAGCTTCATGCATTTTGCCTTCCAAAATTACATAGATGATTAATGGGAAGACATAAAAGTGGGCTTTAACGAAATCTAGTAATAATAAGAACTGAAAAGAGTAATTCACTGTTAATAACTCAGGACCTGTGAAGCAGTACAATTGAGTATTATGGGTTGTAGATGAGCCCTCCCCACTGTTCTCCCACACCTGTGCCATCCGCCTCACCCCCATGCCAAGCATGCCCCAGACTTCCAATCTTCTTCATAGCCCAGAGGCACACTCCTAACCTAAGCGACCAGTCTACAAATCAGTCAGTGTTTATTGGTCACAAGATAGGTGAAAAGTCTATCATCATATATGCATCTTTCTAATAGACCTCAACCGATGATGGCCCTACCCAGCTGTTCTTCACCAATATTTTCCACATTATGTGGGACAAATAGAAAGCAACCTTTTTTCAGCATGGTCAATTGTGATAGTGCCATGTGTCTGGTGTAGGAGGGGTTCAGGAGAAGAAACCCACACAGACATAACATTTTTGTAAATGTCTACTCTCAGATTACTGTTAAAGGTCCTGACTGAAATCTAATTATATGATGTGGCTGGTTACAATGATTAAAATAGTATCACAGGAGATTCAATTAAAATTGTAATGAAAACACAATTTTTGAAATGGCTTAAAATGCAAGGATATTTGGAGATGCTAACAATTTAAGCCACTAATAAAAGGTCAGGCTACAAAAGCTATTTGAAAGATATAATTGTCTTTTTTTTTATGCAGTAACAATAATTTGTAGCCACAATAATTTCTCACATTCACAATATAAAATGTAGGTAAAACTATCAATATTTTTCCTGAATTGTTTGAAATTACACATGTGGAACTAAACACACCAATTGTTCTGTGATCTAGAAAATAATAGTGCATTATATATTTTGAAAACCAAGCCTCTAGAACTAGATAAATATATAATATGTAACATTGTCTCCGTTAACTAATTATAGATAAACATGCAAATGTACTACTTTCTGAGTTAAACAATTAGTAATGTTTAAGCATTTTGCCTTGTGTGCGGAGTGATCTTACACATGGTTAGGCTTGCATTGTATCTGTACAATTAAAATTCACAGAATCATTTCTAAGATAGAGATTCTGTTATCCTTTGGAGATATGTATACTTAAGTACATATTTTAACATATAAATAATTCCATATTTAGAATAAAGCTTGGTTATCACACCTGTACTAAACACGTACTGTGTGCAGAGTTAAGAGTTTGAGCTGTTGTGGTTCTGGGGTGGTGGGAGGGTAGATCAGGGTATGGAAACATGAAAATGCCAGATGTAGAGATCCTTCCCTACAGCTGATAAACAGTGTCACTGTGGACACAGTACACATATACAAAACAATTAAGAAAGAAGACCTCATTAGACTGCCATGCACACAAAGATAAAAGTGAAAACCTCATGCTGTATACCGTAATTGATTTCAGGTCAGTAAAGAGAAAAGCTGTCTAACTGACCTATCCAAAGGAGGACTGGACTGCCTCAGGAAGCAGTGGGCACCCAGTGATCCAAGGAGCGACATCTGCAGAGGCAGGAAAGCCGTTAGAAGCAAATCCTGTGTGCTAATAACAACCAGATGGCTTGGAAGTGGCAGAGAGACTGTGCCAAAGAGCAAGAAGAAATGAGATAGCTAAAAGAGAAAAGGTCAGATGAAGACAGAATATTAACTCTTAGGATACAAGCTTTATATTTGGTATAACAGGCAATAGAAAGTTACTAACTGCCCTTAAATAGAGGAGAAAAGCATTATGTCAGGGTTTGAGGAACATTATGCTAATGATTCTGTGTGGCCTAGAACTGAAGAGGGCAAGGTTCCAAAGGCTAAGTCTCTTAATGCAGTAACACATTTGGTCCGTGGCTGCAGAAAATAGAGAAGAAGCAATAGCAAATGCAAGCAAAGAGCTATATTTGTTGATACAAACAAATCAAATGTTTTATGTTGTCATATTAGGATTAAAGATGACAAAGAAAAAGGCAGGAAGGGATTTCTGTGTCCATAATAACAGGTAGGGTGACCAAAGTTTCAATTTTCACTTAACAAAATCATAAACATGTTATATTGGAACAATCTAGGTCCTTTGGTTATCTAAACTATGATAGGGTACCATGATGGATTCAAAACTTACAGAGTCACTGTAACTTTAAAAGAAACGTTAAGGGGAAAAAAGAAACATTAAGTTGTACATTGGAGTGAAAGATTGGCCAACGATTGTGAAAATGTATAACATTGTCACAAATGGCCTTGGCTAAAAATCATTGCAAAATACAGAACCACAAATGAAAAGTTAACTTAAAAAAACATTTGATATTAATAATACCATTTTTGAATTTAAGAAAAAAACATTTTTAATCTCTTTGGTGTATTGATAACAATTCATATTTTAAATAAGAAAACAATTGTTACAATATGTTTTAGTTCTATTTAAGTAAGTACATAAATTATTATCAAATACATTTATAGATAGAGGTTTACTATTGTAATGATACAGTTTTTACTTGTTTTATAAATTGTTGTTTTCAAAAGTTTCTTATACTGAATAAATTTGCATAGTACAAATTTCTCAAATTTGTTTTAGAGATTTATTTTTTACATTAACTGTGCCAATATGGAATAGCTTTTTGGTGTTTCTCTTTTTTGTTTTTTTTTACAAATAGTTTATTGTCAAGTTGGTTTCCATATAACACCCAGTGCTCACCCCCACATGGTGTTTCTATTTCTATTACGTAAGGTAACATGATAACTTTTACCTTCTTGTCCCATCCATTTTTACAATACTCAAAGTAACTATATATTCAGATATCATTTCAGGGCATTAATATAAAAATGGCATAACTGAATTCTGTCTGATCCAAACAGTAATGCCTCTCCTGTTAAACTAAGAGAAACACATCTGTGCTCTTTTCTTACAGTGATCAATTTTTTTAATATTCTAAACTAAGAATTATTTTAGTTCTAATTACTATTTCTGTTATTCTAAAAATATTCTATCGGAAAAAGGCCATGTTAACTTGATTTTCCTGTTTTGACTAAGATAGTCTTTAGTTAATTTCTTATTATTTCTATATTGGAGGAAATTCTGGGGTGCTTAGCGGTTTTAAATATATATAATTAATAATTCTATAATATATAATTACATAATAATCATATATACTTAGTAATATATATTATTATAGTATTCAGCCATGAAAAAGAATGAAATCTTGCCATTTGCAATGACATAGATGGAGCTAAAGAGTATATTGCTAAATGAAGTAAGTCAGTCAGAGTAAGACAAATAGCATATGGTTTCACTCATCTGTTGAATTTAAAAAACAAAACAAAGGAACATAGAGGGAGAAAATAGAAAGGCAAACCAAGAAACAGATTCTTAACTATAGTGAACAAACTGAGGGTAATTGGAGGGGAGGCAAGTGGGGGAAAAGGTTAAATAAGTGATGGGTATTATGTAGGGCACTTATTGTGATGAACACTGGGTGTTGTATATAAGCGATGAATCACTAAATCCTATATGTGAAGCGAATATTACACTATGTTAACTAACTGGAATTTAAATAAAAATTCGGAGAAGAAAAAAAGTTCATGGGTACAAAGAATATATTGGTGGTTGCCAGGGGTGGGGGTGGGAGGAGGTGGTGAAGAGGGTCAAAAGGTACAAACTTCCAGGTACAAATAAGTCATCGGGATGTAACATACAGAATGGTGACTATAGTTAATAATATGTATTGCATATTTGAAAGTTGCTAAGAGCAGCTCTTAAAAGTCTCGTCAAATAACTATGTATAATAACTTGTGGGTGATCATTTTGCTATATATACAAATATTGAATCATCATGTCATATGCCCAAAACCAATAGAGTATTATATGTCAATTAGATCTCAAAAAATCATCATGGTTTCAAACTCTTATTTTATCCAAAGCAAAATTTGCATCTGTAACATAGCTCTTAAGAAACTAGCTAGCTAATCACACTATAAGCATTAAGTAGGTTCTCTTCAGAGTTATGTCAGATTATGAGTTCTTTTAATGTCAAGGTGTGTTCCACAAAGAAATATTTGGAGAAACATCTCTTACCAAACATTTGCTTTTAAAATTCAAGTCAGTTAATGTATAGTGCAGTACTGGTTTCAGAACTAGAATGCAGTGACTTATCACTTACATAAAACACCCAGAGCTTATCCCAACAAGTGCCCTCCTTACTGCCCATTACCCATTTAGCCCATCCCTCTACCCACCTCCCTCCAGAAACCCTCAGTTTGTTCTCTATATGTAAGAGTCTCTTATTTTTACCAAGCATTTCTGGTTCATTTTTGAAAATCATGTGGCCTTGAATTATAATGAAATTCAGATGGGTACACAAAAGACAAATTGTATGCCTTAGAATAGTGTTATAGTGTTTCAACAAAAGAGTCAGAATATCACTAGAAATTATAATTGCTAGGATATTACTTTTATCCTGAACCTCTTTTCCCAGAGGCATCAAACATTTAGATCTTCATTATTTGACCAGAAACATTTTCAGGTTAGCTGGGATAACTGTATAATGATTGGGGAATGTGATGACCTCTTCTTAGGGAGAAGCAAAAAATATCTATCAAAACTTGGGAAAATATGTCATACTATCGCCTTGGCCTTACAACTTCTCAGAAATTATTGTATCTTGGATATTTTTATGCCAACATGACACCAAGAAGCATGGATACCAAAGGTCTTCACTTAAACTACCCAACTCAAGAGAAATTAGAAATGAGTCTATCCAGAGACATCTGCATGGCTTCCTAGATGGTACTAAATATGAGTCATCCAGAGAGAATTAGAGAAGTTATTTTCCAGAATTCTGACCAGTCTGAATTTTCCAAAATAACCAGCTTTAGGATCAGCTACCTTGTTGAATAGGAAGGTGGGGGAGAGATTTCTCAAACTGGGAACAAGTAAAGAGTGAAAAGAAATGAGATTCATGCTCAAGTTTGAGTCTATAACAGAAATAACAGGATTCATGTGTATCTGGAATGACTGGATTGTATATCTCTGGGTTGAAAAGGAAACAGCTCTCTGTGATAGAATTATGATCCATGTCACAGAGGAGCACAGAGTATTTGGGTCAAATATTTTCCCACGAATGGTAATAAACTTATGGAGGGATGTCCATAAAGGGTTCTCTGAATAAGAAACAGTAATGAGCTCAACAGACATCCATTCAGTGACTCAAACAGTGACATTAAATTCTATTTCCATCACACACAAAAACAAAAATCAAATTTGATATTTATGGAAGTCCACATACTAAATCCCAAGGGCTTATTCTTTCTTTATACAAATGACAGCCCATCCCTGGTTTGTCTCTTCTCTGATGAAGCTGTTGATCTTAGAATTCCAAGCCACGTCCTCAAAGAGGAAATCAATGAAGGAGTATGGATTAAGGAAAAATGGAGAAAAAAGAGTGATAATAAAAATTGACACTCCTGAAAAATAGAAATTTAAACTGAATTTTTAAACTTTTTTCCCTATATAATAAATTTCCAAAACTACAAGGCATTCATAGGAAACAAAATTAATGGACAAAAAATTGCAATAAAATTTTGTTCTTGAGAACCACAACATGGTGTGTGTCTCCTCCCTGCAATGGGAATTACTCTTTCAGATGCCACCAATGGTTATGTAGTCACCAAAGTCAATCATTTCCTCTTCAGCTTTCTATGCTGTGGTGAGATATTTATTATTATTGACCTCTCCTGGTTTTTTCAATAATCTGATTATAGCCATCTTATGTGTGACAAATGATCATGGTGTATGTCTTGAATACATATAATTTTTATTTTAAAAAATTAATTTCAAAAACTTAAAAAAACACAGAAATGCTCAGAGGCAATCCCATCAGTAGATGCTCATAGCAGTCTTGGAAACAGATCCTATAAGGGGCGCCTGGGTGGCTCAGTTGGTTAAGCCTCTGACTTCGGCTCAGGTCATGAGCTCACATTTGCGGGTTTGAGCCCCGTATTGGGCTCTGTGCTGACAGCTCAGAGCCTGGAGCCTGCTTCGGATTCTATGTCTCCCTCTTTCTTTGACCCTCCCCTACTCATGCTGTCTGTCTGTCTCTCTCTCTCTCTCCCTCAAAAATTAATAAAAAACATTAAAAACATTTTTTAAAGAGCCTTTAAAATGTTTTCATAAGCTTTGACCAAGATATTCTGATACCTAGGAGCTCATGCGGGGGAGGTCACTGAAGAACCACATAGCTATCTCTACACTAGAATGTTTACTGCAGTGTTGTTAAAACATCTCCCCCCAAGAAACCAACCTAAATGTCCAAAAAAAAAAAAAAAAGGATTTTTAAATATGTAAAATAAAAAGGGAAAATTAATTATGGTACATAACTGCAATGAAATGCTTTTAAAACAGCTATTTAAAAGAAACTTTAAGGCTACTTAATGACATGAGACAATGTTCATGATGTAAGGTTAAGTGGAAATAGAATGTTATAAAATAACATGTATGATGCGATCCAATGTTGCCACTTATGTGTGAAGGAAAAGTCTGCAAAGAAGGAAAATAAAATGTTAATATTAGCAAACAACATTTTTCTGCCAATGGCATTTATGGCACCAGTCTTTCCTACATCTGCTAAAACTTCGTACACCATTCACCTCTTCCTGAAAAACAGATATTTCTAAATAGCTTCTCCCCAAGCTCCTTGAGCTCATTTTCTATGTTGATGAACTCCTCTTGTTTCACGATTTCAAATGCCCTTTTTGTGCAGCTAAGTCCCAAATCTATGTCCTCTGCCTTAAATCCTCAGTTCCAACCTCATATTTTTTGCTGCCTTCTGGATACATGGAACTCAGTGTTGTGCAGACAGTTTACGGCAACTCCATTATCCTTCCCACAAATCACACCTAACCTTATATCATGAGACAGGGTGCCTCTCTCAACCGGCATTCGCTTGCGTGTCTTGAGACACTGTTCAGGCGTCTTGGAGAACTGCATCTTGAGTTTTCCTCTCTGTCATCTGAAGTAGATTCTGCATACACTGCATAGCTTTGGGTTAAGCCAGACCGCCCCATGCCTGCCAACTGTGGAGTCAATCTGTCCCCCAAGTTTTGTATCATGTACTTACAGACAGTTAGAAAGGTAATTGCACTTGCTTTGCTTAAACTGCAAAATGCATTTTCTGTGTCTCTCAAAAGTGCAGAGGATTTTACTTTAACCAATTGCTGACAATGTGTAGTTTTGGGCATCTTAAATTCTCTTATCGTGCCAGAACAGCACGCATGGGCTGCCTCAGTCCTCTCAGGGTACAGCACTCCTCCTTATTAAGCTTCCCCTTTTCTTGATAGATACACCTCCCCTGTTTCAGTGTCCTCTTTCTCTTAAAGTAACTAATTCCCTCCAGACTTAGATTCCAACTATTCACAGAATTACTTCGGGTGGAATTCCAGAAAATAAGCATCTAGGCACTTTTTGGATTTGTATTGCCTGTTTTTTTTTAATGCCTATTTATTTTTGAGAGACAGAGCATGAGCAGGGGAGGGACAGAGAGAGAGGGAGATACAGAATCCGAAGCAGGCTCCAGACTCTGAGCTGTCAGCACAGAGCCCGATGCAGGGCTTGAACTCACAAACTGCGAGATCATGACCTGAGCCAAACTCGGTGCTCAACTGACTGAGCCACCCAGGTGCCCCTCTACTGCCTGTTCTTTAATCGGCACCCACGCTTCTGCTGCCTGATGCATCTATATTAAGCTTTCTGTGTAGCTTCGAAGGATGGGATAATAGAGGTCAGCAGCCAACTAGTAGTGTTCAGAGACAGGCCCTGAGGTTGGGAGGAAGAAAACATTCTGGACATTGAAACTTTAGTCTCATTTCACTCAGATTTTTCATAAAATCTCTTTGTCCCCCATGTTTACAGCCACTGAAATGAGCATAATAATATCAAAACTTACAACTATTTTGATTCCCAAAGGCAAAATAAGATCCTTTGATTTGTAGTTCATTTTTTTTTTAATGTTTTATTTATTTCTAGGAGAGAGAGAGACAGCGTGAACAGGGGAGGGTCAGAGAGAGAGGGAGTCACAGACTGAAACAGGCTCCAGGCTCCGAGCTGGCAGTCAGCACAGAGCCCGACACGGGGCTCGAACCCACGAACCGCAAGATCATGACCTAAGCGAAAGTCGGACCCTTAACCGACTAAGCCACCCAGGCGCCCCATGTAGTTCATTTTCTAACATGGAGTGACTGTGAAAATTTCTCGGCTAATTATCTTCTTTGTGAATAATTGTTATCTTAAGGTGAGAGCAAATACCCCTTCAAGTATATCTGATGCCAAATGCAGGCAGGTGGAGGTGACTCTGTGTTACTTCTTTACTTCCCCAATTCTAGACTCCAGGGTCAAGTGTTCACCATATCCCCAGGAATGTGAAAGCAATTGTCTTTGTTTTCCACAATGATCTGATAAAATGGTACTTTTAATTATTCCTATTGTACACATGAAGACACTGAGGTATAAAGAGATAAAATAATTTCCTTGATTCATTGCAACATAAGGCAGGTTTGACTCCAGAGTCTACACTGCCAGCTCTATAAATGATATACTCTGGATACATGCTGCCTCCTCTCAGCAACCAACCTAGAATCGTCATTTCCCACATGCCCACTTCCTGCTGGTACCAATCTTCCACCTCTTGGATATCCTTCTATTTTGTCCTTTTTCACTTCCACGGTGCAAGACTTTTTTACATCTCACCTGAACTCTTCAAATTGCCTCCTATTGAGTCATGCTTCTGGGCGCCTGGGTAGGTTAAGCCTCTGACTTTGGCTCAGGTAATGATCTCACAGCTCATGAGTTCTTGACCCACATAGGGTTCTCTGCTGTCATCTCAGAGCCTGCTTGGGAACCCCTGTCTCCCTCTCTCTCTCTGCCCCTCCCCCACTCACGTGCACTCTCCCTTAAAAATGAATAAACAATTAAAAAAAAAAGAAATATGTTTCCGTGCCTTGATGGCATCATTCTTTTGTCTATCTTATACATTGCCTTCACCAGATAAATATTTCTTAAGTATTTCCTGATCATGGTTTCATCTGGCTTAGCAGCCTTTGTTGGGTCTCCATTAGATCCTCTCCAAAATCTAGCCCCACCCTCTCTTCTCAGGTTTCTGTCCCAGCCTATCTTCCACACTAGAATACACATTCTTGAGGACAGAGTCTTTGTCTATTCTCTTCACAAACACACATGTACCGTCTCAAACAGAACCTGACAGAGTAGGGACTCGAATAATAATGAAGAATCTTGTGGTTTAGCCAGAGCTCATTACTCACTGCTCCCAAAATAAATAAATCCCAGACTTTTTTCCAACTTGGTTCCTGTGCTTAAAATAGTCTCCTACCTAGGGAGTCTTCCCTGCCACTTCCATTCACACAATTTAATTCCTATTGAAATTTACCCATTATTTAAGTTACAGCTCACAGGTCAAGTTCTCCAGCTGGAAACACCCTTCCCCTCCTCCATACTTTGTTCATGATAACTCTGGTCTCACACTCATTGTATTTCCTTGAATTATAGCTAATTCTCCTACATTAGTTTATGAGAACATTGACTCACAAACAGGGCAATGTCTTATCCAGCTTTGCGTCCCGCATAATGTTGAATATAAAATAAGTCGAAATAAATGTTTGTTGATTATTTAAATTGAATTAAGTCTCAGTACAAGCCAATTCTGAACTTCATCCTCATAATTAGTAAATATGGGTACACATGTACACAAATAACAATGGTAAAAATAGTAATGACTATTGAACACCAAGTGCTTTGCACAGATTTAATCCCTCTAGCAGCCCTATGAGGTAGGTATTATCATCATCAGATGGAAAAGCTGGAGAACAAATAGATTAAGCTCTCCAAATTCCCATAGTTAGCCCAAGGGAGATCCCCAATTTTAAATCAGGAGGCTTGACTTTACAGCCCATGCTTTTAACCTTGGATATGACTGCCTCCTCCAACATTGGAGAAAGGAGAATTTTTAAAAGAGTCAAATATAGAGCCACATTTATCTATGCCACAGGCCTGTAGCTATTCAAAAATTTAGAAATTAAGCATACAGTAGCTGCCCCCCCCCACGTTATCTGCAGAGGACACATCCAAGACCCCAAGTGGATGCCTGAAATCACAGATAATACCAAACCCTACATATACTGTGTTTTTTCCTATGCATACATACCTATGTTTAAGTTCAGTCTATAAATTAGGCCAACTAAGAGGTTGACAATGATAATTAATAATACAATAATAATACAATAGAATAACTGTGACCATATACTGCAATAATAGTTATGTGGATGTGGCCCCTCTCTCAAAATATCTTACTGTACTATACTCACCCTTATTCTTGCAAAGATGTGGGATGATAAAATGTCTACATGATGAGATGAGTGACATAGCATTAGGCTACTATTGACCTTCTGACATGTCAGGAGGAGGACCATCTGCCTCCAGACATCAGGTCGCCCCCACGGAACTGAAAACACAGAAAGCAAAACCGTGGTAAGGGGGACTATACTGCATTTGGATTTATATTTTATGAGTGTCCACAATTACGTCTAGCAACAGTAAAAGAAGTAACAAGACATAATGCATTTTTTTACATTAAAAAAAGAAGTCAAGAAATCAATAAAAACATAATATTAGATTTGAGGCACCATTTGTGGAGAGCTATTTGTTTTGTTGACACGAAAATATTCCCTTCGAGCAGCAGGAGGCTGGGAAATCATAGCTTTGTGATCTTAAAATAAAGACATAGTTTATTCTTTGAACTATCCACTAGATGGCAGAAAACTGTTACTGTCCAAAGCAACTTTACTGGATTTGTCCCAACTCCTTTCTTAGCTTCAGATTTATGCCAATTGCTTTTACCTCTACCCCTAGCAATGCTGGCCTTTTCACTTATGGCATTTTAAAGCAAACAACTATTTTTAAGCTGGAAAAAATCAGAGGTTGTCACAGGAATAAATATTAGGCATGAGCATACTAATTATATGTTTGTGTTGCTCTGCTTTACACAGTACGAACAGATGCACAGACTTGTGGAAGAAGGGCTGGGATCCCACATAAAATGTTCCATCTGGATGTTAGATATTAAAGTTAAGCAGAAGTCTCCAGTGGGATGGTTTTCTGTAACTTTGAAGCTCAAGTTCTCATCTCGGTTCCACGGTAGACTCACCCTAGGGGACCCTCCCCAGACCCCAAATCTCTGATGATGGAGCCTGGACATCGCTATTTTTTAAAGTCTCCTCATATACAATAAAAGGATATGAAGAGACATTCTAGTCTTTTTTCCAACATTAAGTTCTAGAATAGATGCCTAGCAACATACTCCATGAGTGCAAGAGCTATTCTGTTCTAGATTCTTCATGATTATTAACTTGGTCAGTTCACAAAACTATGAGAGAGCTGGAGAAAAGTGAGACACAGGAAAGTTTCATGATGTGCCCAAGACCACATGAGATGTGACCAGGCAATCTGGTTCTAGAGGCTGAGCATATAAAGTTATGTCATAATTCCCTCGTAAATAGTTTATTAATGAATAAACTATATCCATCTCTATTTTTCTACCTAAATCTAAAATTGTACCTGCACTAACAGTTATGGTTCCTAGTTTGTTATTTAAGCCATAACTGCTAATCGGTTTGGAATAGCACAATAAACCTAGGAACTGTGCTATGGCAAAGGACAACCCTAAAAAAAAAAATCAGTATATTTGAGAGTGCTGTTTTTCTGGGTGAAACTATAATCGAACTCAGTATCTCTGGTATTTTGCAAAAGATGACCATTTGAAATGCATTTATTGAAATTTTCTAGAAAATTCTAATTAAGTTAATCATATGAACAACTATTGACAGGGGTTTTACTCCAAGACTCATAAAAGACTACTAAAAACTAAATTCTGTCCACACTCTGCTCTTTTTTTAGAATCTCACTTTTTTGGAACATTGAACATATAGGTCTCTTGACCCAGCAGGGAGAACCTCCTTAGAAGCACAGGCGAACGTGGTATAGATTCTTCCCCACTTGGTTTAGCAAGCTAAATTCCCCAGAGCTTTGGGAAGAAAAAAAAAAAAAAAAAAAACCTTTTTGTCAGCATGCTTGCTAAATGAAGACCTAGGAGACAGAGGTAAGTATGATGTACAGTTGCTGTGAACTTTTGAATGATCATTGAGGAGAACAATGATGTTCACAAGAACTAAATTATCCTGTGTGTGACCATCATAAGATACTATTTTTTTACTTTTTATAATGGAAAAAGCATGAAAAAGTGAAATGAGTAATGTAATAAACACTCCTGTACCCATCACCTAATTTCAACAATTATTAACTCCCTGTCAATCCCTTATCTGTACCTTTATCTAATCCCTTCCCCTCACGAATGGATTATTTTGAAGCCAATCACAGACATGATATTATTTCATCTGTAATTATTTTAGGATGACACTCTAAAAGAAAAGGGCTCTTTTTAAGAGAACATAATCATTATATGTTATTTAAATTAATAATTACATTTTTAGGACCCATTTGTCTAGATCCAATTCATTATTGGAGGCCCTGGCCTTGAGAAGTGTAGGTTAGCATTGAGGAATCAAATTTTTAGTTTCAGAAAGTGTTTAATCTGATCAGTTTTAACCAGGAAGAGTTCCTCAGTACAGCACCAAAGTGTTCCTTCTTCTCTCCTACCACTTTGTTTAAACTTTAGACTATGTTTGATTCTTGCTAACTAGTTGTAATCTCCTTAGTAACCATTTCGTTTTAGAAAAAAAAATAATTTTTTAATTTTATTTAAATCCAAGTTAGTTAACATATAGTATAATAATGGTTTCAGGAGTAGAATTCATCACTTACACGTAACACCCAGCGCTCATCCCAACAAGTGCCCTCCTTAATGCCCATCACCAATTTAACCCATCCCCCCCACCCAACACCCCTCCAGCAACCCTGTTTGTTCTCTGTATTTAAGAGTCTCTTGTGTTTTGCCTCCCTCTCTCTTTTTATCTTATTTTTCCTTCCCTCCCCCTATGTTCATCTGTTCTGTTTCTTAAATTCCACATGAGTGAGGTCATATGATATTTACCTTCCTCTGACTTATTACATTTAGCATAATACACTGTAGTTCCATCCACATTGTTGCAAATGGCAAGATTCCATTCCTTTTAATAGCTGAGTAATATTTCATTACCACATCTTCTTTATTCATTCATCAGCCAATAGACATTTGGACTCTTTCCATGATTTGGCTATTGTTGATAGTGCTGCTATAAACATTGGGGTGTATGTGCCCCTTCAACTAGCATTTTTGTATCCTTTGCATAAATACCTAGTAGTGCAATTGCTGGGTCATAGGGTAATTCTATTTTTAATTTACTTGAGGAGCCACCACACTGTTTTCCAGAGTGGCAGCACCAGTTTGCATTCCCACCAGCTGTGCAAAAAGTGTTCCCCTGTCTCCACATCCTCTCCAAAATATGTTGTTTTCTGATTTGTTAATTTTAGCCATTCTGACAGGCGTGAGGTGGTATCTCATTGTGGTTTGCTTTGTATTTCCCTGATGATGAGTCATGTTGAGCATCTTTTCATGTGTCTGTTAGCAATCTGGATGTCTTGTTTCTTCTGGGTTAAATGTCAGTAGCTTATGTTGTGTTAGGTACTGGAACACAGTGATTTAACAAATCACAGAAGCCTACTATACATCCCCCAAACTGTAGATTGGGTGATAATTTTTAAGCTGTGAGGAGACTTTCATTACAACCAGACAGTGGAATGGAGGGATGCTGACTTTGACTCTCAAAGTCTCTCTCTTTTTGAGGGAGTCTCAAAAAGGAGATGGCCTTGACAACAGCCCTTTGGGCTCAGACTTTCTCTCATTAAGACACAGAATTAACATGGAGGCTGTCTCCCCAGGCAGAGCTCTCTGTGTGCAGTTAGTTGCTTGTCCATGAAGTCCCTGAGGTGTGGACCAGAGCAAGGGTTATTTCTCCTCTTGTTGTGTGCAAATTCCCCAAGATCAATGGCAGGCTTTTTTCTAAACAACTGTCCCAGTCAGGACTGGCAGCCACCCAATATTTATCGGGAAAAGCCAGGCATTAATTCTGGCCTCATAACGTGAAGAGGTGTGGAAAGGAAAAGAGACAATTTATAATTGAAGACTCTCTATCTTTGAGGTTCCCAAAAGGCCATAATGGCCAATATTAGAGCGGGAATAGGACTTGGCACTGCATTATGGCTCTGGTCCCTGAGTGCACTTTCAGTGGCAGAAACCCAAGCATGAGAAGTGAGATACAGCAGGCTACAGGAAGGTGATGCTTCTATCAGCCTAAACCTAACTGAAAATTATGCACTGATACAATTCATCACAGTGACCCATTCTGTCTTAAACAGTTATACAAAACACCACATCTGATGGTTTCTTTCAAAGACCTATTTCAGTTTTCTCCAGCTGTCATTGAACTGATTCATAGTCAACTGTCTCTTTCCTCCTCTGTTTCTCTAGGAGTCTGCTTTTCTTAATCTTCATTCTGGCACTGTCCTTTTCTTTCCAAGTATGCTATTTAAACAAGTTCAGCCGTTGTAATCATCTTAGCCATGACTTCCACATATAGTTTATATTACCAACTGCTCCCCTTCTGTCATGTAGCTGCTCCTTTTCTCTTCCTCATTCTCTATCTGGACAAGATCCCAACACATCTTGCAGAACAAGACAATAGAAGTCATCTCTCTCTCTCTCTCTCTCTCTCTCTCTCCATCTCTCTCTCTTTCTCTCTCTCTCTCATTAACCAAGATACCTCAACTACCAATTACCCCTGGTAAGAGTCACAAGCATATCTTTCTCCCTAATGCAGAATCTCAAACCCTTTGTTCTTTTTTCTCACATTCAATTTTTTTTACATAATGGTTTTCATTATTTCTATAAAGAATGCATTTCCTTCATGATGACTCAAGCATTTACGATAACCCAGGCACTTCATATACAGACTACTGTAAACTAGTCAGTATATTACCCATTTCTCACATCTGTCCCCATGAAATCTTCAGGAGATGTGCTACATGTTGTCAATCAAGGCATTGACCTCTATTTTCCCGAAATTCATGCAATAATTCCTCAGTGGATAAGCAGAACAGCAAAGAGCATACACTTTGGTGTCAGAAACACTGGATTAAATCCTATCTAGCTAGGTGACATTGGGAAAGTTGTTTACCGCACTTAGCTTTATTTTCCTCATCTACAAAATGGGTATGACAATAAAAAACTTTCTTCATAGCATTGTTACAAGAATTAACTCAACTAACATTTAAATTACTTACATGGTGCCCAGCATGTAAGTTTTAATATTTGTGGGCTTTGAGGATGGAAAGTGAATTGGGAAATGACTATAAACCCAAAGACTAAATTATAGGATATGCCACTTCTCCTTCTTCCTTACTCCCCTTTCACCTAACACACACACGCACACACACACACACACACACACACACACACACCATGCAGAAACAAAAGATAAAGTTGAGTCAATGAAGTAGGCAGATGAAATGGACACTGATCCAAGAGTTTGGAAGTTGAGTGACCCAACAGGCAGAGCCAACAAAAGAGAGTTTCTAGAATGTTAATATCAAATGAAGAAAGAGATGATGGAAAACTTAATTTAAATAGATAAGAATTCACAAGTATGTTTATTTCTTGTATTTCTTACAATATTCTATGTTACCATTCAAACTCCAGCTTTATTTAATCCATTCTCCATGTTCTGAATTTTATTCAACTAGATTTGTCCTCTTGGCAAATCTTCTCACATTTATAAACCAGTTAGCAAACATTAAACAAGTTGTTACATAACTAGTTGCATGGGGAACTGTGCAAGTCTGTGTCAAAAGAATATCTAGATAAATAGATGATAGATAGATAGATAGATAGATGATAGAGAGAGAAGGGGGACGGAGAGAAGGAGAGAGAGAAAGAGATAATTAGACAGCCTATCTGAGATTATCATCTAAAACAGAAACATACACGAATTAGAAAATTAAAAGAGTATAAATGAAGTCTCCTTTCTATTCTTGTCCCCATTTCCCCTCCATCCCTCCCTCCATTGGTGACCAGATTTTTAAGTTTCTTAGTGAGTCTTTCTAGCATTCCATTATTCACTTTAAACAAGTATAGATTGTTCCCTACAAGTTTTACATATAAAGTCGCATATCAGACAGATTATTCTTCACATTGACTTTTTTAAAATCACACTTTTTATTTTGAGATAATTCTCATGCAGTTGTAAGAAATAATGCAAAGCAACCCCATGTATCCTTTACCCAGTTTCCCAAAATGGTAACATCTTGCAAAACTATAGCACAATATCACAATCAGGATACTGAATTTGATACAGTCTAGATAGTTCCGTCATCACAAAGATCCTTCACCCTGTCTTTGGAAAGCCATGCCTACTTCCTACCACAGATCGGTTATTCATTTCTATAACTTTGTCATTTCAAGAACATTATATAAATGAGGGGTGCCTGGGTGGATCAGTCGGTTAGGTACATCCAACTCTTGGTTTCAGCTCAGGTCATGATCTCACCGTTTCATGGGTTTGAGTCATGCTTTGGGCTCAATGCTGACAGGGTGGAGCCTGCTTGGGATTCTCTCTCTCCCTCTCTCTCTCTGCCCCTCCCCTGCTCACACTGTCTCTGTGTCTCTCAAAAATAAGTAAATAAAATTTTTAAAAAGAACATTATATAAATGAAATTATGTACTGTATAACCTCTACAAATCTGATTTCTTCATGTAATACAATTCTTTTTCAGGTTGTGGCATATATATATAAATAGTTCATTCCTTTTCTCACAGAGTACTATTCATTGGTAGAGATAAACCAGAGTTGCTTTAAGTTTTCACTCATTGGGGTATTTCTAAGTTTCGACAAATATAAATAAAACCAATATAAGCATTCATGTGCAGGTTTCTGTGTGAACATAAGTTTGCATTTCTTTAAAAAAATTTTTAACATTTCTTTTTATTTTTGAGAAAGAGAGACAGAGCACAAGTGGGAGAGGGCCAGAGAGAGAAGGAGACACAGAATCTGAAGCAGGCTTCAGACTCTGAGCTGTCAGCACAGAGACCGACGTGGGACTGGAACTCACAAAGTGTGAGATCATGACCTGAGCTGAAAGTCGGATGCTCAACTGACTGAGCCACTCAGGTATTTTCATTTCTTTAGAATAAAGTCCCAGAAGTAAAACTTGGGGATCAGAAAGTAATTATATGTTTAGTTTTATGAGAGACTATCAAACTCTTTTCCAGAGTGGCTGTACGTTTGACATTCCCTACAGCAATACATGAGTGATCCAATGTCTCCAAATCCTCACCAGCATTTAGTATTGTCACTAGTTTTTATTTTGGCCATTTTGGAAGGTGGGTAGTAACATCTCATTATGACCTTAATTTGCATTTCCCTGGAGGCTAATGATGTTGAACATATTCTTATGTGTTTATTTGCCATCTGAATATCCTCCTCAGTAAAATGCTTCATGTTTTGCCTGTTTTATATTCAATTTTTTTTTTACTGTTGAGTTTCAAGAGTTCTTCATATATTTTACTTACTAGTCCTTTGTTGGATATGTGGTTTGCAAATATTTTCTCCCAGTCTAGGCTTGCCTTTTTATCCTCCAAAGGTGTCATTCAAAAACAAATTTAATTTTTTATTAAGTCAAATTTATCCCCAGCATAGATGAAAGTTCAGGCCCCCTGCTGGATGCACATTCTCTGACATCACTCTGACAAAAGGGGTGTGAAAAAAGTGGGGTGGAAATCTAGTCTCCCTACTCAGACTTTGCTTGTATGTCTGGGGGTGGGGCCATAGTTTTTTCTGTGGTGTTTGACTAGAGTAGTTTTCTGTTCTGCTAGCCTTCGCAGGTCCTAATCTTTTGGCTAGAGAGAGTAAGCTTTTGTTGAAACATTTTTGTCTTCTCCCAATGGCATTTCCAAGTTTCCACTTTTTCAGCAACAAGTCTGGGATATATGAGGCAAAAAGAAAACCCAGGGTGTCTAGACTCTGGGTCTGAAGTTCTCTCTTGCGCAAGTGAAGTTCCCTCTTTCAGCAAGAAAGGGGATGCAGGATTGATAAAGCAAGAAGGGCTAATGTCTGGGAGGAAACAAGAGCCCAGAGTAAGAGTGCTTGCTGCATTTTCATTAGGATCAGAAGGCTTTTAAGCGTGATGGGCATGCACAAGAGACAATGAAACCATGAACATTAACGCATGGGAGTGGGGAAAAAGGGGTGCTGGAGATATGCGTGTTAGAGATTTGGGTCAAAACAAAAGCCAGCACCTGGGAAGAAGGTTGTTTACAACAGACATGAGGAGCCACCTCTGTTTACCTAAGCTGGCCTAGGGGCAAGAAAGACGGGAGGGAGCATGCTACCTCAGGGTCAACAGGTACCTTTCTTCTGCTAATTAGCTCTGCTCTGGGCAGCTTTGCCCTGCTGATGTCTAAAGTCCTATTTTCCCCGTTTACCTATTTTGGTCCTTCCTTCCTGTGAAAGCAACTTTCTGCTATTGTACTAACTGGGGGGCATTTCCACCCCAATACCTAATCTTGTTTACCTCATCTTGGATGTTTTCATCCTGAGATTTCCTATTCTTACACCTTTGTCCTATACTGGGGGCCTTTGCCCAGTTTATCTAATCTTATTTACCTAATCTTGTTTACCCATATTTGGGTGTGTATATCCTATGGCTTTCTAATTCTCTGTGCTTTGTTAACCCATCAATGCAAGATCAGGGAATTCCTCAACTTACTCCCCACAGCTTATTCCCTACACGAGGGCACTCACACCATGGGTTTCTTGGGTTCTGAGATTCCTATCTGGTCTGTTGTGCCTTCTCTCCATCTTTCAGAGTTTTCTTATGTTTTTGTTTGTTTACACATGTAATGTCCAGGATTTTTATTTGTGCTTTGGGAAAGGAATGGGGGAAATTACATCCACTTTCTCTTCCTGGAATGTGTACCTTGTCATTTCATTTAATTATCAAGAGCTGTCTGTACCAGAATATAGACTGTCTCATTTTTACGGCTACACAGTATTTCATTGCTTGGATGAACCGTACATAATTCACTTACCCAGTCCCCTATTTTGGAACATTTGAACCATCATCTGCAATTCCTAACAATTCTACAAGTAATATGTTATACAAATGTTAGTTTTCATGTATGCAATTATACCAGTTGGACAAGTTCCCCCAAAATGGAATTATTGGTTTAAAAGGCATATGCACTTGTAATTTTGTTAGTTAATGTCAAACTACCTTCCATAGGAATGGTACCAATCTATACTTCAACCAGTTAAGTCTGAGAGTATCTATTCTTCTGTACTGTGTGTTTCTTATCAATCATTTCCCTCACACTTACAGGTGAAAAAGAGTATTTTGTGTTATTTTAATTTCTTTATTTTGAGAGGAGTGTAGCATCTACATATATTTTCCATTTTGTATTTCATTTTCTGTGAATTAACAGCTCATATAATTTGAAGAACATTCTATCAGTTAGTCAGGCTTTACATTAACATCTAGGATTGCTTTATAAACTAGAAGCAAGGTATGATTTAAATACATTAAAATTCATCCACTTTGAATATGTAGTTTGAGGTGTTTTGACAAATGTATTCACTCATGTAGCTACAAGTGCAATCAATGTGGGACATGTCCATCATCCAAAAAGTTCCCTTGGGCCCACTTGCAATCAATTACCCCTCCCCAAAACATTCTCAAATATCTTCTACTGAACAAACAGCTGACTTAATTAAGAATGTCTAGAGAAGGTATTGTTTCCCTCACAGACTAATTACCACTCTCCTTTGGATCTAATGGGTAACTAAGGCAGAAGGGTGAATATATGACTATCTTATTATCTTAGATAATGACCCGTTAGATGACAGGAAACATAGCTTTCCTATGTTTTATACTACATTTAGTACTGGCAAGCATTTAATAAATATTATCATCAATCAACATTTGCTTCTAACTTGAAACTAGTCATCAATTGGTCATAAAAATGAAGAAATAACCAACTCACAGTCTAAAATATAAAAACAGTTCCCCACTTAACTGACTAAATGATTGTAAATGCTTATATTCTTGTAAGAAAAAAGGATAACAGCAATAACATACAGGCAAAGGCCCTCTCATTAAAATGAGTGTGAGCACTACACTGTTGAATTTTGGCAGACTCATCACCTCCATGTTGAAGCTCTCTGCTGCAGAGCTGACATGCAGTCACTGAGCCGCAGCCAGCTTTGCAAGGCCGAACTGGAGAGCACACTAGCAACGGCAGCATTCAGTTTCTGCATCTGGACTTCTCTTTTAGGGTGTTTGAATCAGTGTGGGAAGAATGGGAGCCGTACCATGTGGAGATAGATAGAGGTCATCTGAACTCACTTTCTATATACTACTGCAGGCAGTATAGAGAAACTTAATTTTTTTATCATCTATTCCAGGAAATAAATGTGAACCTACGATAGAGTGCTATGTTTCCAGCACCAGCAACATTTCAGATGGGTTGAGTTGAGGCCATTGTGAAACAAACAGCATTTCCCTAAAACTAAATGCAGACAAACAGAAACTCTTTCTCCAGAAAAGTATCTAAATATGATTAAGGGCAGGTGCCACTTAAGGCCATATTTATGGTGAATTTCTACATCAGTGTGGCTTTCACCTTGTAAAATAACAACTTGCAAACTCAAGCAAAACTCCCTCTAATGGAGAATCGAGGCTGTTTTCTAAAAATACCACAGAACATAATAAGGACTTAGAGTATCTTAGGGAAAATACTTCCCCAAGCAGCAGAATGCCTTATTTGGGCTGGGCACTAAACTAGCACAAGCCCTACATAACCTGCTGAATGGATGGTCAGTCTTATTTCAATGCCTTTGCCTCAGTAGACTCCTTCCTAAACTCCTAATAACCCCACGTGTTTTCCTAAGTCCAAAAAGAGGCCTCTCAAAAAGGCACTATACATATGTTTCCCATAGTTCTTATCTAGATTTGAAATCTTTCCAAACTAACTTTCCTCCAAGAAATTTTACCCTACAAAGTTTCACAATTAATAGATTCCTTGTTCTTTAGCCAAAACAGAGTTTTGGGGATACAATATAATGAAATCTATCCAAGCCTTCCTTGTTCAATGACAATATGAGAAGCAATGGTAATCAACAGGTTCACATAGTTCTACTTTGGGGCTCAAGACTATAGATTTTTACCCGGGCAAATAAAGTCCGATTATGGAAATACTACTATGTAGGGTTTTGAAAGAGAACCTGACCAGAAGATACCCTAAACAAAACAGACATAATAAAAGCTCAAATGAATAGCACTTACTGGATTAAACTACACAGAAGAAATGAATCAATAATAATTAGGAGCAATTATTTATTCCTAATATATTTTAGTCCATTCCTGACCTCTGTTCATTGAGGTGATGAGCGTGCCCAAACAGAAAAAACAGGAAAATCTTACAGGAGGTTTGACTAATGTGACTGTATAAGCACCTAAAATCTAAAAGATAAAATTATGCTACTGATGGTGATGAATTTCATACCATATATTTTTTTAAAAAAGAAGAAATATTAGTAAGATAACTAGATTATTTAAAAAGTTGCAGGCTAACAAAAACAAAACTAGCACCCTTCAAAGTCATTGATTATTGAATATATTAAATAAAGTCAATTCCATGCTCTGAGAATGTATTTTTCCAGCTTTACTGATGTATTATTGACAAAGAAAATTGTAAGATATCTAAAGAGTATGTGATAATTTCACATACACATACATTGTGAAGGGGGTTCCCCCATGGAGTTAATTAACACATCCATCACCTCACATAATGAAAATAAAATATTGTACCCTTTGACTAAAATAAAAATCCACAAGTCCAAATCGATGCAAATAAATATGTGAATAAATACATAATGGGAGAGAAAAAATTATTTGATGTAGAAGAAGTTAGAAAATCACCATTTTGCAACATCGTGGTAATAACTGATTCAGATAAAAATTATCAATGAATGCTGCCTCAAGCTATTTGTTAATTACAAAGAGAAAAACTTCTTTTACAGAGGAGAATCTTGGTAGAAGCACTTAAACTAAGTGGTGAAAGTTGAGATCACTAGTAATGGGAGTAAGCTAATCTGCGAGCTAGCTGCTATGAAGCACCAAGGAGGATACAGCTGCATCCCTTTGTATTCTCACAAAAGACGCATGCTAATGTCTCATCATGAGTTAATATCAAACACACTCAAATGGAGGGACAGTCTATCAAATAACTAGCCTGTATGTTTTTAAAATGTCAAGATCATGAATGACCAAACAAAGACAGGAATAGTTCCAGAATAAGGAGACAGGATAACTACATCAATGTACACACTTGGGTTAGAACTTGGACTAAAAAAATACATATATATATACATATACATATATATATTTATATTTATATATATAAAACATCCAGAGNAAACATCCTGAAAACAATTGATAAAATTTGAATATGAACCATGGATTACATAACAGTAATATATCAATGTTAGTTTTTTTTTTTATTTTATGCTTTATCTTATGTAGGTTATATAAGAGAATATCTTTTGTTCCTAGTAAATACACACTGAAGTCATCAGGACAAAGGGAAATGATGTCTAAGACTTATTCTCAAGTGTTTCAGAAAAAAAAAAACACAAATATGCAGAAAGAGTGAAAGAAAATGATAGAGCAATGGGGCAAAATGTAAGCAAGCAGTGTGTCTGGGTAAGGGTATGTGCATAGTTCTTTGTACTATTTGTCTCAAATCCCTATGTGTTTAAAATAACATAATAATAACAAGCAAGAAATAAAGGAGCACAAGGTAATACTTTCTTAGGAGACTATAGGAAACTTACAAAAATATTCTATAACAGATTTGGAACTATGGAGACATAGAAAGAATCATACGTTTCAATGCTAGATGACCCTTAGCAAGGAAGGGACATGAGATTGAGTGCCACTAGGCTATATGTAATCCCAGGCCCAATCTGGCTTGGTCCCCTTGGTGGAGAGTGTCTCCATCTCTGGTGCCCACCATGTGCCATACTACTCAGTTTACAAGAAGTCCATATCTTAGCTACATGAAGTGAAGCATTCAGATCTGCATGTGTGCAGCTAGCTAGAGACAAGTGTGCTTATCTGGATGATAATCATATAATAATATAGAACTTTAAAAATATATAACTATTCTTTACCCAGGGTCCACAAAAGGACCCTGAAGAAGGTGGAGGAGGAGCAGAAGGAGAAAAAGAAGGAAAGGAAAGGGGAAAGGNAGCCTCTAACTTCGGCTCAGGTCATGATCTCACGGTTCATGGGTTTGAGCCCCGCGTTGGGCTCTGTGCTGACAGCTAGGTCGGAGCCTGGAGCCTGTTTCAGATTCTGTGTCTCTCTCTCTCTCTGACCCTCCCCTGCTCACTCTCGCTCACTGGCTCTCTCTCTCTGTCTCTCTCTCTCTCAGAAATAAATAAAAAACATTAAAAGTTTTTAAAAAGAAAGAAGGAGGGAGGGAATAAAGGAAGAAAAGGAAAGAACGAGAAAAAGAGGGGCACCTGGGTGGCTCAGTCGGTTGGGCTTCTGACTTCAGCTCAGGTCATGATCCCACGTCAGTGAGTTGGAGCCCCTCGTTGGGCTCTGTACTGACAGCCCAAAGCCTGGAGCCTGTTTTGGATTCTGTGTCTCCCTCTCTGTCCTTCCCCTGCGCACACTCTGTTTCTGTCTCACTAAAAAATAAATAAACATTAAAAAATTTTAAGAAAGCACTGGGTGTTATATGTAAACCAACTTAACAATAAACTATTTAAAAAATTTTTTTAATTTAAGAAAGAAAGAAAAAGAAAGGAAGGAAGGAAGGAAGAAAATTTGAGGAGTACACAAATTCCATAAAATGAGGGACCCTGAAAAGTAACAATAGATTTTAGTCATATGACATATATGAAAACAGGACTGAACATACCAATCAGAAGAGCAAGATTTTGCAGAGTTTTTTAGGTAAAATGAAAATTTTTAGACAGGGAGCCAGGGTGACTCAGATAAGCATCGGACTTCAGCTCAGGTCATGATCTCAGAGTTCATTAGTTCAAGCCCTGCCTCGGGCTCTCTGCAATTAGCACAGAGCCCACCTCAGATCCTCTGTCCCTGCCCTCCCCCAAATAAGGGCCCCTAAATAAGGGTAATATCTTCACATCTTAGTTGCTCAGTTCCAAAATACCACTGCTGGGAAAACTGGCCTCCCTGCTAATAGCTTTAAATCTCACACATCAAATCTCAAAATGTAAGAAAGACTTTTGAGTCTCAAATGTATTGTCTGCTACATTGGGTGCTACTAGCATTTATGACCTAGGTCTGTAATTGTAACAATTTTTAAATGCTTTTAAAGTACGTAGCAAGTGCCTGACAATCAGCCCTCACATGAGGAACACAAATCACAGTACTTTTGCCTAGAAAGACATGTGCCTGGCAATCACTAAGGCCATTTCTTTTTGAGCTTTCATCAGCTCTCTCAAAATGATACATGTAAATAACCTTTCCCTTACAAGTCAAGCAGCATATGCATTGAAAACCTACTCAGAATAGTAAACATCCAGTTCTTGTCTTCAACTTTAACAGCAGTTCATTTCCTGGGTCAGTCCGATGCTGGTGCAGAAAAGCTTATCTATTGCTATTTGTTGTTGCTGGGAAATAGCTGTGGGAGCCCAGAGCTCAGCACAGGAGCCACCTTCCAGAAGCTGCATGCTTGTACTGCTTGTTACCGGAAATGCCTTTGTCACACCCTGAGATCAAATACCTTTTATTCTGTTTTCATTGTTTTCACTGAACATTTTTAAACTATCTCTTTAATTATATTAAGAGTTCTATTTCAACTCCCAAGCCACTTTTAAACACACACACACACACACACACACACACACACCTGCTACCATTATAGACAGATCAGTCAATTACCTTTTTGGAGAAGTTGAAATAGAAAACAGTTTTACGGTTTTCTGACTGTGGGGCACAGCACTTTCCTATTCTTCCTAGAGGTGGCATGTTAATAGGAAACGCTGTCAGAAAGAGCTATTCCTGTTTGGGCATAGAGAATAATCCCTAGACATGTGATGTCACTTTGGATTCATTCCCCTCTCAGTGTTCTTTTGCATATGTTGTTATTTACTTTAAGAAAATACAGAGAAAGGGTATATAACAGGAGAAACACACTCTCCCGTGAGGGCTTTCATACAGCTCTTATGTAAGTAAGTTCCAAGAACAAGAATGCATCTTCTTTGGATTTACAAATCTCACTTATCAGAGAAGGCAAAATAGAAAATCAGAAGAGAACAGATCCTCAGGGACCCTATCACTCATGTGTAGTCTTGCTCCTGTTTTCTCTTTCCCTCTTTCTGAAGCCTTAACTTTCATGTGTAAACATCCTCAAATCTCTCCCGGTTCTCTATTTCCCAGACAGGCTTCTAGAAAGAACAGCCCTTGACCAGGGGTTCTGTTTGCTTTTCTCATGTTTGCAGCACCTCTGCCCTCTGGCTCCTGTGCTCCTTGGGCCCTAAGGGTGGCATCAGTCCCTTAGGTGCCGAGCCAATGGACGTGTCCAACAACCTCATCATGTTTAAGAACTCCAAGGCACTCCTTGAAATCATTTCCCGTTGTTCCCCACTAGTCCTCTGCCCAAATCTCTGCTTTCTCATTCTTCATTTCTTTGAGGCCTCCCTTTCCCTTCAGTATTAGTGGACTTGCTCTCTTCCGCCCCTCCTCGCTCTTTGATGTAGAACTAATTTTTCCCAGAGCTGCAAATTCCACCTAGATACCAGTGACTCCTATGTGAGCCTAACTTCTCTCCTATCAATCCTCTTTACTGGACGAGTCACTTGGATACCCTGTACCTCAGACCCCGCATCCAAGAACAGAGTTTAAGGTCTTCCCACTCTGTGCTCTGAGCCTTCTGCTGTACTTCTCTCGATGGATGTATCAACTTTAGGAAGAACAGCAGTTAACATACACTCACTGCTGAGTCTGCACTAAGTAATTGGCTACGTTTTTCATCTGTGCGCTTGCATGTCATGTTCACCACAACAGTATGAAGGATACCACTGTTATACCCATTTTGCAGATGAGGAACGAGACGTGCAGCATCATTATAGAAGCTGGCCCAATCACACAGGGAGCGACAGACTGAGACAGAAGGACTCCAGAGACAGGAGCTTCACTACTTGTACTGCCTCTTCTCTGTCCCCACCTTCTTCTCATGGTTGATAATGCAGCTCTGTCAGTTCTGGTTCTCTCTGATATTGCTTGACCTGGTGCCCTCTGCGGTAGCTTGGTTTAATCTTGATGATGTCACGCAGTTATATAAAAACATCTTTCTTTATTGTTTAGTATAGATACCGGTTCTTGCCCCTTCGGCTCTATTCTCCACATTACTTTAGGAGTCATCTCCAAAACACCCATCTGATCACATCAAACTGCAAACTGCTTACCATGATATACAAGATTAGACTACTGTCTACTTTTCCAGACTCTTCTTTCCATTTCTGTGCTTCCAAATGTTCTTATTATACCAGCACATGCACCTGTTTTTTTTTTTAATCTATTGGATTGAACTGGTTTTTAAAGTAGTATTCTGACTTTTTTTTTAAATAGCTGTAACATATTCTTGCCCATCTTAAAATATGAGAGTCATGTAAGTTTATTTGGGAGAGGTTAATTCTGTTATCTGTATTGTTTCTGTTTCCTCTGGATATTTTTTTCTGAATAGTTATTTTTGCCTCTCTCACTAGGGAGCTTTTGCCTAGGTTTAATCTCTTATGCCTAGAGATTTCTGGTTGATGACACATATTAAAGATAAAGATTTAAAAAGCTAATTGACAGCTTTCTGTGTATGGAAGAGCTGGGTCAACAACTAAACGTGTTTCACTTGAGGGTGACTGAGTGGGAGCCATATTTTCACTGGGGAATTCTTTGACTTCCTATTGGATCAGCTCAGTATGTGAAGAACTTTTCTCTGGAGCCATTCTGTTCTCCAGACAAGATTCTCCAATATTCTGTCTGCATTGTAGAGTTGATGGGGACAAGGGGATAGAAATCAGTCATCCTCTGATAAAGCCTTTAACTTAATACTCCTGTATTTGCCCTAAATCCCAAGTATTTCTTGGTCAATTTATACAGAGAAATAACCCACAATCCCTTGTATGAGGGCCACATATCTTGAGAGGGAAATAGAAGTTGAGGTTTAAGTTTCATATACAGACATAAGCAGTGCTTTTGTTTACACCACTTTCAGTTCTGGACTTCCCTTCTGGTACTTTCACATTTACACTATCCCTAGGTTTTGACTCTTTCTGCATTTGAGGGGACAAATGGGCCTTCCACCACCTCTCCTGTTTAACTTCTGCTCTGCTAAGTACATAATCTTTATTCTATCCAGTGCTGTTACTAGGCTGGAATTGACCAGGTTAGCCATGCCAGCTTTTGAAAGAGAAATACTCTTGTACCTGCTGGTCATCAGCCACCACCCCAAAACTCCTATGCACCCTCTTGTCACACAGCATCTCCTGGCAACCCCCCTCTTCACACATATACACACACAGACACACAGACACAGACACACACACACACCTTTTCACAGGAAACAGATAGTACCCTGAAATGGGATTGTTGATGGGTTTAATGAAGACACCATTGACATAGATGTGGACAGAGTTAAGGGAAACCAACAAACAATGGGACTAGATCCCAGAATCATCAAGATTTGAAAGCGTTCAAGTCCTCTAGGCCTGAAGGGACAAGGAAAGAGAAGAGTTGTCACAACTAAGCACAGCTATAGCTACAGAGTGAGTGATCACCCTTCAGGAGCTGCGGTCATAGGTGGAGCACAATAGGAACCATCAAATTTGGCCCAGGAAGGAAGAAAGACCTTGGCACCACCCCTCCTCTCTCCCCACCCTCCCCCCATGCCTATATTAGCTGAGGAACAGGAAGCCAGGCCAAAAAGCAAGAGAGTGCTCTCAGTCTGAAGGGTCAGATAGAGAGCAGACCATGACAGAGATCATGCAGCATGCAAGTGTCTCAGCAGAGTCCCTGGAAAACTCCCATTATATCTGACAATTCTTTTGTTGCTTGGACCCTGTGCCATTGTTATTTTCAAATACATTAAATATTACTTCTACTCTTATTAACTTGGTTAATTCACAAAGTGTAATAAACTTTTATCCACTAATATCTCCTCTCTCATTCTCTTTTTCTGTGTGGATTTATACATATTGTTTGGGTTCAGCAGGGTAACTAAAAGAAAGTCTAGATTTGACTTTAATGACTGTTTCTTTTGATTCAATCTCCCAAACCATTTGCAGATCTTTATGCGTGCTATGCTGGCTCGTGACTCCAGAGCTTGTTCATCCGCCTGGAAAGATGTCCCTTCACCTGGCGGACTCCACTCTTCTGTAAGTCAGCTCAGAAG
Organism: Crocuta crocuta; assembly: GCF_008692635.1. NCBI lineage: Eukaryota > Metazoa > Chordata > Mammalia > Carnivora > Hyaenidae > Crocuta > Crocuta crocuta. Next base: position 350,788 of record NW_027531910.1, on the reverse strand, counting down.
CCCTTCCTCTGAGAAGTCCTGCCTGTCCCTACCTCTGTCCGTGTTCAGTGTGCCTCCTTACTTTTATAGCACTGTTGTGTGCTCGCCCCATCACAGCGCTTTTCCTGCTTTGCTGAATTCTTTTTTTTTTTTTTAATGTTTATTTTTGAGAGAGAGACAGAGCACAAGCAGGGAAATGGCAGAGAGAGAGAGGGACACAGAATTGTCGGAAGCAGGCTCCGGTGCTCGAGCAGTCAGCACAGAGCCCAGTGTGAGGCTTGAACTCACTAACTGTGAGATCATGACCTGAGCTGAAGTCAGACGCTTAACCAACTGAGCCACCCAGGCACCTGGTGATTGTTTATTTCTACCTCTCCAATGACACTATTAGCTACCTAAGGACAGAAAATAGTGTATTTCTGTCTGGTGGTTCTCAATCTTACCAGGTCAAATCCTTCTATTTAGAAGCATATTTAGTCCTTTCACTATCCTGAAATGAGATCCATAGTTAATGCAACTTACATGAACACACACTTAAAATATCAGTAGGCCCCATGGCCTTGCAGCAGCCTGCCATATTTCCTGCTGCACAGGAGTAAAGCACTGACTCTTGGAGCCCACCTGTTGGGACACAGCAAGAGCCAGAGCCAGAGCAGCATCCCTGGAGCCAGCTGCAGTGCCCTAGGAAGACCAAACACAGTCTCACTGTGCTCATACCAGCACCATCTGCGTCCAGGGTACAAGCGCCATTCAGCCTGAGAAAGGAGTTTCCCTTGGCAGCAACCAAATGTGTGCCCTAAGAGGACATTCTGGAGGGTTTACTGTGGTTTATCAAGGCATCCACACACACTTAAGAACTGTCTCCCAAGGAAGTGAGTGAAAATCATGTGCCAGTGGATCCAGAAACCTTTCTGGGCAGTCAGAGATTCCCCACAGAAGGGGACTGGGAACCAGATTTCAGTAGAGGTGTGGGGACAGAATGCAAAGCAATGAACTCAGATTATTCAAGGAGATAACCAACTGCCATCAGTTACTGACACAGTCAAAGCCAACCCCATGACAAAAGAATCATCAAGTGTGCTGAAAATCTGTGAAAATGTAATGCCATCCCAGTTGTCAGTCCTACAGTGAACTTTACTAGGGGACCGGAAACATGGGTCCCCCAGGGGCCTTTCTGCATCACCTATGTGATCCCACACACCACAGACCTGAAGCCAAGTGACTATGCACAAACTCTGTGCACAAACTCGTGGTTATTTACATAACAAACCACTGATAATTAGATCTTTCCTCAAGCTCAGTCTTCAAAAAGTTGGGATAATTAATAACTTCAAAGCTGAAGATTTTCAGATTAAAGGCTACAATATTCATCTGACTATGAAAATGGAAATGGCTATCTGGAACAAATTCTGTTTCAAGGATATCATCAGTCTCTAGGAGGTGGTCTGAATGTTTAGTTGGAAGTTTTTGGTTTTATTCTAAATGGGAAGAACTAGGCAAAACTCGATCAGTATCCTACCAGTTACTAGTATCATTAAGAACAGCATCCTTAGGGGATAATTGTTTTAGTAAAAAAGGCCAGTTCTTTTAGAAAAAAAAAAATCCTTGAGCTTAGTTAACTCATTAAGGAAGTGTGGAAATTCTAAGACTCTGAATAAGATTAGGTTAGAAGTTTGCAGACTTTAGAAAAACATGTACATGCATTTCAGATCTACATGTGTCTGAAAAGGGTCATTGAATATCAAGTATTATACAAACACTATTGTGATACCAGTATATAAATGTTATTGACCATATAATACACAATGTCATTCCAATCATTTGAAATAATATTTGCTTTGCATATTGCTATAAATATAATATCATTCTATATTCAAAATAAGTCAATGAAATGCTCTCAACTACAGTATGAGGGAGTAACAAAAGGCAAGTATTTATACTTAAGGAGGCTGTATGTCAATATGTAAATCTTTAAATAGAACAAAATTTTAATTAGTCTGTTATCTGCAACTATGTGAAGAATTACATAGTAGTTCATATTGCAGACAGCTATAGGTGTATACTGTAAGAGATTCAGATATCACAAATATCCTTTCCATCAGCATCTCAACTTTCCAAAATGATGAACAACTCGGTATGTTCTGAATAAACAAAAGTACAACCTTTTTGTGGTTTACGCAATATTTGTATTCTTGGGAAAGCCAGCATACATAAATAAAATGGAGTTAGGCTCTAGATTCAGATAATTACAAAAACAAAACTCTCCCCTATTGTCATTGAGTACACTATTTCCTCACATTTTTCCCTCTCAAATTAAGGAATTTATCTTATAGCCAATGGCTTCTTACAGTCTCTTTCTACCAGGTGGCAGTCAAGATCAGCAAACTTCGTCAGCTGCTCAGTGTCACTTCAAGCTATCTGCTGTCAGTTTAGTTACTATAGAAAATGTGATTTTAAAGGATTATACTGTGATTGAGCATTGAAATAAATAACTATTCACAAGCATGGAAACAGAGCAGTGGGGCATCGCTTTGAAATTTTAAAATATTCATCTTTGGAAGAATGACCATCATTCAATATTTTTTTTTTCCAAAGGAACATTTAAATGCTTCCTCCTTTAAGAAGGAAGAGCACATTTGTTCTTTAAGAAATGAAGGTAGCATAAATACCTGGTGGCTTACATTTTTTCTTAATAAAACGTATGCAAGAATTATTTATCATATGTCACTCAGTGCAACAGATGGCAGAAGAATTTGTAGATCCCTCAGAGTAGGTAAAAGAAATATCAAAGGAACGAGAGCTGTGGAGACTGATCTGAGTGTCATGCAGAACTGTAGTAATGGCACCATGTCATGGTTTAACCTGCGGGATTTCTTCCTTCTCAGTTACATAAAATAGTGGTACATCTTAACTAATAGTATCTTATGTCAAATGAAATATGATACACAGATGTCTTGTGAAATACTTTGAAATCCTGTGGAATCTGGAATAATTCCCCATTGTGAAGGACTGTCCTCAAATGGCAAGATATCTTGAATAATTGGTTCCTGATGGCTAAATATCATGAGTGTGATAAGAAAAAAAATAGCCCATAAATTGCAAAATGCTACCAGAAAGGGAGGTGGGAGTTGGGTATTGCTCCTGTTGGGAATTGTCACCCTAAAGCTATTTCCAGGAACCAGTACATAACAGGTGTTCCAGAAGTCCTTTTCAAAGGATTAATAAATGGCTAAACTCTAGAATTTCCCAGTAGGTTTAATATTACTAGCTCAGCCATTGACCCTTGGTCAAGGATGAATCATTTGATTATTCCTACTCTGGGCTTTAGTTCACTTATATAAAAATTTTGCTCTCTATTTAGTAGTGCATTGTTTTAGTAATGAGATTATAGCATTATTCATTTGTTTATTCTAGACACACATTCAACAAATACTTATTAAACAATTTACCATGAGCCAGACACTGCATGAAATACTGTGACAACAGGGTAAAGCAATCTGATTAGATCTAATACAGATTGTTTTACGATATAGGGTATGTAAATTCTGCTCTTACTTAGCTTACACTGTCACAGGCAGAGAATTAAACAATAATAACGAAATGAAATAAGCACCCTGAAGATAGTGAGGAGGTATAAATAAGATTCATTTGAGTTTAGTCATTCTAATTCATTTTGCCAGTGACAGATAATCTTCTGATCCAGGATACAGATATCACTGTCACTTCAGCATCTCTGGAGGCTACTATAAAACTTCCATTTCTGTGGGATTCTTGTGGCTCGCTGGAGACAATTATTAAGGACAATGAAGTGGGCATGGTATTTTTATTTTACGTTGGTTAGCATAAGAGACGCTTCCAATGACAAATATTGCAATGAGAAGCCTCTACACCAAGCTTTTACTCCTTGTTTATTTTTTCAAGAGCTGTACAATTGATGTCTCCACAGGGAACCAGTGGTGCCCAGTAGTTTACCTCCATAGGCTGTCTAGCCAAGGAGGACCTGATCACTCTTCACACTGAACATAGAAAGACAATTTACACATGTCATCCATTCTGTCAAACATAATATGAAGTGGAAGACTGATTCAAACTCCTCATTTCCTCAAGGTAATGAGTAATTTGATGATATAATCCCTAACTGACATTTTTATTATTAGATACATTTGAATGCACTTTTTAAAAAGTACAGTAACTGAAATTATTAAATTGTAAAAAAAAAATACCTAATTATTTTACAGATTATAATCAATTTTTAAATGAATTTTCTCTTTTTCTTCTTTTTACACCAACACATACATCTATCCCAGAGTCCACATTTTGAAAGAAAACAATGAAAGATGACTAGGCATCAGAAATAAAAATTAAATTATTAAGTGAAGTAGGTTTGCCTCAAGCCCTTTTGTTGAGTTATTACTGTGGCTGAAAAGATTACCCTAAAAGTCACTGAAGTCTAATTTTTATGTTATTATAAAATGGTAGAAAACAACCTAATCAAACTTTTCACAAAAATGGTAGAAAATAACCTAATCAAAACTATGGTACTATTACCGACCCTTCAGTGATGTCAGATTTATTTCTTTTAAGAGTCAAATGCACTATTTTTTTAATGTTTATTTATTTTTGACAGAGAGAGGCAGTGCAAGCAAGGGAGGGGAAGAGAAAGAGGGAGGGCGACAGCAGAGAGCCTGATGTGGAACTCACAAACCTGAGGTCATGAACAAAGTCGAAGTTCAATGCTTAACTGATGGATTCACTCAGGTGGCCCTCAAATGCACCATTTTAAAGCACTTAATCCCTGAGAAATACATCTCTAATATAGCTGAAAATATTCCTCTACTCTGAAATAATTAAATTTAATATAGCTCATTGAATATTCTATGTCCCAATCACTAGAATATTTAATACATTTTTGTCTATCTATATTTCTGACCTCTTTTGATGTCAAAGTTTTTTTTCATGTTAACATTTGCATATTAATCTTTTCATGTTGACATTAGAGTATTATTAGAAGGCCTTTTCCCTCACTTTTCTTTCTTTTTCTCACCCTCCCCCACCACACCAAATCTTTTCTTCCACATTTCTGAGTCTGATACAAAAACATGGTATGAGAAGTTCACTGCTTGTCAAGGTGTTAACAAGATCATCTAAAATAAACCTAGTGGGTAGCATTTCCAGATAAGATACAGCATCATGAATATGGATGTGAAAATAGTCAAGTTTGAAACCTTAAAAATTCACAAGTGCTACAGTTAAATCTTAAACCTAAAAAAAGAAACTTAGTATTTTGCTGCCTCTTTTAATGAGCTTGAATATTCTCCAATTCTTTATAGTAACATTTCTCATACATTTAAAAATGACAGTTGAAAAGTCCCAACACACGATGACTTATTACCATAAAATCCATAAATACGAAGTGCCTGTATATTCTCAGAATTAAAAGCTTATGACAGGTCATTTAAAAAATAATTTTTTTGGGGGTGCTTAGGTGGTTCAGTGGATTAAGCATCCGACTCTTGGTTTCAGCTCAGGTCATGATCTCATGGTTCGTGAGATCAAACCCTGCAATGGGCTCTGTGCTGGCACTGCAGAGCCTGCTTGAGATTCTCTGTCTCCCTTTCTCTCTGCCCCTCTCTGACCCGTGCTGTCTCTGTCTCTCTCCAAATAAAGAAATAAACTTTTTAAAAAATTTAATAATTTTTCTCTTCCTCTTTACCACTTGAGTGGTAAAACATGTAACTGGAAATGTGGTTCTGACTCTTGCTATTCTAATAAGTACCTTCTGTAATTCCAGTGGAAAGTGAGGACATCCTGGAGATTCTTTCATATGTGTATAGTCATAAAGATATTAGACCTGGAAAATATCCTTTCACAGATAAAGGAACTAAAAGCGGGGTTGCCTGGGTGGTTCACTTGGTTAGCTACTGACTCTTGATTTTCGTTCAGGTCTTGATCCCAGCACCATGAGAGCGAGCCTGGCATCGAACCCCACATCAGGCTCTGCACTGAGCATGGAGCCTGCTTAAGTTTCTCTCTGTCCCCTCCCTCTGATTCTCTCTCTCTCTCTCTCTGTAAAGTAAAAGAAAAAAAAAAAAGAAGAAAGAAAGAGCCAGAGGAGTCAATGTACTTGCCCAATTAAAAATAGCAAGCTGGTGGCTAAATATTAACAAAAACAGACTTGACTTAATTAACCTCTCATTAGGTGCTTATTCCACTCCTATGTGAACATATTATCTCAGAACAAAGAATTTGGCTTGAATACAGGGGGCTAATACTAATATTATTTAATCCAGATGTGCCAAAGACAAGACGATGTACTAGAAAACTCAAAGCTATCTTCCATCTCCAAAATTCTTCCCTAAAGCAGTGATCTACATGTATCACTATTTTAAAGGCACATTTTTATACATAAGAAAAATGATTTAAAAAATGAGTGGTTAAATCATACATTTTTAAATCTTTTCTTCTTATAAACTACAGAGCAATCTATGCTTGTTTTAGATAGAAACAGATTTACCTATTTCAATTTCAAGCTGCTTATATGTGCCAGATTTAGGTTTGCCTCAAGTCCTTAACTTATTGCCTCTTGGAGCCAAGCCCACCTGTCTTTTCCCTACTTTGTGATGTCGGACCTGAGCTCTGCAAACCACTTTTCTTCTCTGCCAGCTGACTTGATGAGAGCTCTGCCAATAGCAAGTATTAGAGGGAGAAGTTAAGAATGCAGGGCACCTGGGTGGCTCAGTCAGTTAAGTGTCCAACTTTGGCTCAGGTCATGATCTCACAGTTTGTGTCTTCAAGCCCTGCATTGGACTCTGAAAGCCTGCTTCAAATTCTATATCTTCCCCTCTCTCTGGCCCTCCCCTATTCATGCTATCTCTCTCTCTCTCTCTCTCTCTCTCTCTCTCAGAAATAAACATTAAAAAAAAAAAAGAATGCAGGACAGTTTCCCCAGTAATATCTGCCTCATAATTTTGAGAAACTAAAGATTCTATAAGGAATACTATGCAACTCTCTGATCCTTGGACTGTGACTTGAATTGAGCTTGTCATTTTATTTATGTAAGGACTCAAGTGGACTCAATAGAATCTATTGCAGATCACAGTCAATGTTGTTTGTCACCATTGCTACTGTAATTTCAATATAACTGGATGCTGACATTGCTAAATCAATGTTTTAATATCTGGTCAGCAGATAGAGATCACACCAGTACTTTGAACTGGAAATTTTAATATTAAATAATTCAATAAAATTAAATATAAAATTTTATATGTGCATTGTAGAATTATATAAATAGCTGAACTTGAAATCTTGCCAAATTTCACATGTAAAATTTAGGGTGCTATTTGGTAAGGAATAGGACCTTGCAGATGAATGGGAATATCTGACTCAACCTAGAAAAAACTGAGAATCTTTAAACCTGAGTCATCATCAGTCTTCTTTATCAGGAGAATGAGCTGGCTCTTCTTTGTAAGAAGAATAGCTTTCCTTTGCTTGTAAACCCTATAATGACCTCACCTGAGATAGATGCCTTAGTAGGGGATGCCCATTCTGCTCAAAATTTACCCCAACACCCCTTTGTCCCTAGAGCCATAACTGGGGTCAAATCTGAACTTGCTCCAGGGAGTCAAATATAAGTATGACCAAAAAGGAAGTAGTTATATACCCCCAAAGAATTATAATATTTTGCTAATGTATATTGAAGAATCCTGGAGAATATGTATGTGAATAGATTTTAAGTTTGTATACCAAGACAAACAGATTACAATACTATATCAGCCTGAATTATTTGATATGGGTGCCCTTACTAGAGATATTTGGTTACTTACTAGAGATAAGTTATTATTTCTAAGTATGTTTATAAGTAAGTTATGTATTATATTTGCCCTTACTAGAGATAATGTATTAGCATTATTAAGCCAGAATTTACTTTTACATAGTTTAATTGCTTAACTAAAACTTGGACTCAATGGTGGCCAAGTCTTAATGAAGTTGAGATTCTAGTGCCAGGCACAATACAGGGAAGGAATACAAAGACTTAGGAAGACGGGTAAATTAGAGTGGATTTATCTTGCACAACCGACATACACACATACCATCTATGTCCTGTGAGAAGGCCCAAAGACATCCATTCCCTTCACTAAGGCATTGAGAAATATATTATTGAGAATATCCTTGAAAATATCTGTTTGCTCGCATTTCTAAGCCAGTAATGACCACTGGGATCCTGCCACTGAGATGGATTCCCTCACTACCCTGGAGACTCCAAAGTAGCAGACACCAAATGTTAGCATTCTACAGCCAAACACAAAGCAGAGATTTTAAATAAAAAGGATTCAGGCACCCAGTGGTGTTCAGAATATTTTGACTCATACGGATGTTTGGTGATGGCTGGTGGATCAGAGTGTCCCTGGGAATGAAATATACTGGCAACCTCCTAGGATATTGCTTGGATCTATAAACAGATCTGATTGTCATAGACAAAAGCCTGCCACAGTGATCATTGTCTCTCATCTAGTTTCATTGGAGCAAAGGACATGGATATAAAAAGGAGTGAAAATTCGGGAACAATAATGCCATATACTACAAGAATTTTAGCTGTACTGGGGAAGGGTGTCACATTTCCATCTCATTCCTACACCTTGTGTCTAATTCCAGCAATCTATTAAATCCAAATTCATTAATAAACATTCTCAGGGCAGACTAAGTGTCCATGATCACTTACCACAATTATCTTCCATTTCTAAACTTTTGATCCATGAACTATGCACTTGAGTAAATATGTATTAATTATTATCATGTTGTTCAGGATTTCTGTGTTGAATTGAGGGGTACTCTTCAGGGTATGTAGTCCACTATATTGACAAACATAAACTTGTCAATTTTCTTCTGACAGAAGCCAGAATTCCTTCTGAGTTTTTTTTTCCTTACTAAACTAGATCCTTTAGTAGATCTTTTAAAAACTGTTAGGACCTGTACACTCTGACACTCTGATTCTTTCTCTGAAAATATTCTTATTGTAGCCTCACTCTTAAATTTAGTTTATCTGGGTATAGAATTGGTACTTAAAGATATCATTTTATTGTATTCAAGTACCTCTTTTTGAATAAGAAATTTGTTGTCTATCTGATTGTCATTCTTGGTAGATAAAGTATTTCTCCTGTCTGCTTGGTTTTAAAATATTTTCTCTTTGACACTTTCTAATTTAATAATGGCGGAGAATTTTCCAAAATTAATGACAAATGAAAAACTACAGATCCAGAAATCTCAGAGAATACCAGTCAGTAAAAATACAAAAAGACCTATTCAAACTTCATAAAACCAACTAAAGACAAAGAGAAATTTTTGAAAGGACTCAGAGGAACACAAACAAACAAACTACCCAGCTTATAGAGACAGGAATAAGAATTTCATCAGACTCTGTTCAGAAACTGTACATGCACAAAAATAGTGAACTATTTAAAAAACTTTTATCGAAAAAATCATCAATTTATAATATGTATCCAACAAAATTACCCTTCAAAAATGAAGAAGAGATGAAGACTTCTCAGGCAAGCACAACTTGAGAGGATTTTTCAATGGAAGACCTGCTTTCTGAGAAATGTTAAAAGAAGCTCTTCATATTGTGTATCAGCTACACTCAAATTTAAAAAATAAAATATGAGGGGCGCCTAGGTGGCTCAGTTGGTTAAGCATCCGACTTCAGCCCAGGTCATGATCCCACACTTTGCGAGTTCAAGCCCCGCTTCAGGATCTATGTTGACAGCTCGGACCCGGAGCCTGCTTCAGATTCTGTGTCTCCCTCCCTCTCCCTGGCTTGCACTCTGTCTCTCTGTCTCCCAAAAATACATAAACATTTAAAAAACATTTTAAAAAAATAAAATAAAATAATGAAACAAATAGAATAAAATAAGTTCTTCAGAGAGATGGAAAATGATGTAAGTCAGAAACTTAGATCTGCATAAAGAAAGGAAGAGTACCAGATAGGGAATAAAAGATGGTAAAATAGAATTTTTCAAGTTTTATTCATTTGATCTAATAAACAGTAGTTTGTTCAAAATAATGATAGCAACAATGTATTCAGCAGTTATAGCTTATGCATATATAAAATAAATGACAGTTATGTTATAAGGATTGGTGGGATGAATTGAGAATATTCTATTATAAGGTATAGGCACTACCCATAAAGTTTTGTCAGTGTTATTTGAAGCAGACTTAATATTAGTTGTAAATGTATATGCAGATTCTAGAACAATGACTAAAAAGAATTTTTTTCAAAAAGCTGAATTTATATGCGAAGAAAGAAAACTCAATCATATGAAATGTTTAATTAAAAAAAACTAGAGAAGGCAGAAAAAGTGTAGTGGACCCAAAAAAAGCAAAGAGCAAGAACTAATAGAAATTAGTTACAAATATGCTACATACTAAACCAATATATCACCAATCACTTTAAATGTGAGTGATCTAAATATACGAATTAAAAGACAGAGACTGTAAGAAAGTCAAAACAAAACAAAACAAAACCCCTCAAAATCCAGTATATTTTTTCTAAAGAAAATTCAATTTAAATATAAAGATGCAAAGTAAAGGATGGGGAAAAGTAAAGGATGAAAGAAATGAAACTGAAGTTTAATACTTATGGAGAATATGATGGAATATGAGGGTCTTAAACTTATTGTCCCAAGGATATAATAGGAAAATACCAACATCATTGTATATAACCCATAAAATGGCCCAAAGACAAGGCAGAACAGACTCTGCAGCTAAATGTAGAGAAGAGGCCACACCAAAGAGGTTAGGAAGGGCAGAGATGTGGTCAGGAGCTAAAGGGACCCAAGGGACTATGTGTAAAGGTGAGGGATGTCACGGATGCAAAGAGGAGAAAAAACATACCTTCATAGCCGGCACCTCATGGGGAAGATGAATCCTGAATCCTGATAACACTTGGCTCTGAAAAACAGAAGGGTTGAATTTCAGGAGTTCTTAGAGTCAGCAAAGCTTAACACCTGGAACTTTAAAAATCAGCAGGCTCACCTGGGAGAGCAGGTAAGGTGAGAGGCACTGAGTCCTCCCCCTTAAAGAGACAGAACAACAATCTGCCTCATGGAGGTACAGTATAGAAGAAGTTTGAAAAATACAAGGGGTATACCAGAGGGAGATTTGTTAACTAATTCAGAGGGGCAGGGAAGACTTGGAAGACTTCTCTAGTTAAAAAAAAAAAAAAAAAGTAGGCAAGCACCATTCCCTTCCTTCTCCTCCAGGCTATTCACACCTGCAGGAACCAGCAGGTGCCAACATTCACTACTTAATTTGCTAATAGTACACCCCACTCCCATGTTCTCCTGGAGACATGCACCCTCCAGCCAAGCCTGAACTCCTGGTATCCTCCCACAGTGGACCTGTGCAAATCTTGCACACACCATGAGCCCTGCCCCCACATACTTCTTCAGATCCACCCCTAGAACCATGCCAGCCTCAGTCCCTTAACGCTGAAGGTCCTCTCTTACAGCAGAGAGTATGGACCTTGTGAGCACCACACTTCAGGCATAATCCTGGCCAGAACCCATCAAAAGTGGTGCCAAAAGGCTGGCAATGTGCAAGTAGCCCAGACAGGAGCCAGCACCACTCCGAAGTGTGTAGATAACTACACACACCAGTCTGTGACCTCAGCAGTGGGCTAAGGACAGACATCTGGTGTGACTGCATGCCCTGCCCTCCACAAAAGCTTCTCAGAGAAACACAGGGAAAACACCCTGCAGTTCAGTACAGCTGCATCTCGGGCAAATTCCTAGTCTCCCTCAACCTAAGATCCACACAGCCCCACACTGGCCCGTGAACAACACAGGGACCAGACCCTGCCCACAACAAGCAAAGAGAGACATTGCAGACAACCAGACTAAAGGCAAACACAGCTCAGCCATAACAGGAGGGTGCAAAACCACACAAGAGACATCCCTGAAGTGCCCGGTTCTGGTTAACAGGGAACATTACACTTCCCAGCACCACAGGACCTCTTCTTCTTCATAAGGCCACCTAATTTCAAGAACAGGAGACAGAACTGACTTTCCTAAAACATAAAAACAGACATAGAAAGTCAGAAACAATAAGGAAACAGAGGAATATGTACCAAAAGAAGGAACAGAACAAAGTCACAACATGCCTAAATAAAATGGAGATAAGTAATACTCCTGATATTAAAGTAATAGTCTTAAAGATACTCACTGAACTTGAGAAAAGAGTGGAGAACCTCAGCGAGATTCTTAACAAAGAGAAAGAAAACATAAAAAAGAACCAATAAGAGATGAAGAGCTCAATAACTGAATTTTAAAATACACTCGGGGAATGAATAGTAGACAAGAGGAAGCAGAAGAACTGATCAGTGACCTAGAGAACAGAGTAATGGAAAGCAGTCAAGCTGAACAAAAGACAGAAAAACAATAGTAAAATATGAAAATAGACTTAGTGAAATGAATGACACCATCAAGCATAATAACATCACAGTATATGGATCCCAAAAGGAGAAGAGAGAGAGAAAAGGGGGCAGAAAATATATTTGAAGAATAGCTAAAAACTCCCTAAATCTAGGGAAGGAAACAGATCCAGATACAGAAGGCACAGAGAGCTCCCACAAAATCAACCCAAGGATATCCACATCAAGACACATAGTAATTAAGATGGCAAAAAGTAGTGATCAATAGAGAATTTTAAAAGCAGCAAGGAAAAGAAAACAGTTACATACAAGGAAAACTCAATAAGGCCATCAGCTGATTTTTCAGCAGAAATTTTGCAGACCAGTAGGAAGTGGCATGATATAGTCAAAGTACTGAAATAAAAAAAAATTACAGTCAAGAATATTCTTGGGGCACCTGGGTGGCTCAGCTGGTTAAGCATCCAACTTCAGCTCAGGTCATGATCTTGCGGTCCATGTGTTCGAGCCCCACGTCAGGCTCTGTGCTGACAATGGATTATGTGTTTCTCTCTCTCTCTCTTCCACTCCCCTGTTCACACTCTGTCTCTCCCCTCCTTCTCAAAAATAAACATTTAAAAAAAATTTTTAAAACTCTGTCAGAAAGGCTATAATTGAAAATAGAAGGAGAGATAGAATTTCCAAGATGAACAAAAGTTAAAGGAATTCATCACTACTAACCCAGCCCTACAAGAAATGTGAAAGGGAACTCTTTGAATGGAAAGGAAAGAATAAGTAGGAATAAGAAAAGTAAGAAACACAAAGGCAGTAAGAATAAGTCTATGTATAAAAATCAGTCAAGGGATTCACAAAATAAAAGGATGTAAAGTATGACTACATATACCTAAAACATGGGGGAAAAGGAGTAAAGAATGGGTTCAAATTTAAGTGACAATCAACTTAATATAGACTGCTATATGTAAAAGATGTTATATGCAACCTGAATGGTTACCACAATTCAAAAACCAGTAATAAATAAGTAAAAAAATGAAAGGAAAGGAATCCAAGTATACCACTAAGACAGCTAGCAAACCATCGGAGAAGAGAGCAAGAGAAGAAAGGAAGAGAGAACTACAAAACAACCATAAAACAAGTAACAAAATGGCAATAAATACATACCTATTAACAATTACTTTGAATGTCAATGTGCTAAATGCTCCATTCAAAAAAACAGAGTGATGGAAAGATAAAAAAGCAAGAGCCATCTCTATGCTGACTACAAGAGACTCGTTTCAGACCTAGAGACACATGCAGATTGATACTGAAGGAATGGAAAAGCATTTATCATGCAAATGGAAGTGAAAAGAAAGCCAGGGTAGCAATACTTATATTGGATAAAATAGACTTTAAAACAAAAACTTTAACAATAGACAAATCAGGACACAATATAATAATAAAGAAAATAATCCATCAAAAAGATATAACAATTGGAAATATTTATGCACCCAAGATAGGAGCACCCAAATACAGTAAAGAGTTAATAAAAAAAATAGAAGAAGCAATCAATAGTAATACAAAACTAGTAGGGAACTTCAACATGCCACTTACATAACAGGATAGAGCATTCAAACACAAAATCAACAAAATACTAATTCAAATGTATACATGTACCCCAAATTATAGCATCATTATCTACAATAGCAAAATTATGGAAACCGCCCAAGTTTCCACCAACTGATGAATGGGTAAGGAAGATGTGGTATGTGTATATAGATAGATAGATAGATAGATAGATAGATAGATAGGTAAATGATATAGATATAGATATGTAGATATACAGGAAATATTACTCAATCATAAAAAGAATGAAATCTTGTCATTGGCACCAACACAGATGGAGCTAAAGAGTATTATGCTAAGCAAAATAAGTCAGAGAAAGACAAATACTATATTATTTCCCTCATATGTGGAATTTAAGAAACAAAACAAATGAACAAAGGGGAAAAAAGAGAGAAAGAGAAGCAAATCAAGAAATAGACTCTTCACTATAGAAAACAAATTGATGGTTACCAGAGGGGAGATGGGTCAGGGGATAGGTTAAATAGGGGATGGGGATTAAGAAGTGCATTTGTTGTGATAAACACCGGGTGTTGAATGGAAGTATTGAATCACTATATTGTACATTGATATTAATATTACACTGTATGTTATCTAACTGGAATTTGAATAAAGCCTTTAAAAAATTCAGTGAGGAAACAGTGGCCTTGAATGACATAATGGACCAGATGGACCTAACAGATATATTCAAAACATTCCATTCTAAAAAGCAGAATACATTCTTTTACAGTGCACATGGAACATTTTCCAGAATAGACCACACATTAGGCCACAAAACAAGTCTCAAAAATTCAAAAAGATCAAAGAGGTAACCGTTTGTTTGAATGAATCAACCAAAAAATCAAAGAGGAAATTGATGGGATGCCTGGGTGGCTCAGTTGGTTAAGCATCCAACTTTGGCCCAGATCATGATCTCACAGTTCGTGGGTTCGAGCCCTGCATTAGGCTCTGTGCTGACAGCTCAGCAACTCAGATCCTGGAGCCTGCTTCAGATTCTGTGTCTCCCTCTCTCTCTGTTCCTACCCTGCTCATGCTCTGTCTCTCTCTTTCTCTCAAAAATAAACAAACATTTAAAAAAAATTTTTTTAATCAAAGAGGAAATCAAAAAATACATGGAGACAAATGAAAATGTAACACAGCAGTCCAAAATCTTTGTGATGCAGCAAAAGCTGTTCTAAGAGGGAAGTTTACTTCAATTCAGGCCTACGTCAAGAAGCAAGAAAAGTCTCAAACAGTATAACCTTATACCTAAGGAGCTAAAAAAAAGAACAAACAAAACTTAAAACCAGTAGAAAAAGGAAATAATAAAGATTAGATCAGAAATAAACAAAATAGAAACTAAAACAAAACAAATACAAAAAAAACCAATAGAACAGATCAATGAAACCAGGAGCTGGTTCTTAGAAAAGATCAACAATATTGACAAACTACTAGCCAGACTCATTTAAAAAAAGAGAGAGGAGGAGGACTCAAATAAACAAAATTAGAAATGAAAAGGGAGAAATAACAACTAACACTACAGAAATGCAAGGACAGAAAGAGAATATTAAGAAAATTTATATTTCAACAAATTCTACAACCTAGAAGAAATGGATAAATTCCTAGAAACATAAAACCTCTGAAAACTGAATCAAGAAGAAATAGAAAAATTGAACACATTGATATCCTACAATGAAATTGAATCATTTGTCAATAAACTCCCAACAAACAAAAGTTCAAGACAGATGGTTTCATATAATTCTAAATTATAATTCTAAATTCTACCAAGCATTTAAAGAACAGTTAATACTTATTCTTCTCAAACTATTTCAAAAAATAGAACTCATTCTATGAGGCGAGCCATACTCTGATAACCAAAACCAGATAAAGACACTACAAAAAAAGAGGAACACGGGCCAATATCTCTGGTAAACATAGATGCAAAATTCCTTAACAAAATATTAGCAAACGGAATCCAACAATACATTTTTTTAAGTTTATTTATTTTTGAAGGAGAGACGAAGTGTTAGCAGAGGATGGGCAGAGAGAGAAGAAGGCACAGAATCTGAAGCAGGCTCTAGGCTCTGAGTTGGCAGCACAGAGCCCAACGCAGGACTTGAACCCACAAAACTTGAGATCACAACCTGAGCTGAAGTCAGATGCTTAACCACCTGAGCCACTTGGCACCCTCCAACAATACATTTTAAAAAATCATTCAACACGATCAAGTAGAACTTATTCCTGGGATACAAGGAAGGTTCGATACTCACAAATCTATCAGTGTGACACATCACATCAGTAAGAGAAAGGATAAAAGCATGTGATCATTTCAATAGGTGTGGAAAATCATTTGACAAAGCATATCAATTCATAATAAAACCCCTCAACTAAGTAGGATTAGTGGGAAGATACCACAACAAAATAAAGGCTATCTATGAAAACCCCACAGCTAACTATAAGCTATAATGAAGTAGCAGAAAGAGAAATTAAAAAAACAATTCCATTTACAATTGCACCAAAAATAACAAAATACATAGGAATAAACTTAACCAAGGAGGTGAAAGACCTATACGTTTAAAACTTTAAAACAGTGATGAAAGAAATTGAAAATGAAACAAATACATGGAAAGATATTCCTGACTCATGAATTGGAAGAACAAATACTGTTAAAATGTCCGTATTGCTCAAAGCAATCAGCAGATTTAATGCAATCCCTGTCAAAATACTAACAGCTTTTTTCACAGAACTGGAACAAATAATTCTAAAATTTGTATGGAACCAAAAAATACCTTAAATAGCCAAAGCAATCTTGAAAAAGAAGAAAACTAGAGGTGTCACAACCCCAGATTTCAAGATATACTACAAAACTGTAATAATCAAAACAGTATGACACTGGCATAAAAATAGACACAATAGATCAATAGAACAAAGTAGAAAGCCCAGGAATAAACCCATAATTATATGGTCAATTAATTTTCAACAAAGGAAGCCAGAATATGCAATGGAAGAAAAACAATCTCTCCAACAAAAGGTATTGGAAAAACTGGACAGCTACATGCAAAAGAATAAAACTGGACCTTATTATTATACCATAAACAAATATAAATTCAAAATAGGTTAAAAACCTAAATGTGAGACTTGAAACCATAAAAATCATAGTAGAAAGCATAGGTAGTAATTTCTCTCACATTGGCCATAGCAACATTTTTCCAAATATGTCTCCTGAGGCAAGGAAAACAAAAGCAAAAATAATCTATTGGGAGTACTCCAAAATAAAACCTTCTGCATAGGAAAGGAAACAATCAACAACACTAAATGATAACTTACTGAATAGGAGAAGATATTTGCCAATGACATATCCAATAAAAGGTTAGTATCCCATATATATAACGAACTTATGCAACTCAACATACACACATGCAAAAACAAATAATACAATTAAAAATGGGCAGAAGACATAAACAGACATTTCTCTAGAGAAGACATACAGATGGCCAACAGGCACATGAAAACATGTTCAACAGCACTCATCATCAGGGAAATGCAAATCAAAATCACAATGAGATAGCATCTCACACTGTCAGAATGGCTAAAATCAAAACACAAGAAGCAAGTGTTGGCAGGAATATGGAGAAAAAGGAACCCTTGTGCACTGTTGGTAGGAACGCAAACTATTGCAGTCACTGTGGAAGACGGTACGGAAGTTCCTCAAAAATTAAAAATAGGACTATGATATGTTTGATAATTCTATTAGGTATTTAACCAAAGAATATGAAAAAGTAATTGAAATAGATATGTACTCCTATGTTTACTGCAGCATTTACAATAGCTAAATTATGGAATCTGCCCTACATGATGAATAGATGAATGGATAGATGAATAGATAAAGATGAATGGATAAAGAAGTGTGGTATGTATATATCATCTATATACTATAAAAGAATATTCATGTAACATATACAATAAAAGATATATATATAAAAGAATGAAATATTGCCATTTGCAACAACATAGATGGATCTAGAGAGTATAATACTAAGTGAAATTAGTCAATCAGACAAAGACAAGTATATTATAATTTCATTCATACTTGGAATTTAAGAAATAAAACAATCCAAAACGGAGAAAAGACAAACCAAAAGACAGACTCTTAACTATTGAGAACAAATTGATGATTGCCAGAGGGGAGATGGATGGAGGCATGAGTTAAATAGATGAAGGGGATTATTAAAAGTATACTTACGGGGATGAGCACTTAGTAATGTATAAAATTGTTGAATCATTATACTGTACACCTGAAACTAATATAACAATGTATATTAACTATACTAGATTAAAATTTAAAGGTAGATAAGTATATAAACAAAGAAATGATGGAGAAAAATAGTTGATAATCAGTCATACTAAAGGTAAAGAGAAAAATAAGACCAATTCTATATTTATGTCTTAGAGTGTACAGCTGTAACCTTTCAGAATAAAGGTTGCTTAAAAATGGAATAGAGAATTTAATTTTATAAGAAACATTATACTTAGAAATGGATAAAATCCTTTATGTTATAACCAGTAACTGCTATTTATTAAATGATAAACTGGTAAGGAACACATGAACCCATTATTTGTTTGGGAAAAAAGACTAGTATGAATTTCAGTTTTAAAAATGAAAGTTAGCTATATTGTATTAAAAGTCCAAAGTAAACAGTATTAATTTGACCTTTTTGCTTGCCTGGCTTGCTCTTTGGTCATACCCTTTGGTGGTATTATGAATCTACTAAGATTTGGCTTCTCTTTCCTTGAAACTTTAAAAATAGACAAAGAACACATGTAAGAATTTCTTCTGCACTCATCATGGCAGCTGCATTATCAAATTCTTCACAATAATTTGGTGTCTTTGCAGACACTCAGATCAACATGTAACCAACTGAAAAGCTTTTTATATAAGTTCAGAATCTCACTTATGGAAATAGTTTACAAAAACTCATGGCTCAATATTTTACCTCATTTTACATTCATTATAAAATTCATGAATTCAATTAATATTTATGATTTCCTTTAAGAAGGAAAAAAAAAACCCATCTGGGTAGTTGATTCTGTAGACCAACAGTAGTAGTACACTGATAGTCCCTAGTGAATGCAAGGTATACGTCCCCATCTTATATTCTCAACAAACAGTAGTTGCTTAGGGGGCAAACTACCATACTCGAAAAAGGCAAAAATTATATATATATTATAAACAGACCAGGGATATCAGCATATATTTTGAGTGGCATTCAAGTTCTAATAAGATAGCCTACCTGAGAGATTTTCTAAGACTTCAAGTATAGACCTCTGGTTTCTTTCTGCCTGAGTTGGACATTCTCCCCAGGTTCTGACCCTCTCACTTCCAACAGCCAATCAATGCTGCTTCTGACATTGTTGAATTTATCCTTATCCACTATTACCTACCTACCATCCCCACTCCCAGGTGCTTCCACTCACACTTCCACCCCACCCCACTCCAGCTCAGAGAATCAGTGGGGCAGCAGAGACACACCAGTGACACAGTGGGGACCCCCACTCCCCACTTTCCCCTCTCTCCCTTTTCCCTGATGAAAGGGAAAGAAAGGCTTTTATTTCTATGGTAAGCTTAAATATACTTACAGTTTCATTGAGATTATTCAATAATTTCAAGTCTTTGCCTGTGGTTCATTTCCTCACGTTACTTGCTGTCTTATCTTGAGCCCATCTTCCATGGAACTAAAACATTTCCTAGGTTGTTTTCACTCATGGAAAGCATGTGGGATATGCAATATAAAGATTACTCTGGATACCTGAATGTTCATGACTGAGGGAAAGACAAGAACCTGGGTATGGCTGGAGAGAAGTAGGTATAAACTTGAAGACAAAGCAAAAATGGCTTGAGTCGTACAAAGTACTTCTATGGAGAAATGTGATTTCAAAAGATGATGAACAACTGGGGTAAAACTTTAGAGTCCTCTGAGGCACCTGGATGGTTCAGTGGGTAAAATGGCTGACTCTTGGTTTCAGCTCAGGTCATGATATCACAGTTCGTGAGTTTGAGCCTTGCATCCAGCTCTGCGTTGAACATGCAGAGTCTACGTGAGATTTCTCTCTCCCTCTCTCTCTGCTCCTCCCTGGCTCTCTCTCTGTCTCTCTCTCAATAAATAAATAAACATAAAAACATTTTTAAATCCCTATTAATAAGTTAATAAATAGAAGTAATTTGAAAGCAATTTAGGACACAAAGTTTATAGCCTGAGAATCGCTTGGTGAATGTTATTTTGGCAGTTGTGCCCAATACCAATTCTCATGAGGAGGGAGTAGATGTAGGAAGCCCAGCGATCAGATCACCAAAGTGGCCTACATGAAGCATGAAGAGTGCCTAGACAGTTGGATAGTACTTAGAGAAAAGAGGAGCAGTGAGAGCACAGAGTGGTTTTTCACCAAATATTCGCTGTGTTATAAATGTCAGGCTCTCCACTCAGTACTAGAAATGGAATGTCAGGCAGGAACAACGAAACAGCAATGGTCTCTGCACGTTCAAGAAGGCTCCCCTGAGAAACTCAGTTTATCTGAAGGATAAGTTGGAATTGACCAAGAGCAGCCTTGTGGCAGTGAAAACATTTGCGAAAAATACTCATTTTCATCAGATGAAGTCTAAATTTTTGGCTACATTTCTATTACGTGTGTCTCACTGCTTACATCAGGACCTCATCATTCACTCATTCAGCAAATATTTATTGAAGAGTTCACACTGTCACAATCCCAGATGCTTGGGATACAATGAAAAAAAAATCTTAAATTGTGATAGAGGAGAGAGAGGAGTAAACTGATCATTTCAACATACCCAACAAGTGCTGTATAGTTTCAGGAAAGAAGTAACATCAACAGCAGTAACAGTACCTTCAACTACAAAATAATAACTTGTTCTTGAGAATCATGTTGACAGTAGATTTTTTTTTTTAGTTGCATTAAACATATGATACAAGAAAATGCAGTCATGGGATGCAAAAAGTGATTGGAACTGTGCATGTTCTTCTTTTGCTACAGTTGGGGCCTGGGCATGATCAATCGTGGGCAGAAAGAGGCCCATGTAGAACTAGAAGTGTCAGCTTTGTGACCCCTGCTGCCTTTCCAAACAGAATAAAATCACATAATAGGAAACCTTTCATAAACAGCGGGAGAAAAAGTGAGAAGGGACTAAAAATAAGGTCAAGCCCATACAACCCAAGACACTAAATTGAATCTGTTCATCCTCTAAGAGAAGCTGTGTTTTGCCAGCAATATCCTTCGTCATGGGGGGTGGACTGGCTGAATAACCACAGACCTTGTGAATGACTAGAGGTAGGAGGTAGGAGACTATTTCCTGAGCCCATCTCCCTGAGCCCCCACAGAGCTCAGAGTGAGAATTTTTGCATATTTACAATGATTATTTGGGCATGTTCCATCACCAAAATTGGATATGTAATGTCTCACATTCCACTTATTTAGCAATAACACATTTAAGGTGCCAACTTCAGACTTCTGAAGAAACTACAGTGCTCATGGAATTCTGCCAGAAACTGAAGAAGGTTCTAAAGGGCTTGGCTGAGGAAAAGGAATCACCGGAGAATAATTCGACCCAGCATGAAAGGTCACATAAGTCAAGGTCTGTTGCCAAAATGCTGCCAGTGAGGATTAATTAATACCAGTTGAGCAACCAAGAGTGTCTGGCATTTTACCAAGACTGCCTTTCTCAGCCTTCCCCCACTAAAAATGATTGTGGAGTTTTGAGCTCACAGGGCCAACAGATGCTTACATCTCTGGTCATAACAAAATGGAAGGGGGCTGATGTGACCACAAGCCTCCTCTCTACCTTCGGCTACACAAAGATAGGTTTTATAGTCATTTATCTAGGAATGTTTTCTTTTCCCATTTAGAGAAATACACAATATAGCTGATGTTTATTGAGTTCTTAATATATGGCAGTCCTTGAATTGGGTGCATGTTTTATGTTTAATCACTCAGTGCTCTTGATAAACTTGCAAAGTATTATTATCCTCATTTTACATATGAGGGAACTGATGCTTAATATTAGCCAAAGACATACAACACACAAATTCTCAAGCTTCAAAGCCAGTGCTGCCTCCCTATGCTGCATTTGCTTTTCTGGATAAGCAATTCATTACTTGCTGCAGGAGACTTTTCATAACAATAGTATTGCCTATTACTAGAGGCTACTCTGGCCTTAGTGACTAGCTAGGCCACGTACAACCTTAAGAATCATGAGTCAGTGTTGAGTATTGGTTAAACCTTGCTTGACCAGTTTACCTAGAACTGGCTGATTCCTTGCCAGTAGCATTAAGGCTAGCACACAAAATAGAGCATAAATCCACATGTTGGAATTATCCTGGGATTTACTAGAAACAGACACGTGCAGAACTTTTAGTGGGCAATAAAGAACTTGAAATATCTCCCTTTTCTGGCTCTCTCTCGCTCTCAGAAGGACCTATTTAAGGTGATGCATCTTATAGGATATGAAAGATTTCCTATTTTTTTCTTTTCACTTCTGCAAGATACAATTTCAAGGACCAAGATTACAATTCAATTCAAGACACAATTTCAAGGCTATGATTACACACTTTGGAGGGTGTAACATATTTTTTTTGAGCTGTGTTCAATTTCTTGTATACAAATTTTTAAAATTTATATTATAACATTTATTGTTATAGTATAAATATAATATAAAAGTATACCATAATATTTTTTGAAGAAGCATGAGAATGCTTAAGTAGGAAGGAAACACTAAAATGTTGATTATGATAAGACTGCAAATATGCCATAACAATTAGCATAAATCTATACTATGAGATCGTAACTTATGGTTAGTGTCAATCTATCAAAGGGCTGTGTTCTATTTGTTTTTATTTTGTTGTCCTTTAAGTTTTTTTTCTGCTTTCCTCGGACACATAGACAAGTGCAGTGGATTATAGAGAGATTGAGCACTCAATAAAACAAGCATGTATTAAACTCGTACTTTTCCTCTTTTACTTTTGTAACCAACCCTTAGTGTATTCATATCGTGCCCGTCAAACCTGACTGCTTTCTTCACTCTCATTTACTGGAATTAACTTTCAGGTAAGCTTGTCATTTTCCAGGATTTGAATTTCCTTCATTACATCAAACCAGAGGACTCTCAGAAATCATCATGATATTCAGGGCAATGACAGCACTGGACATTAACTCAATGTGCAGATGCAAAATGTTATGCCAACTTTATATATGTTATGTTGCACATAGTCATGGCTCTGTGAACTAGATCAGTAGTTGACCTTATTTACAGAGCAGACACTAGATTAAGGACACATATTAGAAATCTATAGCTGCACAGGGACTCTAAGAGAGATGACTGATTGATGGGAGGGTATACCTACAAAAGAGATTGACAGAGGGGATGAAACAGCTCCACTTCCAGATGGCACGCACACAGAGGTACCCCAGGTATATGCAGGCTAATGGTATTAAGTAACTCCCATTATGGGTTTAGGACACTTGAGTGTTATTCTATGATACGCACTGTGTTGGGCACATTGCTCATGGTGTAATTTAATTCATACAAAACTCCTCTGAATTTTCCAGCTGAAATCCAGTAGAGGTAGGTTTAGAGAGGATAACTTTACCAATTCACATGGTTTGAGATCAAGGCTCAAACCCTGATGTTCAGGTCCAAGATTCAAGTTCTGGCCATAATCTGTTTATGGCACCTGTGTGGACTGGGAGCACCTAATGATGCTTCTTCATGGCTTATTCCCTGTTTTTTAAATTTGATCCATTTATAATTTATGTTCAGTCAGATTTTTTTCTCTCCTATCCTTCCACAATCTCATTCACTCTCCCAGTTTGAAAAATCACCTTTGTCAAATAACTTGCACATCTTTATCATCCTCATTCCCCTCCTGGGTTCCAGAAGTGTATTTCTAATTGCTTGTCCTATTCTTTCCCCTAAATATTCCATTGGAATCTCAAATACAATGTCTTAATATGTATTCGTAAACACTTAGATGTGGAGGGGAGCCTAGGTGGCGCCCAACTTCGGCTCGGGTCATGATCTTGGGGACTGTGGGTTCGAGCCCTGTGTTTGGCTCTGTGCTGACAGCTCACTCAGAGCCTGGAGCCTGCTTCAGATTCTGTATCTTCCTCTCTCTCGGACCCTCCCCTGCTCATACTGTCTCTCTCTCTCAGAAATAAATAAAACATTTAAAAAAATTTTTTAATAAAAAAAAGCTTAGATATGGAATGGACATTAGAGTTTACCTAAAGTAACAACAGCAAATTTGTATATAGGATTTTGTTCAGTGCTTCATGCACTAATCCATTTAATTCTCCAAACAAATGTATAATGTAGATATTATTACCTCCATTTACAAATGAGGAAGCTGAGACACACAGACCTGGCCCAAACCACTAGTAAATGGGGTGGGAGCATGGGGTTTGCTGGTACTTGAACATGGGCAATCCAGTTCCAGACACTGGGTTCTTCACCACCATGCTCTGCTGCCTCTCCTGCTTGATAGTAAGGGCACTGCCACCCATAGAGATTATGTGGCCTGTCCAAGGCCACATAGACAAAGTGGAAGAATTAGGATCTTTATACTCCCAAGCCATTATATTTCTACTACATTTTACTGTCTCCCTTTATCTGCCCCCAGTATAACCCATGTCTTCTCTGGAATTCTTCTTTTCTCTGAATTCTGTTAGTGACATCATTGTGCTCTCAGTTATCCTGCCTAAAACCTGTTTGTCCTTTTCTGGCCTTTTGTATCCATCCAGTTGCCTAGGCCCATAGATTTAACTTTATACTCCTCTCGCATCTAGTCCTAACCCTCCTTTTTCATTGCTCCTGCCTCACCACACAGTGTCATCTAATTTTAGACTCCTACTTCCTTTTTCTGCTCTTTTGGATATATACATCCTTACTTCTAAGCAACATGCATATTCTGCTACTGCTTGAGGTTTGTTTTTTTAAGTTATTTATTTTGAGAGAGAAACAGAGCATGTGCGTGTGTGCAAGTGGGAGGAGGGGCAGAGAGGAGACAGAGAACCCCAAGCAGGCACCATGCTGTCAGTGCAGAGCGCACCACTGCAGGGCTCGAACTCATGAACTGTGAGATCAAGACCTGAACTGAAATCAAGAGTCAGATGCTTAACCAACTGAGCAACTCAGGCTCCCCTCAGTTTTTAATGTTAGGCATTGGCCATTGATTTCTCTCAACAGAAGGTGCAGATTTTGCTCTTTCCCCTCAGCTCTCACTGCAATCTTCATCCTTCTAATATAAATATGTTGTGGGGTGTCTGGGTGGTTCAGTCAGTTAAGCATCTGACTTTGATTCAGGTCATGATCTCACAGTTCATGGGTTCAAGTCCCGCATCGGGCTCTGTACTGACAGCTCAGAGCCTGGAGCCTGCTTCGGATTCTGTATCTTCCTCTCTGTCTGACCCTCCCCTGCTCATGCTGCCTCTCTCTCTCTCTCTCAGAAATAAAACATTAAAAAACTTTTTTAATATAAATATGTTGTAATATCAGTTGGATCAGTGTTTGTAATAACCAACTAAATGCCTTTATTGACTCATGTAGCATAATATGTCTTTCCTTCCGTTAATGAACAGTTTGTTTACTTTGGAGTGTCATTTGCTGAGTTTTCGATCACAAATTCAACCATGAATCCTCCCTATGGTGTGAGCATCTTCTCAATACATTCAGACAGCTCAGGTGTGTTTTCAGTTTCATCAGAATGACACCTCTCACTGAACTTCAGATGTGCCCCACCCAGGCCAACTCCAGGCCAACTACCTGCCGCCATCACCCTGATAACCCCCATCTTCTAACTCTTGGGTTGGAGCTCTCTCTCCTGGACCCCATGTCTTCTTTTTCCTAGCTATAACTTCTCATTTTGCTGAGAAATGGTGCATGGAAGGTACATTTTTTAAGACTTACAAAATTCTACCCCCATATTTGATTGATAATATGTATGTGTATAGAATTCTAAGTTAGAAAACAATATCTTCTAGTCTACAGTATTGCTATTATCTGTGACGTTTTTATTTTTGATCCTTTTTATGAATCACCTTCTTCTACTATTACTACTTTTCTGTCTCCCCAGAAGCTTCTCGGATATTTCCTTTGTCTCTTGTATCCTGAAATTTCCCAGTAACATGATTGAGTGGGGGTGTATTTTCATCCATTTTGCTGAGCACTCAACTCAGAGAGTCCTTTTCATGTGAAAACATATGTCCTTTAATAGTGAGATTTTATATACATTATAAATGTATGTATACACACATGTATATGAACATTGGATATTTAGTATATATAATTAATTACATAAATTATGTATACTATATGTAAGATATATAAATAATTGAAATATCATATATTTAACTAAAATATATATAATTGAAACTTTCACTTTCTGTTTGCTTTTTCTAAATTTCCTAATATTTAGATGTTGAACTTCCTGGAACCTTCTGCTTTTCCTCTGCATTCTTCTGCATTCTTAACTTTTACTTACCATGCTTAGAGATTTTTTTTTCATTTCTGTTATCTCATATTTTTAATTTGTAATAATTCTTCTTTGCTCTCTACTACATTTCAGAGCACCTGATCCTGTTTCATGGGTTTCTTCTTTTGTCTCTTGGAAGATATCATTGATTGATTTCTTTGATGTTTTCTTTTCCCTGCAGAGTCTGATTCTCTAAGTTTTTATTTTGGTCTCTATCTTCCATGTCCCAGAGGTTTTATTCAAATTTGTGATGACCTTGGAGTATCAGCTCACATTTCAGAATGGCCCACTAATGGGCTATTTGTAAGCCTTGAATGAATGAATATGAGAGGCCACCAATGAGGAACTTGACTAAAGGGTAATCTCAAAGGGTCAGATTGGATTTTGGAAGAAATATCTGATATCAATTTCTGTAAAACTTTTCCTCTTGGCCCATCAGATTCCCTAGGGAAAACTTGCAGTTTTTGCTTGAAATGGTGTAAGCCTAACTAGGAGCATTATGGTAACGAGAGGAAAAAGTGGGCTGAGAGTCTCAGGTTCAGGGTAAATTTTTATATAATGTCTCTGTTTTCATACAATAAACTCGCCTTCAAATCTGTTTGGTATTCCCCACTCCTAAATTGCTCTATTTTATAATCCTCAGAAAATAAATCTCTGGTTTCCTGCTTGGTTAAAAGACAGAATTGTCTTGGCTTTATGTGACAGAGGAAAGAATAGAGAGGATGAAGGAAACCAGAATATGTTACCTCAAAATATGTCCCTTTGACATAAAAATTATTTTGAGCTGAAGGCAATTAAGAAGCAGAAAAGCCATGGAAAGCTCTCCCCTTTTTAGTCTGAAGGCAGGATATAAATTCTCCCTTTACTAGAGACAGACTCTTATCAGCCTAGAGATGGCATGAAAGGAATCTGCAAACAAACTTTACTCCATTAGTTTCCACCCATTATATTTATGTTCCCAGTTTGCTGCCCCTGGCAGACTAAAACTGCCTTTCTTTGTTATGTCATTTCTTTACACATGTATTGTTCATTGTTGAAGGTGCTATATTGGCTGGAATTCCAAGCCATCATTCTGAATTATTTTTGGTTTAGGTTTCTCTCACATGGTATGTACAGCCCACATTAATAAATTATTGCGTTGCTCTTGCTAATCTATCTTTTTGGTAGAGTCCCAAGAAAACCTAAGTTGAGTAGAAGTAAAATTTTGTCTCCACTATAGGACCATAAATAAATACATTTTCAATGAATTCTTTAGTTTATAGCCCCAAATATATCTACACTCTCAGAATAAATTGGTGCCACCAATTCCCTAGCCACTGAGAATTCTGGACTGTAACTTGGGTTACTTTTCAGCTCTTCATATTTCTTAGGTATGTTCATTAAATGTTTGTTCATCTATCAACTTTGCCAGCACCCCAGTATTTGCTATTGGCTCCTCTACTATCTCTTTGTCATTTTAGGCTTACAAACTAAAATCTCGTTACTGTCATTTTAGCGTGGGTTGAAGCAGGGGGCAGAAGTCCAATTCATGTATTTGACTTTCATGTTTACATAACTATTGACCATCATTTCCTCTTGGCTAGTAAGTTACTAGTATTCTAACTCCTTGGCCATGTCAGTCCTCTGCTTAGAAATAATCACCTTTTCTGGTGACTAAAGCAACTATTCTCCATTAACTACAGTGCATATTCTCAACCTGTTTATGGTCCCCATCACTATGCACATGAGTAATTTTTTCATCAGGATTATAGCTCTGTATGATTCAATGCTTACAGTTCCCAAGATTATGATACTTCATACAGGGCTTTAGCCTACCATTATGATTTATTCAATATGATTCCCAGTATCTCTTATTTCAGCCAAAATTGGCTACTTTTTTTTGTTCTCTTAATTTGCCATGTATTTTCTTCTCTCTGAGAGTTTGCTTATGCCTTCTCTGACAAGTGGGACACCCACTTCTAGAATACTAGTTCTTCTGAGCCCCCAAGCCCAGGTCAAATGTACCTCCTCAAGGAAGCATCCCTTATCCCTTAGCACCACAGCTGTATACTTCACATGTAGCACTTGTACATCTCATTTGTGTATTTTTTACTAAAGATATTACTTGTATCATTATTTTCATTTCTTTGTATGAGCTCCTTGACAGTCAGAACTGTCTAATTGTTACATCCTGGCCAAATGCAATAAATTCATGGGCTCAGGTAAGTGAATTAAACCTATAATCTATCCAAACCATAATATACAAGGTTATATAATAATTCCTAAAACCATAAAATATTTTACATAATTCTTATATCTTACTTCTTTATTTATTTGAAGAGGCAAAAAGCTTTAAAACAAATTTTAGAGTGCTCGCTTCGGCAGCACATATACTAAAACAAATTTTAGAAAGAAAACCCCATTTCTGTTCATTTAACTGATTCATGGCAATTGTATAATTCTACGAATGGTCGGAACTTTAGTTGCAAATTATAGACCTATGAGGAAAAAGAGTCATTATCCAAAAGTGTAATTTTTCCCATAAAAATATACTGATCAAAATTTCTGTGCAGCTACTGTAGAGACTTTGCACATGACTTACTAAAGCAATTTCCTCGGATATGAGTACATTGCTTGCCAGAGGGGTTTATGGGTGTTAGTAACTTCAGAAAGATAACCAAGTGTCCTTCCCTGAACCATTTTTAAAATCTACTTCAACATTTAAAATATTTTGTGTCATCTCAGGAGAAGGCTATTGACAATAACACATGCTGCAGTAGAAATATGTACAGATTATTGTCACAATAAGTCCAGCTTTAGATTCAACATCCCCAGTTCTTATATTCAGGACCATATCTTAATAACATTTCTGATTGCTATTAGCCATTCATATTATTCCATTTAATGTAAATAGTTCCTATTCACTGGGCATTTATTTTGTGCTAAGCATTTTATGTATTTTTTTCTTATTTAATAGTTACACAATCCTGTTAAGTATTATTATTCCCATTTTTACAAATATGTAAACTAAGGCTTAAAAAGAAGCTAAGTAAATTGCCTAGGGTCAAAAACACAGATAAATAGTTCTCTTTATCTTACTGGTTTTACTTTGGGGATTATTTTTAGACGCTAGTGATCAGTTTGTCAACTTCTCTACAAAGTTTTTATACTTTGGCTTTTATCCAAGAATCAGTGCAAAGGGAATTTTTGTACAAAGGTTTGCTTGTTATCTGGAGTGAAGAGTTAAAAAGAAAACTACCTATGTAGACAGTCTCTAAAGTGCATATCCTTTTACATGATATTCAAGTTAGTTCTATTTGTCATATGTGTGCACTCAGGAGTGGTGGAAACTGTGTTCTTCAGGGTTGTCTGTCTTCCTTTCATGCACCTGCTGATAAAGGCCATTGTGCCTCATGCTGTCTCTACATCCTGCAGGATAGCTCTATTATCCACAGAAGTTTTTTTAATATTGGTTTATTTGAGAGAGATAGAGTGCACACAGTGAGGGTAGGGCAGAGAGAGAGGGGGAGAGAAAAATCCCAAGCAGGCTCTGTGTTGTCAGTGCAGAGCTCAATACGGGGCTTGATCTCATGACCACAAGACTACGATCTGAGCTGAAATCAAGAGTCAGACGCTTACCTGACTAAGCCACCCATGTGCCACTATCCACAGAAATTTTTATCTGCTCATCACAGTCTGTCTAATCTCTGCTTTCTATCAGCTGCTCTTTAGGAACATATGTTGTAATGAGAATCATATCTTTCAAGGGACCCACACTTTATCTTTCATTGATTATGCCTCGAGCGCTGTGACACATAGTTTTAAAAAGCTCTCTTGTTGGGGGCTCCTGGCTGGGTCAGTCAGAGGAGCATGCAACTGTTGATCTTGGGGTTGTGTGAGTTCAAGCCCTGTGCTGGATGAAGAGATTGCTTAAATACACTTAAAAAAAAAAAAGTTTTCTTGTTTCATGTGAACCATAATCTTCTACCTACAAAGTTTGAGCCCCTTCCATTATACCACCCCATCTTTTCAGCGACATAATTGAGATTATATTCATGGTCAATTACTCAACATTAAATAAATGACAAATTTAACAAAGAGCATGCATTCACTGAGTAGTTTATTGAACACCTATTATTCACAATGAAGTAAGTACTAAATTGATGCATAGATGAATAAAATGAGTATTAATGTATTGTATATATGCAGAGAATCCTGATATTCCCTAAAGTATAGACAATACTTGCAATCAATCAGCTGCATCCTACATTTGGTGTGAAACAAATGTAATACCTTCTGGATGGACTGTAGTCTTCTTGCTCTCTCCATCCTCAGCTGCCAATAAATTTCTCTCTAGGAATCAGAGGCATCAGAATTGTGGTAACTATTATTCTGTACCAAAGTTGAAAGCATACATTTCAAAAAAATCCATGACAAAATCTGTATGTTTGAATTTCCAGTGGCAGGTCTTAGATGTCAGGACACAATGAAATAGAGATCTTAAATTTTGTTCTTGTTCATCGAACTTTTGTATTCCTTTTCTGTAACCTATCCCCCCCAACCTTCCTGGATCCTCACTATACACTGAAAGTGTGTATTTCTAACCCTCCCCCCATGACTGACACACACACAATTTCATCTGTTGAAACCTAACGCCCAGCATCATGGTATCTTGAGGTGGGGCTTTAGGAGGTGATTAGTCTTATAAAAGAGACTCCAAGGAGTTCCCTTGCCCCTTCTTTGGCCATCTGAAGACACAGCAAGAAGACAGTCATTTATGAACCAGGAAGTAGGCTCTCACCAGACACTGAATCTGCTTGTGCCTTAATTTTGGACTTCCCGGCCTCGAGGACTGTAAGAAATAAATTTCTATTATTTTTAAAGCACCTAGTCCATGGTGTTCTGTGAGAGCAGCCTAAAGGACTAAGACCCGTCTTCAAAGTCAACTTTGGTGGACAAAGAATTCACTACAAGGTAATCTGAGAGAGGAAACAGGAAATTCTTTTAGTGGTTAGAGGTGGTTAGTTCCTTTTATTCCTTAGAAGTGGTTCTCAAATGCTGATGCCTAACAAAATTGCCTAGGGTGCTTTCAAAATATGTAGTTCCAAATCTCCATCCTCTGGAGATGCAGTATGTCTGGAAAAGACCCAGGAATCTGCATTTAACAAGCATAACCTGGGAGATTCTAATGTATGTAGTTCTGGGAAAGACTACATTTTGAGAAACCTTGTTTTAGAAATAGAAGAAGGGCTTTTTTTTCTTGATTTATTAATAAAGTTCCAAGAATTGAAGCCAACTATATTTCATCTAGACTCCTTCATCACATGTACCTCCTAGAGTCTATCACATCAGTAGACAGATTCATCAAGGAGTAATATGTAGACATTAAGCTGTCTCCAGGAAGAGGTGTTGGTTACAACAAAAATGTGAGATCCAGGAACAGAGTGGAAGAGGAATTTTATAGGCTTGGTTGGAGAGTGGGTGTCTGGGGATGCTGGGATGCTGCAAATTTGCATGCAAGTGCCAATAGTTGCTTCAATTATTCAAACAACTAAACTCTTCTTTCCAAATATCTTCAGTGACTGGCATCTACATTTATAGCTTCCATGATGTAGATTGAACCAGAGCAAATAACAATCCTCCTCTATGGAACAGCTCAGGATATCTCAAACATAAGGCCCTGCATAGCTGTTTTCAACCTGAGTCTAAGTTTTAATTTATTTCTTCAGCCTGTAGGCTCATTTACTGGATCTATATCTTTCATTTGCATGTAACCATGGCTTCACTTTGCAAGTTTCACTAGAAGATGGCACACGAAGAAAAATAGAAGTGTCTGAGCTGTCCAAATGTGAGCGCGGATCTCACAGGACATTGTATTAGGTGCCAAGTGACTCCTCTGGGGATTGGCTTGCCACACCCCACATTCCCTCACTCTGGAAGGTTCTCGGCTATTCACCTGGCCCCAGCTGCTGACACTGCACTGGGAAGGAGTCAGGTAAGCAACATCTCACTTATGTGAGGAAGACGTGTCAGGTAAAGGGTACATAAAGAAGAGTTCTAATTTTTATTGGTTTTTGAAACATATCCTCAGAGAAATGAAGTTTGGGGAGGTTTGGGGTAGGGAATAACAGTGAAAAATGGACTAAAGCTTACCTGCACAGTTGTTTTAGAGAACAAGTCAAGTTAGTGTTTTCCTGTTCTGTTTTCGCAAAGTCCCCATACACAGTGAGTCATTTATAGGGGAGCTTAGAATGAATCCTCTGAGGCCATTAGTGCCAGAATGTGCTTCTATGAGTGCCTGACTCAGAGTGCACAGGTGCAGTGTGGTGGAACAGAGTTTCAGCTGCTTCACTGTGTTATCTTTTGAGAGTTCAACTTCCAGACTTCAACCACGGTCTCTTTGACCCCAAAGCTCTGCACTTTCCTGTGGGCACTGCTGCCTCCCCATCCAGTCTTCACAGATGAATCACTTTGACTTTCCTCATCCCCCACCACAAAGTGCTCTGCTCCTGTCCTTTGGGACGAGCACTCCAGCCCAGCCTTGAACATGTAGCAGTCTTTTATGCTTCCACTATGCTACTCCTTGGACTCTTTCATCTCACTTCTACATCTGGTGAATCATTTCAAGTTCTGTGTCAATTACCTTCTCCAAAACCCTTCCGTAAATCCTCAGGTTTTTCCTCTTCTGTGTTCCAATGGTGTTTGACTTCAATAACTGTACTTGGTCTTTGTATAAATGTCCATGTCTTTCCCACCAAAGTATAGATGTGGAATTTTTTGTTCTTATTCTTTTCTAGTGATGTTACCATGGCTGGCATCATACCATGCACAGGATAGGAAACTAATACATATTTTTTGAATGACTACTGAGAACATATTTTCAAAATATTTTTAATTTAAAGGACATGAATTATGTTATTAAAGTGTTTTTATAGCTTTTTATTTATACAAGTAATATATGTCATTGTAATGAAAGTTTTAAAATACAGATAGAATAAAGAACATTAAATTAACTCCTATCTCTGGTTAAATCAGATAACCACTTTGAAGGTGCTGAGGTGTGTCCTTCTGGAAAGTTTTCTACACCTTTGTGTACATGTAATGTTAAAATTTTGAATAGGCTCTAGGTAGCCAAATCATAGATAAGGAAGGCTCTCTCAACCAAGATTAAATCTGATCGTCTTAGAAGTCTAGGCCACAGGCTCATCACTGGACTGAAGGACCAGAGGGATCCTGTGATGGATAGTCTCACCAGAGTCCATATTTGGGGAAAAGATGAATGAGTGCTGAGCAGACAAAAATGGTGAGTGTCCACCACAAACTCACATGAAATGTGAAGAGCAGGACCTTATAGGAATGAGGAGCAGGGCCACACAGAAACTGAAAAATTGTCTCTGACAGTCTCTGGATCCACGTGTGCTCTCACTTCTGCTTTTCTTTGGGCATCTGTTTCTTTTTTCTTTCTACAAAATATATGCCTTTTCATGAAAACTCCTGTTTCCGGCTCCCCATGACCTTAGCTTCCATGTGACTCTTACTCCCCCGATGCTGATACCAGTCCACGCGGTATGGCTGTGCTTCTCAGCTCCCCACTGCCTGCCTCAGCCTTTACTCCCAAATTCTAGATGCCCAAGGGAAAGAATGACTCGAGTTAGGTTAGAGGTCTGGTTAAGTTACACTGACCTCCCCCAGCACTGTAAGTAGGTAGGGTATTGTGAGAGGAAAATGTGTCTTCTGTCTGCCTATTCTACTTGACCTTGCATAGCTCATATCCTATTTCACTATCACACACACACACACACACACACACACACACACACAGAGGCATCTTGCAGATTCCTCCAAGTACAAGCTCCTTTCTGCCTCAGGGTTCCCCTCATTGTAGTCTCTGCCTACAATGTTCTTTTCTCCATAGTTTTTTGTTTGTTTTCCAGCTATATTGAGACATAATTGACATCTAACCATGTACAAGGTAAACTGTACATACGATGGTTTTGATATATGTATATAGTGCAAAATGATACCACAATAAGGTTAGCTAACATCTCCATCCCTTCACATAATGTGTGTGTGTGTGTGTGTGTGTGTGTGTGTGTGTGTGGCGAGAACATTTAAGATCTACTCTCAGAGCAACTTTCCAGTATATAATAATGTATTGTTAACTATAGTCACCATGCAACACAGTAGATTCCTAGAATGTATTCATCTTAAAGCTGAGAGTCTGTACCCTTTGACTAACATCTCCATATTTCCCCTCCCCACCAGACCCAGGCAATCACCATTATACTCTCTTTCTGTGAGTTCAGCTTTTTTAGATTCCACGTATTTTTATGATCTATTTCAAAGCATCCTTCACTCTTCAGCTTAAATATCACCTTCTCTGACATGCTTTCTTGCTCACATAATTTAGAAGATGTCTCCTGAAATTCAGTAGCATTATACCTCTGTGTGTGTGTGTGTGTGTGTGTGTAAAATCTGTTTAGTCTTTTTCTGCCTCTCTCACTGATCTGCAAACTAAATTTACTTTCTCACTTTTTCTGAAAAAAGATAATTTTTTCTGATAAATTTAATTTTTTCTGAAATTTTATTATTTTTAGTTTCCAGTATATTGGGTAGCAGCAATTAAATCTCAGTCAGTTTCCCCAGAGCTGTGTCCATGTTTTGATGGCATATGAAGTGGGAGGGAGGCATTGTTGGGATTAGCCAGTTCTTGATAACATCATCTCTCCAAACTGGGGTCAAGTAGATTGGATTTATTCAGGACTGGTCTTTAATCAAATTCATCCATTCACTGTCACATCCTCCCTAATTCCCATTTGCAAGTTGTCTAAGGCAATATATGCAAAATTGAAGTTTTCTCAAAAACCTGGTTGTTCAATACAGGCTACTTTAAATTGAGAAAAAAGAGAAAACCATCGAGTGCATCATGAAAATTATTATCTTTCTTTGAATGGATGTGAACTGACACCATGAATAAGGACTGGATTGGGGAAGTCAAACAGCACAAGAATTGGTCTGTGGATTGCATTTATAACACTGTAAACCACATCATTTTCACTAAACCAAAATATTTTGAAAAAAATGAACTACTTTGAGAACAGTATGAAACTGTCAGTTGTAACAGACTTTAACTATCTAGTGCTCCTCAATGAAATCTCATATGATCTGAATTTCTTTTGTAATCAATGAACTATTTAAATTGATTACATTCACCTGCCTTATACAGCACTCTTTCTGACAAGTTGTTGCAATTAATTTGTTTTAATTAGGGGGAGTAATGGGCTGTCATTTATATTGCTTTTCAAATTATTCTCAAATCATTCTGTATTGACAGTGTTTTTAGGGATCTTTGAAGCTGATTCCTATGACACAGTTAATGGAGAGATCATTTACTTTCAGACCACAAATGATTGGCATATTTTGATACCTTTAGGAAAGGGCATATGACAGCTCAGAATACTGAAAGAGTTCACAAATTGTTTTCATTGTACTATTTGAATCTACAGACATTACTTTTAAAATCTGATGACTAATTTACTTTTAGTTGTGGGGCAGATGGGGATATGTGCTCCTTCAATGTTGGAAGCTGATTTTCTTGTGTCCTACTCTCTCTAAATCTAGCTAAATAATACTAAGTAATGCAATTTGGTCTTCTAAATATTATCTCTTAGCCCACCTAGAAAATAAAACATGAATTGTTCATGACAAATCAAAATATTGTGTTTAATAATCAGTGGTGTTTGCATCAAGATGCTCCCTAATGTGCAGAGCAAAGCTGGCCTCTTAGTGTAACAAGTCTTCCTATAAGAAAATCCATTCTTAGAATAGCAAGAAAGGGCTTTCTTGGTATTCTGCACAGTGAGGTAGGAAGAACATGAAATTTGGAGTTCAAATATCCTGGAATTGACCTCTGCCAAACTTCTGGAGTCACACAATTAATAAGCAATAAAGGGACTCTCATAGTGAAAGTAAAATTTACTAAAAGAGCATCTGCCTCTTTAACAGTCCCTCTCTGGACCATAACAACAATGAATAAATGCCAGCATGGAGGTAGTGGAATATCACGATTAAAAGCACAGACTCTGGGATGTGACGGCCCTTAATTACATCCTGCCCTCTGCACTCACCGGCTGTCAGAACCCAGGCAGGTTAACTAATCTCTCTGTCTCAGTCTTTTTATCAACTCTGAAATGAGTATAATAAAATGGTACCTCCCTCATGGGGTTGCTGTGAGGATTTAATGAGTTAATTAATGTAAGGCTCTGAGGGCAGTGAGTGGGATGGACTAAGACTGAAATGAACACTCAGTATGATAAAATGATGTTCATGGCCAAAGCTTCTCCACTTGGTACCACTTGTTCATTTCAGTTCTTCTTTCTGGGTCCTCTACTGCTGCCCAAAGCTTCCCCCATCCTGTGTTTCCTTCTTTATGGATTGGCTATTGATGTCTGTGGACTAACTTGTATTAAAATTCATGACTTATGTCAAACGTTTATATTTTCCTAATTGCAGAAGAGTAATAGATACATATTGCCAAAAGTTAAAATATATATGAAAGTGTAAAGAGAAAAATAAAAATTAAAAAACCAGAATTTGTGTTCATGTATTCCCTCCAAGCATATTTTTCTAGGTATATACAGGTTCAACTAAATTTTTATTTAGTTACATGTAGATTTTTTTTTTCAGTAAATACACTTACATGTATTACATGTGGATTTTTTTTAGTAAAAACACTACAGAACTAACAGTGTATTTTCTCTTCCTTATGATTTTCCTAATAATATTTTCTTTTCTCTGGCTTACTTTAGTGTAAGATTACAGTATATAATACATATAACATATAAAATATGTGTTCATCAACTGTTATTGATTAACAGTAGGCTATTAGTAAAGTCTTGGAGATATCAAAGTTGTATGTGGAGTTTTGATTGCTCAGGGGATCAGCACACTTAACCCCCGAGTTGTTCAAATGTCAATTGTAAAATATTGCTTTTGCTGAGCTTTCTCTATAACACTTTTGTTGTTATGAAAAAATACTCGGGGGTGTTAAGAACAATCATTCCTTAGGATAGTATATAACTAATTCTTAAGGAATGCATTTTATTCAGCCTGACATGTTTTGGTCCTGCTATGTCACAGAAAGGTTAAATTAAAAGAGTATATGTTTTAAATCACTAACAGATGAAAGAAAAGGAGCAACTGGCTCAGTTGGTTAAGCGTGTGACTTTGGCTCAGATTGACAGCTCAGAGCTGGGAGCCTGTTTCAGATTCTGTGTCTCCCAGAATTTGGGAATCTCTCTGCCCCTCCCTGCTCCCTCACTCTCTCTCAAAAATAAATAAATATTAAAAAAATCTTTTTTAAAAATTTAAAAGTTATCAATTGCTTTCTTTCTTGAATACTACATATACTATTAAAACAGTTATATATATAACTATATATATAAAACTATATATGTAAACTAAAACCATATATATATAGTTTTATAGATAATAATATATATAAATAATCCATATTTCATAAAGGAGTTTATCAATATTCTGCACCATATAAAAAGAGGGGTAATACAGGGACTGAAATGATTATAAATAAGAAAAGAAATGAAGCTATTTTACTGGCATTATACTTACTAGAAAAAACCAACCATACAAACAAACAAAAGACACTAAAAGGTACTAAATGGGTTTTAAGTACCAGCTTAGCTAAACTTCTTAATCTGTCAACTTGTAATAATTTTGACCGTCCACCCTAGCCAAGCTCAGCTCTATGTAATGCATTCATTGAAGGGCACGTGGTATGGCCTTTGCTGTTTGGGAACAGGGATCTCAAAGGTACAAGTGAAGACACAGGGA
Source organism: Crocuta crocuta (assembly GCF_008692635.1). Lineage (NCBI taxonomy): Eukaryota > Metazoa > Chordata > Mammalia > Carnivora > Hyaenidae > Crocuta > Crocuta crocuta. The sequence continues at coordinate 312,448 of NW_027531910.1, read as the reverse complement.
GGGGCAAGACAGGCCCCACCCTGGTTCACTGGACAAAGAAGAAAGCAATGAGTGCCTGTGAACATACTCTGATGCATGTGCAACATCACTTTCTAAGACTGAGGCAACAGAACGTGGGATTTCCTTGACTTTCAAAGTCCCCATCCCCCCACCCATACTGGCTAGGATGATCCCTGAAATAAACAGGACCTAAATTCCTTGCTCAGGTAACAGTGCAGTGAGGCTGCTTGGTGAGCTCTGCTTTATGGAATGATTCCAGGACCAAAGACGCTTCTATCTGGTGACTCTACCATCTTTTCTTTATTAGATCCTGACGAGGGATAAGAGAAAGGGAGACACTTGGCCTGACCATCTCAGCCTGGATGAGGACACTTATAACTTCTCATATTCTACTTAGCAAGAACTAGTCTCATGGTCCCACCTACATGTAGGCTCTGCCACATATACCAAAAAAAAAAAAAAAAAAGTTTTCAATTTTCCTCCAACTCTGTGACCTTCTTTTACTACTTTTTCACTTTCAGGATAGCTATTTTCCTCAAAATGAGTAGAAAATTTGTTATTAAAAATTTTTACACATCCCTTTAAGATGTGGCCTGATGTGGTGGATATATACTAACAGTTGATATAAATATTACTGACATCTCAATAACCTGTTTCCATTATCTGTGAGAAAATGCAAAATTTGGGGCTGAACAATTATAATGTGGCATTTAAACTTTCTCATCTACCAACCTCCCATCTTAGAAATCATATTTAAGTAAAATTCAACATGCTATGCTATTCTTAGCTCAGATAGAAAATGATGCTGGTTATAGCAGTGTAACTATGGTGTTGCCATGGTTATCTACCTATTAATGATTAAACTGGCTTCCTTATGCTCATTAGAATATATATCTTGGAAATGGAGAAGAGGTTTCAGTTTATCAGCCGATTGGAAAGCCCAAGTTCTCAAACAAAAGTCTGGACATTAGAAAACAGGTCAGGCTCTGAGAATCAGCAGATCTCTTTTGTGTCTATGGTATGAGCAGTTTTCTCCCCCTTCATTAGCTACAGCAATCAATTTTCAAAGGGATAAACATTTTATGCTTCACAGACTCATTATAACTTCCTAGGAAGAGAGAAACTTGGTGAGGGATAGTATGAATTACACAAAAATATAAACTTTTTTAAAAACCAGAAAGCATCAGCAAATTGAATCTGTTTATTCCTTTCAGTTATTTATCAGACCCATCCTCTTGAGTCTACATGCAAACTATCAGCATAAATTACGAAATCAATCAAAATTTCTGAACCATAGGAATAAGATTAATAATAGTTTTTCACAGGGGCACTTGGGTGACTCAGTTGGTTAAGTGTCCAACTTCAGCTCAGGTCATGATCTCATAGTTCATGAGTTTGAGCCCTGCATCACTCTCAGAGCCTGGAGCCTGCTTTGGATTTTGTGTGTCCCTCTTTCTCTGCCCCTCCCCCCCCATAAGTAAATAAACGTTAAATATTTTTTAATAAAAAATAATAGTTTTTCACAGAAATGACTTTGAGACTTGAGAGTTATATGCAAGATACTTTTGTTTCCTGCATTTTAAAAAGCAATCAATGTAGGTATTTCTAGCTTCCAGAACAGCAGAGAATTTCTCTCCTCACTACAGGCTTTTAGGAAAAGAATTAAAACCTGGGAACTGTACAAGGTATCTACATCTTCAGATCATTTTGTTCTGCATGACAGAAGAAAAAAGGAATGATGTGGTAATGTTTATCTCCCTGTGCTTCTCTATTTGTTTATCCAATGAACATTTCCTGAGTGCTTAGAAGTGTTGACCTTGTCCTGGTGCTGAGGGTACAGAAATGAACAAAACACAGTGTCCATCTGTAGAAATAATGAAGGCTTAGACAAAGGCTTCTGAATGAATCATTCTCTTTTGACAGGATGAACCCTTAGCCTGCCTTCAAATTCTTCAGCCTATATTATAAGCCTTCCTTGCAGGACTCTACCATGCTTCCCCCAAATTGCTTGGCTGTGTATGTCACTAGGAACCAAATTCTTATGGCCAGGATCCTTTTTTCTAGCTCCAATTAAATTTCAAGGCCTAACTCAAATCCACTTTCTCGTAAGCCCTTCTCTAACTGGACAGTATTTCAGTCTTCTGAACATTTATAACTTTTTTTTTAAGTAAGCTCTATGCTTAACATGAGCCTTGAACTCATGACCCCAAGATCCAGAGTCACATGCTCTACTGACTAAGCCAGCCAGGTGGTACCCCCATAAACTTTTTAAATATCAAGGATGGTGTGGAAAACTTTATTGAGTTTATCTTATGAATCAGATACTTTAAGAACTATGATATATTTGCCTTTTGAATCAATATTACTATGAAAATATCTACATTTTATAGATGAGAACACTTGAATTTCAGTGGAAATAAATAAGTTGCCCCCAAGTCAGAACTGTAATTCAATTCAGGATGTTATGATTCAAAAATATGTGTTTTTTTTAAAGTTTATTCATTTATTTTGAGAGAGAGAATGCAAGTGGGGGAGGAGCAGGGAGAGGTGGAGAGAGAGAATCCCTAGCAGGGTCCTTGTTGTCAGCACAGAGCCTGACGCAGGAATTGAACTCACAAACCAAGAGATCATGACCTCAGCTGAAATCAAGTCGGGCCCTTAACTGACTAAGCCAGGAGTCCCCAAAATATATGTTCTTTTAAACCCATCATATTGGCCTAATAATATTTTTTATTTCATATCAAATTATAAATTCTGTGAAGTTAGGAATCATCTTTATAAATGACTGTATTTCTCACAAACTTTAAACTTAATGCTATACTTATAGTAGACTCTGATTAAAAATTTTTTCATGATAATTGTGATAATAGTACAAGTTAAAATATAGTGAATATCTTTCCCTTCCTCCTCACATGGTATGGAAAATAACAATTAGAAGATGTCAGGAAGAAGAAAATCACAGTTGGCTGAAGTAGTAAGAAAAGCTAAGAACTAAAGGTTAAGCATAATTTAAGTTGCTGGTGTCAATAAAAGTATTCCAAATATGGGAAAAGTCAAGAGCAAAGGTGTTGAGATGAGAATGTCCGTGGGATAACTCCTGGAAGAGTCTGGCTACAGCAAGGATTGCTGGTATATTGCTGGATAAGTGTAAGGAATCTTAGAATGGTTACTGGAGGGACGGACATGATAATGCTCCCACAAAGACATCTATGTCCAATCCCTGAAGCCTGTGAATGTTATCTTTTATGACAAAAGAGACACTGAGGGCACCTGGTTGGTTCAGTCTTTAGAATACTTAACTTAAAATCTCTCTTGGGATTGTGACTTTCAGCCCCAAGTTGGGTGTAGAGATAACTTAAAAGATAATATCTTTGAGAGAGAGAGACAGACAGAGAGACAGACAGAGAGAGAGAGAGATTAGAAATGATTGAGAATTTTGAGAGGAGGAGATTGTCCTGGATTATCCAGGTAGACACAATATAATCACAAGGGTCCTTATAAGAGAACATCAGGAGTTCAGAGTGAGTGGAGAGAGATGTTATGACAGAAGCAAGAGGCTAGAATGACGTGAGGAAGGGGACATGAGCCAATGAATACTGACAGCTGAAAAGACAAGTAAACTGTCCCTCAAAGGAATACTGCCCCAGCAAACACCTTGATTTTGGACTTCTGATCTCCAGAAGAGATTAAATGTGTGTGCCCTTAAGACACTCCATTTGTGGTAATTTGTTACCTTAATAATAGGGTATCAGTGCATGAGGAAGCTTTAGTATTTAGCCATACTAAATAGTTAGGAGGAAAAAAAAAGGAATCTTCCTTGCATGCATTGAATGTTTCTAAGCTAAGGTAGAAATAAATTAATGTGATGAAGATGAATCACATTGTTACATTTATTTACAGTTATTTGAACTATTCTAATAGCAATGAGAAAGGCATCAAGGAAAAACGTTTGGAGATTGTCTCTGAGGAACTCAGAAAAAAGAAAGAAGACTCAGAGGAGCTACCTAAATTATGAGTTTAAGAGATATCATTGAAAAAGTATAGTTATAATAGAGAATATTGGTGGACTAGTAAACACTAAGGAAAACAGTGAGTTAAGGGTTGCACATATTGAGCTCAACATGCTAACATCATATCCATTAGACAATGGAAGGTGAGCTACTAGAGAATGAAAGTGTCTGGGAAAAAAATACCAATTAATCATGAACACCTTGAAAATTGGGAGATAGTCCTTTCCTCATTACCCACACACAAACACACTGCACCTTGTAGATGCAAAGGACATGGCCGGTGATGGGGAAACTATCTGATCTTGCAATGAAATGTATTATAGTTTAAAGCATCGTCTTTGGAATAAGTATTGATTGAGTTGTAAAGATTTCTCTCTTCCATAAGTGACCTCCCTCCTCATCTTTCCAATTTTGCATCTGGGTTCCAGAAACCATACATACCCATGTGGCTTTCATTTGGAAGGATGCTAAGTCCTTAGACCATCTTCTGGGTCTTGCTACGCCCACAGAACTGTGCCTTGGCCCATCTGGTCCTGCGATGTCCCTCTGGCCTCTGCTGAATTGGGACTGTCCCATGTGGCCATTTGAGCATTATTCTGGCACTTTTTCAAGTGTCATGGCCTCCAGATACAAGGTGGTGCAGCCATCTTATCCCCACCAAAGATCTCTTATAGTCTTCCCAGCAATTCTATGTCCCTACCTCTTAGAGGCTTTGGAATTCTCAGTTGCTTTCTCTGAATCATTCAGATGTATACTAGATCCAGCTTAGTTCATCCAGTTCAACTGCCTAGGCCACCTGACTTTGTCTTTATTACTAAAGTATTCCCACATCTTGGTAGGCATGGTAACATTCAATATCGACTTCTCTGAGAGTCATGCAGGCTCCCTCAGGCAATACTTTTGAAAGCTCTGTATCCTCCAACTGTATCTGACTATTTAAAAATAGCGTCTTAGCTTTTAAATCTATTGTTTCTCTAGGAATTTTAAACTGTCAGATTTGAAAGTCAATGCTGAGCAATGGCTTCTTGGTTGTAGACAATATCTTTTGTTTCCTTCCTTACAGCAATAAGCCTTGGTCTCCTGACTTAACCTTAATGGGACTGGACTGCAAGGAATGCAAAAGAAATATTTGAGAAGGGAAAATCTAGTGGAGGTCATTTTAAGAGCATTATTTGCCTATAAAGGCAAAAGAGAGAGTTGAAGTCAAGGGCATGAGTGAGAGCGGAAAGAGCGGATAAAAGAAAGACTAAAAGATGCAAGACTGAGGGGGGAATAGCTACAGAACACTACCAGGACAGAACAGGGAATAAAGCAAGCTGAAAACCATAGTGACCTAAACAGGAGAACCAAGTTCTTAGAGTCCCCAAGGCAAGAGAAAGAGAACATGTCCCAAGGAGGAAATGAGCAGAGAACAAAACATTAAAGAAATCAAGAATGGATATCCAAATGAGGTTCCAGATTCTGACAAGTACAAGGTAATTGTTAACATTTATCTGACAGGTATGTGTAGGGGTAAGATCTGGACTGGGATCCAGGGATCATACTGTTAATGACTCCACGGCAGGACGTTGCTTTGTTAATCTATTCCCATGCCAAAAATCTGAATTAACCAGGATGTATCTTTTAAAAAATTATATATATATATCATATAAATATACATATAAATTAAATATGCATATATACATATATGTATAGAGAGAGAGAGAAAAATAGATTTTTTGTTATTATCTCTATGTGACATTACTCATTATTAATTTCATAGTTATCCCTATATAACCAAACTGGTTTACAGCTGCTCTCCTCATGTATACTCTTTTTACGTGTGTAAAATTCATTCTCAATCATTATTTTCTGTGCATGTTACATAATTATCCATTTAAAACACATCAAAGTTATTGTGATTTCAAAAGATAGCCATTTTAGACCCTGTCATCAAATTCCAAGACTGGAAGAATTTCTTATTGTTCTAATGAGCCTGTTAAATATAAGAAACAACCTTTTGTTGTCTCAAGAATTGCTAAGCTTTCAGTAAAGGACAGATATCAATTTGGGAGTTCAAATGAAGGCCTATGCTATAAAAGTATTGTATTGATTCCAAAGGCAAGTAATGAGAAAGTAGATCATATAGATGTATATCTAAAGCTTATTTCAGCGGATACTCAAGGAATTAGATTTTACATTTAAGTTGCTTTACTGGTCACTGTAAAATTCACTAACAAATATACTTCTTTAGTTAAATATTTTACCACAAAAATATATTCAACAAGGCAAGAGGATTAACATATATATTAACATGTCTCAGACTAAAAAACTAACTAAAAGGCAGACTGATCAACCTGGCAAGCACTTAACTAAAAAGACTTAAGCATTCTAGAAGGAATGACTACAGGCAAGATATTTAAGGTTTCTGAACCCCAGTTTCTCAGTCTATAAAATGCATGTGAACATTACAAAGATTCAGGATAATGATGGGCATAACACATATGCTAGAGCAAGATAGAGTGCATAAATCTTAAGTGAAAATATGCTACTCTTTTACTGTTGGTTTTACAAAAATATAAAACCATGAAATATAGCTAAGTCATGAAATGAAGAATCAGCAGAAGATTCTCAGATTCCTTCAGAATAATGTTCTCTCAGCACAATGTAATCATTTTGGCATGTCATTCCATTGACATATGCTCTGAGTATACAGAATATCAATGAAGTCCCTGTGTCAGGTTTTACAAAAATGAAAACTGAAGCTGTGCCATCTATTCTTTTCACATTTATTTAATTTCTAAATAAAAGCCCATCCTCCTGATCAATAGGATAGATAGGACTGTCAACCTCATTTCTTTTACCTTAATTTAACAAAGCCCACCTAAGCCTTCATAGTAACAAACAAAATTAGGTTCAGCATAGAAAGTGTATTTGAGAGTGTGAAGAGAGACAGGCCAAAACACAGAGAAAGGCCTTGTTACCAAATCAGGCAGGAAAAAAAAAAAAAAAGAAAAAACTACAGAAGATTTGCAGCTGCTATCATCTAATTCGCTGACCTGATTATGCTTCAAAAGAAGAACCAGTTTCTGAGGTTGAAAAAGACTGAAAAGACAGAATAAAAAGCTCAGGTGATCATGACAGCCGAGGAGGACATGCGATGCTCTGAGTACTTGCCTTCTGCACAAAGTGACACATGCGTCCTGCAGAAACCTGCAAGTGAAGTGAAGGCACAGAGTTTTGATCTTACATTGTTATTTTTTAAAAGGAAAATAAAGTCAAAATTTACTTTTATGGACCTCTCAAGGATTCTGTCTGAACTTAAGGAGATTAACATTAGTGGGTGATAATAAATAAAAGTGGTTTCCTTTCATCAGCGTCTGGTGGTCCTAGAGGGAGAACAAAACAACATACTTTGTTAGAAGAATGACAGGGAACTAACTTCTTCCTTCCCCTAAAAAAAAAATAATTGGTATGTGGGGAAAACACAGTGGAGAACATATTAATAATGTAAAAGCTAGGTTTTAAAAAGACTCTAACTTCCATCAGACAGCCAATTACTAATGATTTCCTTCTACATTATCAGAGGAAAATCTGGGAAACAATTCAGATGCATATTTTTTATCCATCAGATAATATTCAGGAGTCCATTCTGCATATCAGTTGGAAATTTCCCACATTCTGCTGGAGGAAGCTCTTCAATTAATATTTCTACAAGATTGTTTTCCTTTTCTTTTCAGCTTTGTTTGATTCGATTATTCTCTTCCCAGATAAGATCATGCTATTCCTCTAAAGCCCTGCAAACCTCCAGAAGGTTCTGGTGATGCCTCTCTGTGGAGCTATGTTTTTGTCCTTGAAATGAAGGTAGCCCAACAATTGGTTTTGTTTCTTTGCTTGCTCGCTTTTTTGTTTGTTTGTTTTCATTATGTGTTTGAGTAATTCTCCCTATTAAAGCCATCTGGATTTCCCCTTTCTTCTGAACTCTTCTCCCCTTCTACAACATTTTTTAGTGTCTTAGTGTGTATAGCTGAAGTATTACAAATACTATTTATATTAGTTGTGAGAATAGTATCCCAAGATACTTTGCAACAAGATGATCCTATGAAAATGTAAATGTTCCTCCCTAAATACTACTGTGCTACAAATAGCTTTCAATGTTAATTTATTCTGTGTTATCAAATGAGACCTGTGGAAGCTTTTATAGCCTGAGCCTGTCTCTAACACTCTGCACACAGAATAAAAGCTGGAAGCTTGGGCACCATCCTATCTTGGGTTCTCAACCCTGGCTGATGTTCCCAATGATTGGAGTAAGCTTTAAAATACTGCTGACACAGTCCCATCTTGACTTGATATTTCTCAAAGCCCTTCAATCATTTTAATGTGCAGCCAGGGTTGAGAGACACCAATTTAATCCACCCATCACTTGCAGCCAAGGAAACTGAAGCCCAGATAGATTCAATTACTAACCCACCTGCCTAAAGCAAAAGAACAGCAAAGAAAGGGTTAACGACCCATGGGTTTTAGTGCAGAGCTCTTCCAACTACAAGGATTACAAGACTGCTAAAGGTTTCCTGAAGAACACAGTTATGGTCTGAATGCCTTTCAACTTGGCCCGGGTCAAGATCAGTTACATAATTTGCAGGACCCAGTGCAAAGTGAAACCATCATAAATTACTAAGAATTTCAAAAATTTCAAGAAGTTTAAGCCAAGTACAGGGCCCAATGTTACTGTACAAGACACACACCAGTGAAGTCAATCCAGGGCCAGGTTTTGAAGTTCTTCTCTTTAGTAACAATACATTAGTAAGGAGGTGAGTAAGTAAAGTAAGTAGGTGAGTGAGTAAATAAGTGAGTAAGTGAATGAATGAATGAATGAAGAAAGAAAGAAAGAAAGAAAGAAAGAAAGAAAGAAAGAAAGAAAGAAAGAAGGAAAGAAAGACTCCACAGTTATACATTGAGGAACAGTGCTGAACAAGTCTTTGGTTTAGTTTTTTTGTTTGTTTGTTTGTGTGCTTATTTTTTACTTTTATAAATGCAGGAGACTTCAAGAACTCCTGTTTGTAACTGCATTAGCCTCCCTCTCCCCCTGTCAAAAGCAGAATCTGTGAGCGAAGGACTTTTTTTAAATTTTATTTTTTATAATTTATTGTCAAGTTAACATACAGTGTATACGGTATGTATGCTCTTGGGTTCGGGAGTAGATTCCTATGATTCATCACTTTCATATAATACCATGGGTCATCCCAGCAAGTGCCTCCTTAATGCCCAGCACCCATTTCCCCCACATGCCCGGGCCCCCTACCCACATCAACCCTGTTTGTTCTCTGTATTTAAGAGTCTCTTATGGTTTGTCTCCCTCTCTGTAATTATTTTTTCCTTCCCTTCCCTCATGGTCTTCTGTTAAGTTTCTCAAATTCCACATATGAGTGAAAATGTAGATCTTTCTCTGACTGACTTATTTCAATTAGCATAATATCCTCCAGTTCCATCCACGTTGTTGCAAACGGCAAGATTTCATTCTTTTTCATTGCCAAATAGTATTCCATTGTATATAAAAAGCTTCTGCATAACAAAGTAAACAATCAATAAAATTAAAAGGCAACCAACATAATGGGGGAATATATTTGCAAATGACATATAAAGGGTTAGTATCCAAAATCTATAAACTCAACACTCAAAAACAAAAAATTCAGTGAAGAAGTGGGCAGAAGACATGAATACACACTTTTCCAAAGAAGACATCCAGATGGCTAAGAGACATATGAAAAGATGTTCAACATCACTCATCATCAGGGAAACACAACTCTAAACCACAATGAAATACCACCCCTCACACCGGTCAGAGAGGCTAAAATTAACAACTCAGGAAACAGCAGATGCTGGCGAGGATGCGGAGAAAGGGGAACCCTCTTGCACTGTTAGTAGGAATGCAAACTGGTGCAGCCACTCTAGAAAACAGTGTGGAGGTTCCTCAAAAAATTAAAATATAACTACCCTATGACCCAGCAATAGCACTACTGGAAATTTATCCAAAGGATACAGGGGTGCTGATTCATAGGGGCACATGCACCCCAATGTTTATAGCAATGCTATCAACAATAGCCAAAACTATGGAAAGAGCCCAAATGTCAATCAAATGATGAATGGATAAAGAAGATGCGGTATATAGAGACAAGGGCTTTTATCTGAGGAAGTGATCCCAGAGACCAAAGAGAGGGAGGGGAGCAGTAGAACAGGGAAAGGAAAGAATCAATGCAAGGGGAGGTGTTATTGGGCCAGCCGCTGCCGTGGTGATGGGACTAGAGCTCTGGGCCAGGAGCCCTTTGGAGAGTCATGTAGAGTGCATCTCAGCCCTGCACACCCAACAGAGAGGTGGAAGAAGGGAGCTTTTTTCCTCCCTCTGCCATAAGGAGTTAACTCCCGGCCCTTCCAGATTGCACAGGAGAGTGTCGGGACAGAGAGTCATGCTCTGTCAGAATGACGCCTGCGTGAAGCTGGCCACAGCAGCAGGGGCTGGAGGGACACAGAGACCCTGATGAAGTGACCCTCCAAGCTGAGACTTGGCCAGCAGCAAGCCCAAATTGGTTTTAGCTAAAACTCTCTACTTCCCAGAATACCTACTAACATCTCTCTGGACACGTGTGCTATCCACGGAGCACAGTTTGGAACAGAGTAGAGAATCTATTCTTAGAGTTATATATTCCTTTTCAAAGAAATCACACACTGGGAGAGCCAGGTTGGGTGTGGGAAAGACCAAAGGAAAGATTAGAACATAGAGAATGAAAGGCTGCATCCAGTTGAAGGGCAGTAATTGTTTTGAATGTGCTCCCACAGGTATGAGCACAAAGCTTTGGCCTCACTGACTGTTCTGTGCCAGCTCTCCTGAAATTCTTTAATGTATATCCAGAGAGTTTTAATAATAGTACTATCATTTTTATGCCATAAAAATCAAACATTTTTCAAAAGAGTGCTAGATAAAACAGGAAATATCACTTTCTTTCCTGCAAACTGGTAATAGTAAGAGGTTTTAAGTGAACTTGGCTACAGCTAAAAATTACACAGAGAGAACCCATTTCCTTGTTTAAGACAATTCTGAGCACGTGTGCTCTTGGTCACTGAGACTGCTGGCAGTAATTTGCACAGACATATTGTGAATAAATGTCTTCTTACTATATTTATTTAGCTGTGACAGCAGATTCAGAGCAATCTTAGCATTTTAAAGGAAAAACTCCCTAAATATGTGTGGTGTAGGTGTTCCTATAGACATGATGCAATTAACATAGAAAAACAGCAAAACAGCACAACAAAAATCTTTACATAACGAATTTATCACTTCTACTTTTACTTAGGAACTCTGTATGCTAATATTCCATCAACAGTTTGCTATTTAAAAAAAATTACTTTCAAACGTCTCTACATCACCTCTCATTTTTCTCTCAGTTGAGCAATATTTATTGTTGAAGATGTCCAGAGCCCTGAACCTGATAGCATAAGTCAGCAAGATGTTTCTATAAGTTAACAAGCACAAAGAACTCTGTCTTTCAGAAAGGCTACATAGCTGAATTACCAAAATGACAAGTTTCCTGTATTGTAGAATATTTTTTCGTAAGGTTTCAAAAACCAGATTTCTCTTAAGAGCAATTCAAATCCTTAGAAAGAATGTTATCATAATTTCCAAAATGTAATTGTACTACCCTTAAATGTTTACTTGTCATTGGAAAACATGACTTTAAATATTTAGTTTTCCATCTGTTTTAAAATATGACCACCCACAAAAGCTGTATGTTGCCAGTTTTCCCTACACTCCGTTTTATCGCCATACTTTTGTTTCTGCATATAACCCTTGGAGCTTCACACAAAAGTAGTTCAACAGCATGAACCTGCAAAGCATGATGGCTTTAAAACCAATGTAAAAGTATCCTAACAACAACAAAAAAAGTGCCTAAAGTATCCTTTTTCCAATGCTGTACTGTATTTAAATTTACTCTTAGATATAAGATTTGAATAAAATCACTTTATATCAATAGGGGCATTGTTTAAAGGCCTCACATAAGCTGAAGTTTCCCTTAATATAAAAGCTAAAGGTCACAAAGCCTAAACTTACACACTTGGAATTTATGTCCTTAATACCTCATTTTATTTCTATATTTCATATTTCCTCTTTGCATATCTTTATTTTTGTTCAGTAAGATAAAACAAATATGCTAGAATCCTCCCTCAGAATCTGGATTATTCTCAACCCAGCACATCATAAAACTTCTGTCCCTCAGTTATCTGATCTGTAAACTTAGGATGCTGCACTAAGTGACCACTACCTTCTTCAAATATTGCAATTAAATGTTATCATTGTAGCTCTAATGTAGGCCTTCTTGTGGAAGAGATGATTTGAACACCTTCCCAAACATTCCAGGTTAGGACAGCAGCTTGAACACTTACAATTTACTTCACTCACCCTTCCCCAAACTTCATTAAAACTACCATCACTAAATGTTTACAGATAAGGAATCCAGAGATAGGCGGTAGAGTGAAGAGGGCTGAGTACCGGCAAATCAAGGAACACGGAATCCACTAAGAGTTGACTGCACAGCCAGACCTCCCTTCGGTCCTAGACCTCTTCCAAAGACTCCAGCAGCCTGGCACTCACTGTCCAGGCAGAGAAGCCGACCTTTCCCAGGGGAAATGCCAGGAAGGATTTTCCAACCAATGACCTCCTCAGGGTCAAATTTGAAGTTTGAATATGAAAGCTCCACCCATGCATTCAGGACCTTCTTATTCCCTCCTCCTAAACTGTGAGTAGACAGCTAAGGATTACCCGCTAGCCTAGCAAAGTTTCTAATGTGGATGCAGACACTTCACAGACAATCTGACGGTACAACTAGGAAGAAACAAATCTAGGGAACTATCACTGATACCCTCACAGAGATCAGAGAAGATGCTGTGTCCATGAAATAAGACCAGGAAGACATTAAAAAGGGAAGAAAAAAGATGACCTTGGAACTTTAAAATATTCTAGCAGAAATTTTTTAAAACACTATGGAAAGGTTAGAAGATAATTTCAGCAAATATTCCAGTAGAACAAAAAGACAAAAGAATGAAAAATAAAAAGATAACTGAAGCACTAATCTTTCCATGAGGAAATGACAAGAGAAAATGGAAGGTAGGAAATAATTTAAGTTCATATAAGTAAAGAACACAATTTGCCACATGGAGAGGACCCACACTATGAGAAAATAAAGCCCATACTAAGGAATATCAAGGTAAATTTTCAGAATTCTGAATGAAATTAAAGAGGAAATTTTATAAGCTTCTAGGGAGGAAGAGGAGTAAAGAAGATCACATATAAAAGATGAGAAATCAAGTGGCTTTGAAGTGCTCACAGCAACACCAGGAGCAACAGATCAACACCTTCAGAATTTTGAAAGCAAATAATTTCCAACCTAGAATGCTATACAACATCAAGCTATCAAGTATGAAGGCAAAATAATATTTTCAGTACATGCTTGGTATCAAAACACCCATGACCCATTTTTAAGAAGTCTCTTAAGGATGTACTTTACTACAATGAGAAAGGCCAAGAGAGAAGACGTGGGATGCAGTAAACAGGAGACATTATTGAAGAGAACAATGAAGGAGGACAGTAAAGGAAGACTCAAGGATTTTCACCAGTTGCCATAGTGTGACTCAAGAGAAAAACAACAGCTGAAACACCAAGATACCCACTGCTATGCCCTGTTAATCTGAGACAGAATGTTATGGATGAGCCTGGCCCAGATTAAAAAAAAAAAAAAATTTATGTTTTATTTATTTCTGAGAGAGAGAGAGAGAGAGAGAGAGAGAGAGAGACAGCATGAACAGGGGAGGGGCAGAGAGAGAGGGAGATACAGAATCTGAAACAGGCTCCAGGCTCTGAGCTAGCTGTCAGCACAGAGCCCTACGCAGGGGTCGAACCCAGGAACCGTGAGATCATGACCTGACCTGAAGTCGGATGCTCAACCGACTGAGCCACCCAGGTGCCCCGAGCCTGGCCCAGATTTTTATCCAGGCTTATATATGAGCATGTGCTGATAAAATTCTTCTGTCTCTCCACTGTCCCCCAGGTCCCGCTGCAGGGATTCACTTAAAGCACCCATTTCCTCCTACACAAGTGCTCCTCTTTGACTTACTCTTAAGTGATAGAGTCTAGAAGCATAAAGTACAGAGCAGCCCTCTCCTGTTGACCATATTCCAGCTGGAAACATTGTACCCCCTCTCAGGTGCCTCAGTGGGTATGGGAGAATGTGCAGGGCATGCTGACAGGAATATTCTAGGGTATGTGACCCTAATAATTCACTCTCTAAACCAGTAAATAAGAATTATTGGTTATACATCACTCTTCCGAGCTTGGTTACTACATATTCATCCCTAAAAGAACTGATCTATTCTAGAGGTATTGTCACATCAGGTTTCTAATCCTTCAAGGCATGGGACCACTTTCTAATTTGTTCACCAAGGAAATAGACACGGGGGGAGCCCTGTAACAATGGCCAGTGCACCAGCTTCCCCTGATGACTTCTGAGGGTGTCTTTACATCTGAAACTGCATATACTACCTACTCCATTATTCTACCACATTTGCACCAAAAACATCAAACCACCAAATAAAAGCCCTCGTTAAGATTAGGGAGAGACTGGTATAGCTCTGATTGAGACTGTCATAAAAATCACTTGATTTAGGGGTGCCTGGATGGCTCAGCCAGCTAAGCATCTGACTTGATTTCAGCTCAAGTCATGATCTCAAGGTTCGTGAGTTTGAGCACCACTTCAGGCTCTGTGCTGACAGTGTGGATGGAGTCTCTCTCTCTCTCTCTCTCTCTCCCACTTCCCCCCTCTCTCTCTCCCTCTTCTTGGATTATTTCTCTCTCTTCTTCTCTATCTCCTCTTCCTCTCCAATAAATAAATAAACATTTTAAAAAATCACTTGATTTATATTGAGTGAAAAAAAGTGCATATTTTGGCCACAAATAGACAAAAGAAGTAAAACAAATCTCTGTGAGGACTTCTTAAGACCATTAGTGTCCTCCAAACCAGTGAGGATCAAAGTGTTGTGATTTCTTCATGCTCCTTATGTCAGTTAACTGTTTGGGAAAAAACCCTTCTTTAGAGGAGTTTAACTTCAGTTAATGGGAGAGGAAGCTGAAATCGCAATGAAGGTTTTTGTTTGTGTTTGGTTCATTTATTTTGCCTTTATTTTCTTATTTTACTGATGAGAAAAATGAATTTCTAGAAGAAGCATTATTTACATTAAAAAACAGAGAGAGATGGAGGAAAGCAAATAAAGGTGGATAAAAATGTAATAAAAATATCTTAGGAAAGTGGGATAATCAGTGGGTTCTAGATACCAAGTTTAATGTAAATAAAGAAACGGAACAAAAAGAAATGCTCATCCCTTTGTGAACAGATATAATAGCAAAATTCCGATGACCTGCCTGAAAAACACTATTTCCAACAACAGCAGCAGCAGCTATTATTATTATTACTTAATCACATCCCTCCTTTTATACGATTATAAAATATGTTATCTATTCAGCTTTATAGTCTGAGTTATGGATGAAACATTTTGCTTTTATTCAGAAATACAAAAGCTAGGTGCCTCTGATTTTAAGTGATAGTCACAGTCCTTAATCAGCCGATTACGATTTAAATAAGGCTAGTAGATATTTCCAAGTTCCCTTGACTTCTTTCCTCACTGTATAAACAAAGTTGTTTATATTCAGGAACACAAACACCTGTAAAGAGAGAGGGTAAATAAAGCCAAGTAACTTTCTAAGAACTCGTGCTCTTGGTTGTCTGGTTTCATTTTATGCTGCCCGTTTACAACTGTACATGACAGATATCAGCAGTCAAGGGATGAGCTCTTCAGACAGACTCTGTGGATAAAGTGAGAAAGAGCCATTCATGTAAATATCTGAAGACAATTACAACACGGCCGTCTTAGAATATGTGTGAAAACTATGTCAGAAAGCCCTGATGGAGTCCATCTTTAGTTTCAGTATTAATGAAAACAAGGGGGATGGGCTGTAAAATACATTTGCAAAACTCCCATCTGCAACAATCAAAATTAGTTTAAAATGACAGAGACTCCTATTATTCATCTCCCTGGGGGTAAATAAATAAATAAAGAGAAAGAAATAGCAAATATATTCCCCTTTTAATCCTCATCTATCAGACCAGACTTCATTTTTTATTCTTTTTCTACTCCTCCCTACCCACTCTGCATTTGTCTAAAGAGTGCAGTGATGCCTTTCTCTGAGTAAGAAATATAGACAAAATATTCAAAGATAATTGGAATTGTATTGGCCATCACCTTATTACATTCTGAGCCTTATAGCAGGAACACAGTTCATTTTAAAATCAGACTCTCACATCTCCTTAATGGTCACTTGCTGTTGCTCTATTATTCACTTGGAAACTGAGAGTGGTCAAAATAATAAAGGCGTCAGAGAGCCCACTTATACGCAAAATGTCCTAGTGCACACAAGTCGTCAAATGACAACAGTTAGGGCTCCTTTCTATCATCTAAAAGAGAAGAGTTTAATGATCAAAACAATAACCTTTTATTTCAATAACCATTCAAAGCTAAACACGATTAGGAATCCAAATAATACATCACAGGAAAGAGGTTGCCAGGCTCCAGCATGCTCTCATTCTGTCCTGTGAATGAAGGACTTAGTGCCATTCCTGCTGATCTTTGAAATCCACTGGAGCCATGTTAAAAACACTGACTCTCAAATGAGAGAACGGAAAAGTTGATCATGGTTCTCTCCACATACCAAGCTCTGGTTTACCTAGGTATTCCTTCTCTTTGACATTTCCTGAGCTTTCGGCGGCAACTTTTCTATATCTTGGGAAGCTTAGAAAAAGCAAAGAAGACATGAACTATGCTTAGTCAAAGTTGGCTTTCCAAAAACAAATGGAAGAGCTTGTAGAGAATGGCTGCTTCTTCTGCAGCTCATTCTGGAAGATTATGCATTAGACGTCAATGTCAACCTGGCATCATCATAACCCAATTCCTCTCTCCTCTTGTGACAAACTCATGTTCTTAATAGTAGATCTTGGGTTGGGGGGAAGGTTGAGCTAAATTACATAGTTAATTATGTCAATTAATTCCTATCACATTTTAAACTGTCACCCACTTATAAAATATTTGAATTACATTTTCTTTTTTTAATGTTTATTCATTTTGAGAGAGAACACAGGCACAAGGGCATGAGTCGGGGAGGGGCTGAGGAAGAGAGAGAGAGAATCCCAGGCAGGCTCCACGCTGTCAGCACAGAGCCCAATATGGTGTGGAACTCACAACTGTGAAATCATAACTCAAGCTAAAATCAAGAGTCAGACGCCCAACCTGCTAAGCCACCCAGGTGCTCCTTGAGTTACATTTTCAAAGAAATCATTGTGCTGCGATACTATAAGTCTTAATTGGATGTAAACAAGCCGGGATCCATTTCTTATCCTGCAAATGACACAATAATTTTCAAGCAATAAAGAGCCATTTAAATTCCCACTACTGCCACTGTCCTACTTCTCAAAATTCCTTTAAATTCACACATCTACAACATCTTTGGAGTAAATAAAACCACTGACTAAAAAAAATGGATGGCATCAAAAATATAAAATAAGAATTTTCCATATACCGTCTGGTCTTCGGTGGATTATTAACAGTGGCTTAATAACAGAATAAGAACAATCATTTATTAGAAAGCAGGTGACCCAGATGTCTCAGAAGTGTGGGAATTACCGGTGAGGATATTTAGAAGGTAGAATATAGCTGGCTACTACGAAAATAGAAACAAAATATTTACTCAGGGTCCACTATATGTGGGTAACAGGGTTTTATTTGACAATGTTTGGAAAATACAGTTACATACCAAATCTCCAACCTAGAAACCCTCTCCACAAAGGTATCAAAAAATATATACTTTTGAAATATATATATATATAAAGTTTATTTTTGAGAGACAGAGAAAGAACACAAGCCTGGGGAGGGACAGAGAGAGAGAGAGGAG
>NW_027531910.1:230358-294320 GCF_008692635.1 Crocuta crocuta | reverse complement strand
CTAAAGTATATATATATATTTTTCAAAAGCATATATATATTTCAAAAGTATATATATATATATTTCAGAAGTATATATATATTTCAAAAGTATATATATATTTCAAAAGTATATATATATATTTCAAAAGTATATATATATATTTCAAAGAGAGGAAAAAGTACATACAATTAAAATTTTCTAAAGTAAATGCTTTAAGAAAAAAGGAGGGAGAAGTTTCTTCCCTTATTTACAATAGAATTAAGCTGCTTTTTAAAATTTTTCATTTGTCCTTAAAAGAGTAATTCTTAACACAAACCCCAATTTCTTCTAGTATCCTCCTAATGTCACAAAGATCTGAACTTTGTTCTCAAAATCACTTGTTTTCATCACTTCCCATGCAAACCTTTGCAATGTCCGTCTGCTGTGGGGCTTTTCTGCTGCATGGTAAAAACTCAGCAGTTGGCAGCTGCCCACAGGGAGGAGGATAATATACTCATTTACTCTGAGACTGGGCAAAGGATCGGTTGTTGGATTATCTCAAAAGTAGCTGGAATCAGAGTCCGTAGAGTGTTCCAAGTGTTGGGGAAATATAATTAAAAACAAAACCTCTTCCCAACCCAGAAGACCTCTCCACAAAGACAGAAGGAAAAGAAAATAATTTTGTTATTAAATAAACCTTAACCTGCCTGTGATACTGGTCACAGGCAATCTGCTAAAGAGATGACAAAGACAGAAAAAAAATTTGTACTCTTTTATATAGCTAAGTGCATACAACCCAGGACATTCATGTTTTCAAGATAAAATTGCTAATTTTCTCATATCTTGATGACTGGAAGTAGGGTTTGCAATTTGGAGTCAGGTGACAGCTGAAGTTAGGCTCATAATCTCCCTGGAGAATGTGAGATAAAGTGTTATCTTCTGTGATGATTGCATTTCTGTAGCATGATTTTCACTGGGTCCCTGAGGGAACTTTCTTAAATTGTGAGACTAGCAAAAGGCTTATTTAGCATTTACCTTTCACAAGAAGGTGGAGGAAATGGGGGTAGGAGGCTGCATAGTACATCTAGGGAGGCTATGCATGAAATTTCACGAAGAAATTCATACCCAAGCTTGGCAAAGAAGCATTCCAAAGTATTTTGTGAGCTTGAAAAATGTGTATATCCAGGTGACCAGTGTAGAGTGGAGATCACGGTGCTCTTTCCTGATGTTTTGTATAAAATAAGATTCTTCTTATCACTGCCTAACCAGAGATAAAGGGAAGAAACTTCTTATTGAATTTCTTGTCAGTCAGATATGGGAACAAAGTAACTCAGAGCAGACTTATTTCTAAAAATAATAAAATGTGACATTCTTACACTCAATGTGGTAGTGTTCAGACCAGCCACATTTATTTACTGCCTGTTATATACCAGTCACTGTAAATAAGACCATGAAGATCCCTATTGTCGTGGAGATCATAATGTATTAGAAAAATCACACAAGTAGGTAGTAATAATCAAGAAGGGTGCATTATGAAATGAGAAGTAGAAATGGTATCGAGCCGTATGTTTGGGGCGTCAAGGAAAGTTTCCAGATGTTAATAAGTCCCAATTGAGACTCAAATGAAGAATACGAATTATTACATGTAAGGACAATACCCTAAAGGTACAACATAATAATGGATTTAAAATGATGACCTCCAGATAAAAAATATTTTAATTTTCCAAAACTATTGTTATTAAAGTAAGGAAGTGTGGTCTCGACCTTAGAAATATTTCCACCAAAATAATTAAACTTCAAAGAGGAAAACTTTCATTATTCAGAAAATGGTTTTATTCATCTCATTTCCTTAACGATGTCAGACAAAGTGTTCCTTTGTTTTCTGAACTTCAGATTTGACTGCTTAAGTCTTCAGGAAATGTTCAAGGAATTACTTATCATAAAGAGAAGACTAAAGTTACTGATTATGATTTTCCAAATTATTTCATTCTTTACTCAACCGACTTTTGTAATATATGGGTACTCCAGCAGGTGTTGGGGATAGAACGTAAGAAATGGCCTGTCCTTTTCTTCAAGTGTCTTTCTATACCTGATTAGAAGGTATAGAAAGAAACAATTATTAGCCCTTGCCATGACTGATGCTTCCCAAAGTCACACTATAATGCAATTAACATGAAGGCTCCAACATCCTTCCATCATCAGCAGATTGGGAACACAAATTTTAACAACTGATCACATGCCGATGAAGCTCCTACCAGCTCAGGATGCTCATTATCTTTAAGGGCTGTACCATTACTTACTGGTCCAATACTACTATTTCTGATCACACTTGTTTAAAGGTAGATTGCAGCATATTCTTACAGCCTATCTTCTGCTCTCCACCTCACCCAAAGGAAAAAGGGATAACTTAGTAACACCTCCAGAAGAAGAAGAAGAAGAAGAAGAAGAAGAAGAAGAAGAAGAAGAAGAAGAAGAAAGAAAGAAGAAGAAATCTGTGTGTATAAGAACATCCTTCTATTGAGAAATCTCTTTTAAAAGTAAGACAATATTTACCTCTGTTTTTAGCTTAAGGTGAGAGAAAAATGAGAAGATCACTGAATTCTGAAATCATACAAACATCTTTAGTAGCTATTTTCATAACAGTTCAGCCAGGAAAAAAAAAATGATTTATTTCAGCACTTCGTTGACAAAAATGGATATTTTCAGTAGAAGAAATTCAATGGAAGGAGAATGCAAACTCAACTTTGATGGACTTAATTCATTGACAGAATTTAGGTGTTCTTAGATTCCAGGTCACTGTATATATATAGTAAGTGGCAGATAACAGTAAATAGAAGGTTCTTCAGTTTAGTTTTTAAAAATTAAATATTAGTATCTACTGACGCTATACATTACATGGAAATTAATCCTTAAATTGGAAATTTAGCTATAATTGCAACTAATCACTTTAATAGTATAATTGCCTAGTCTAAATGGGCTGCTTGCTATACGCTGTGTTGTGGGTCTATTTAATTAGATCTGTGTCTTCAGAAACAAAACAACCCATAAACACCATGTTATTCACTAACAGAACTATTAAGCAATGAAATTAAAAAGAATGTGGGGGTGCCTGGGTGGCTGGGACAGTTAAGCATCCAACTTCAGCTCAGGTCATAATCTCACAATTCGTGAGTTTGAGCCCCGCATGGAATCTGGAGCCTGCTTCAGATTCTGTGTCTCCCTCTCTCTCTGCCTCACCCCTACTCTCACACTCTGTCTCTGACTCTCTCAAAAAAAATAAATAAACATTAAAATTTTTTTAAAGGAATGTAAATCCATGCAAATATTCCAAAATATTTCATAAATTGTAATGATTCCCCCAAATCCCTAGGCTGGCTATTATATTATCTCATTCAAAACAAAAATAGCTTTATCTTTTTTCAGATTATAAAATATTTCAATTTTTAAAATTTTCATGCAATACAGAAGTTCTATTTTTAAACAATAAAAATAAAGTCAGCCTTCATAACTCTACCTAGAAATAACCACTAATGTTTTCTTTTATATCTTCTGGACTTTTTACTACTTATAAAAATCTTCTTACAAACACCGAATTATTTTTAAGCCACATCCTTCATCTTGTTTCATTTACTTATTATATTATTAAAATGCTTTGGAGCCTATACATAAATACCATCTTCTTTAATGTATATATTTTTTCAATATACATATTTTCCTTAATTAACCAATCTTTTTTCCTTAATTAACCAATTTTTAATTTTTTTTAATGTTTATTTATTTTTGAGAGAGAGAGAGGGACAGAGTGTGAGTACGGCTGTCAGCACAGAGCCTGAGGTGGGGCTTGAACTTATAAACTGTGAGATCATGACCTGAGACGAAGTCAGGTGCCCAACCAACTGGGCCACCTAGGTGCCCCTTAACCAATCCATTTTTAAAGCACAATTATTTTCCATATTTATTTTTGCTATAAAAAATATTATTAGACATAAACATTTTTACTATACTTTGATTCCTACATTTCTACATGACAAATTCCTACACTGGAATTGCTGAGTCAAAGGGGATGTATTTAAAATATATAATTTAAAAGCTTTTGTTAAATATTTTCAGATTTGTTTCCAAAAGATTGTATTAATTTATAGTCTCATTAATAGTGTATGCAATGGGGCACCAGGATGCAGTTGAGTAACTGACTCTTGATTTCAGCTCAGGTAATGATCTCGTAGTATGCGAGTTAGAGCCCCACATTGAGCTCTCTGCTGTCAGTGCAGATCCTCTGCCCCCCCCCACACACACTTGTACTCTCTCAAAGTAGAGACAGTGAGTAGACCTCACATTTAAAAGAAATAGTGTATGAAATGGCATGTTTCCTGATGCTTTCACCAACACTATTTTCTATCAATATTTTAATTTTTGTCACACTGGTTTGGTTTTTAAAGTTTAAGGAGGAATTGCAAAGAGGAGACTTTGGGGATAATGGATATGTTCCTTTTCTTGATTATAATGTTTCAGTTATATATATGTGCATATATATACATATATATATACAAAAATTCATCAATTATATACTCTAAATATGTGCAGTTTATGGTATGTCATTTATACCCCAATAAGGCTGAAAAAAAGAAAAGAACCCAAGTAAAGGCAAGGCAAAAAAAAATTATTTGGCTCTAATGTTTCTTGGGTTACTGGAGATATTAAATAATTTTAGGTACTTTTTTTTTTAAGTTTATTTATTTATTTGGTGGGGGGAAGGGCAGAATGAGAGAAAGGGAGAGAGAGAATCCCAAGCAGGCTCCACACCACCAATGTGGAGCCCAACGCAGCAATCCTGCAAGCTGTGACATCATGACCTGAGCCAAAATCAAATCAGATGGTTAACCAACTGAGCCACCTAGGTGCCCCTAAATTTAGGTGCTTGTGGGCCATTAGGCAATTGTGGTTTTTATTATTGACTTGTGTGTTCTCTTTATAAATTAATAATATATGTAAATATATTACATAATTACACACATATTACATTATTACACAGAAATTACATAATTGCACATCTATTACATATACAATCAAATATATGTTACATAATATATGATAATATATTTTCCAAGTTTGCTTATTTTGATTCTGCTATATTTGGTCACCAGCAGTTTCAAATATTAATGTAGCATAATCTACAAATCTTCTCAATTGTCAGGGCAGGGTCCTGTAGCACTGTTTCTGAAGCCATACCATGTTCCATTATTAATGTCAAGTCTCTTTTGAAGGAGGTCTACTCACTGTCCCCTGACTGCTTTTGAAGCTCAAGTCAGAACCCATGTGGGTTTCAGAGGACACAGAAGCCACTCATCTTCTTTCAACCTTTCTTTTCCTAGACAGCTAAAGTTCTTACGGCTTCCACAAAGAGCCACACACTTGTCTTTACAAACTTCACATATACTATGTTCAATTCTCAAATGAAACAAATTTGACAATTTTGGACTTATAAAAATGGAAATTTTATTGGGCTCAATTTAATAGACAGAGCCAGGTATATATCAGAGATTTGGGAGTCTGGATCACTCAGCAGCATCAATCTGCCAAGGGTTGGATTTCTTGGAGGCAAAAAGTCCCACATGGAGAGAGCAAAGCTCTTGCGCTGAGAGAAGATTGTGATCTGTGTGTGTAAAAGTCATCTGGTATTGGCAGGGAGAGAGACTGTGTGAACAGCTGCAGACGTGATAGGCATGCCGTTCATTTCTAGGGCCAAGGCAAGCCTAATTCAGTTCACACAGAGCTGTGATGTACAGGCTTTCAAATTACTGATGACCCAGCACTGGCTTTCCCCATCATCCTGCTTCTCACTCTATTCCAGGGAAAAGGGATGGCAGGAAGTGAAATTACTGCTGCCACCAAAGTAAGGAAGCTTATGCAAAATCAAGGGAGTTCAAAATAGGAAGAAAGGCCAGGTTTGTGGGAGACATGGCATAGAGCAAGGGTATATTGGTCTTCACTGGGCCCCTGAGAGTGCAGGCTTGGCTCAGGTGACAGCACCCACTACAAGTCTAGTTTAAAATATGTTCCACAATTGGATACATATGGAGAAACAAGAGAAACAAGCAGCAAAACTGTTCAGAAAAGCAAGAGTTGTAGATGTAAGAACTCCAGAGCAGGAAATGGAGAAACACAGAATGATGAAAGTCATAGATTCCCACTGGGCTTAAGGAAATACCACAAAATTATTTGTGGGGAAGGTAAAGCCATGATCTTTGATGGGAGAGTTGCTACTATCATGGGGGGCAGTGGGCTGCTTTCTGGAAAGTATAGAAGCTGTGTTCCTACATAGGGGGCACTCAATATAGCACTGACTTCAGAATGCAGAGATCAAAGAAAGATTCTGGAGGAAATTTAACAAGCTTTAAAAACTTGGAAACACATTGTTGAGAGAAAAGGAGACTGAAATTTTCTAAATTTTGATAAAAGATAAGAATGTTTTAGAAGATATTCTCCCGAAAATGAAACACTTTACATGAAACACTTTACATGGGTGGTGAATTTTTTTGAGATGAAATGAGACAGTGTCCAAATTAACCTCTTTATGGGTGATTTCCACCAATAGACTTTGAAATTCATAAGAGATAAACTTTAGACAATTGGAATGGATTTGCTGCAACCTAGCAAATTTGAACCAAGACCTTGTCTCTTTCCTTCTCTCCTATTTTCTCCTTTCAGTGTCTTCCTTTTCCTTCAAAAATCTCTACATGTTACTTCTTCCCCTTTTTAAATCAAAGAACGTTTACTTGGTATTTCTGATATGTATCAAATAGCCATACTCTGCCTGAAACCACTTAAAAACATAAAGTTGAACTAAAATCAAAATGGCTGCACTAATGCTTTTTCAGTGAAGCTCAATTTTAAACTAAGTAACCTTTTTCCCCCTTCTGTAAACATCCCCTCCTCCCTTCTGAGCCTTGTGTTTCAGGAACCCCATATCTCCTTGAAGACATGATGAATGAGGCTGGCAACATGTACATAATTCCTGTCCAGACTGTATAGATCTTGTAGTTCCTTATACAAGGTGGATCTCCCCCTCCACCTCCAGCTCCTTCCCACAGGCAGGCTCACAGTTTTAAAGGCCTTAGTCTGCTACATCTTTCTCTGTCCAATAAAGCAATAAAGCTATTGTTCCTCTTTATATTCAAACTCTGTCTTTGTTACACATTTCAGCTCCAAAGCACAGAGGTCAGGTTTTGACAACAAGCTCACTGCAGAAAACAGTGGGGCTTTTGGCTGGGCATTGTCTCCAAACAATATCAAAGTATGTGACTTTATATACTTTATAAAGCTTTATAAAGATGTGACTTTTATAGAGCTCTGTGAACGGTCAAGGAACCTTGGGTATAACCTAAGATTGGAAACCCTGCTCATGAGGAATATGCCCTTCAATTTAAATTGAATATGATTCCTCTCTACTTTTATAAACACTTATTAATATAATTCACTGAAATTATCATGTGTAAAATCCTTTAGAAGACACCACATAAAATCTCCCAGAGAAGTAAAACCTGAAATTAACAAAGAAACAAAAATGCACACATTCATTTTCTTAACACCTTAAGAAAACAAGAGTATCTGATGTATAAGCTACTCTTTTTTTAGCTGTCTCCTTCTCTACAGGCCTCCCTTTCCATGAAACATTAGTTGGATTCCTGATACTGCACTTGGCACTTGGAGTATGTCATATTTCATCTTCAACACAACCTACAAGGTAGGCATGATTATCCCCATTTTCAAGGGCAAGGACATTGAGAGTCATAGGAATTAAAATGCTTTGCCATAGCTAATACATGGTCTTGTCTGAATGCAAATTACATGCCATTGAGAGTCATTTATTCATTCAACAAATATTTTTTGAGGGCCTGGGCACTGGGGATACAGCAGCAAACAAAGGAAAGTTCTTACCCACATGGAGCATATATTCTGGTGGAATTCTATCTTAATTATGATATGATATTACGATATCCCAGCCAAATATTCCTATCCCTACTCCCTTGGCAATAGCTGCTGGTCAGTATTTTCACAGGAGGCATCAAGAACTGGATACGATTGGGGTACCTGGGTGGCTCATTTGGTTAAGCGTCTGACTTTGGATCAGGTCATGATCTCGTGGTACAAGTTGGAGCCCCCTCTGTACTGACACCTTAGAGCCTGAAGGCTGCTTCTATGTGTCTCTCTCTGCCCCTTCTCTGCTCGTTCTCTCTCTCTTAAAAATAAATAAAACATTTTAAAAAAAGAACTAGATATAATTTATCAACATAAACATAAGACTTGGATGGACCAATTTAAGTTTTGTTTTGATTCTGGATACTTCTCACGTTTGTGATTACCTTACCTTAGTTGGGATTAAAGGGTAAAAACTGTTACCAGCCTATATAATAAGACTTTTACTTACTATATAGAAGCTTGTTATTTTTTCTTCCCTTTAAGAAATATAAGTCCAGGCTATACTAAGACTCAGTACAGAATACTTTTTTGGATTAGATATCTTTATCTGCTGTGTCTTTGCATGTACTGGGCAGGGGGGTGGAGGGTAAGAAGGAAAACTAGAGTCCTCAGTTCCATAACAAGGACCAGAGAATATCTAGCCTGTGGGATCTCGGAAGGAAGGAAGGAAGGAAGGAAGGAAGGAAGGAAGGAAGGAAGGAAGGAAGGAAGGAAGGAAGAAAGGAAGGAAAGGGAAGGAAAAAGAAGTCCCAACATGAGGAGCTAGTAGATAGGGTTTTTTTTCTTTTTTAGGGTCCAGTGTTCAATGAACATTCTTTGTTGAAACATACCTGAATAAATGTAGTTAACCATCTGTAAATTAAGCTAGCCCAAAAGCCATTCTTTAATACCTCACAAGTGTTAGTATTGCCCCCATTTAACTCACAAGTGTTTTGTAAAAATGTAATGAAATAATTTAGTTTGAAATGCCCAACATAGAATATGTTATATGATATAAATTCTCAATAAATTTTCAGGAAAATATCAGTTACAGTTATTTAATCTATTAAATGGAGATGTCTGAGCATAAATAGTATGTATGGCACAGTTATTATTTGCACTTTGACATAACATGGACAATGCTTGACCAACACGAATGTCAGCAGTGAAAGGGATAAAAGGGGAAAAATCAATACAAAGATCACTAATCCACATTCTGGGTATCTAACCTTTCAGTTATAAAGGTTAGCTAAACTTGGAAAAAAACAAGCTGAAAGAGTGGGAGGAACTGCATTTTACACAGGTAAAAGATATCACCTCTTAACTAACCACAACCTCCTTTCCCATAAATGAATATTAACCACCACAATTCTTTTTAACTATGGTGCAACTGTTTCTCAAAAAATAAGTAAATGGAGAAGAATAAAATTACAGTGATTACATTCATAACACAATCACAGCAGTAATTATGTTCAGCTTATTTGGGCATATGGAAAGCAATTTTGAAAGGAAATATTTCTAAATACCTCAAATTTACTTTTGGAAATGAATCAAATGTTTTAGAAGATTTTTAATTGAGCAAGAGAGATCAAAAGAGCTCTAATACAATAGTGATAACAACTATTTTTAACCTCCCAAGGATTTGTTCTTTTTTTTTTTCATTAAATCCTGCCTGTGACCTAAATAGCTACCTAGCTCTTCACCTGGTTTTGCCACCTCAATAAGACACACTCCTCTCATTTTTACACCATGCTTTTTATTCAAAGAGATTTTGTTTAGAGAGACAAAGGGACAGGGGGAAGGAGAAGGGCAAAGAGAGAAGGAGAGAGAA
The DNA here is from genome assembly GCF_008692635.1 of Crocuta crocuta. Lineage (NCBI taxonomy): Eukaryota > Metazoa > Chordata > Mammalia > Carnivora > Hyaenidae > Crocuta > Crocuta crocuta. Next base: position 284,569 of record NW_027531910.1, on the reverse strand, counting down.
TCCCAAGCAGGCTCCATGCTCATTATGGAGACCATCACAGGGCTTGATCTCAAGACCCTGGGGTCATGACCTGAGCCAAAGTCAAGAGTCCGTTGCTCAACTGACTGAGCCACCCAGGTGACCCTACACCATACTTTTGTACTTTAACCAAGGAAGTTAACTATCAATGAGTTGAATATAATAAAATCTGTTTTATTTGATGGCATTTGGGGAGTTTATTTAAAAACAAAGACACCTCAAATTATAGTTACCAGTCAATGAGATAACCTTGAAATAGTTTTTAGATGAAGTTTAAAAATATAATAAGGCATGGGGCGCCTGGGTGACTCAGTCGGTTAAGTATCCAACTCTTGGTTTCACCTCAGGTCATGATATCACAGTTTCATGAGTTTGAGCCCCATGTCAGGCTCTGCACTGGCAGCACGGAGCCTACTTGGGATTCTCTCTCTCCTCCTCTCTCTCTGCTCCTCCCTCACTCATGCTGTTTCTGTCTCTCTCAAAACAAATAAATAAATAAATGTTAAAAAACAACAACACGTATTTATATTAAGGCAATATACTGTCTTTGGGTAACTTATGAGACCATAATTCTCATGAGAATAATTTTTTTATGTTTAACATGTTTGCATAAACAGCTGCTCTATAATTACAAAGGAGCATATACACTTAATTGCCAGGTTTCTTAAGGAAGCTTATTCACATAGAACATCAACCTCTATTGTAGATCAAGGACTGTTACAGACAGTCATTCAATAATTTCAGTATAAACAGATGAGCAAAATTGCATTGCTATATTATAAACATCCTGTTGTACAATTACTTTTAGTCGGAAATTTTAAATATATGGAATTTGAAAAAACTCCAAGATCATATTGTTCTTATTCAAATGACTTCTGGGAAATTTTCAACAGACCCTTTTGAGAAAAGTTTCATTAAGGATTTCACACAGTCAGTAATTTTTTGGGCTGTGCAATTCTTAGCTCCAGCCAAATCTCTGGCCTAGGCATTTCTGAAAATGTCTCTTGTTATCCAAGCTTTCCAAAATCCTGTCCTAAAAAATCTGGATTTGAGGTATGACCACATAAAAAGTTGGAGAAACTGTCCATATGAAGTAATTTGTAAAGAATTATTTTAGACTTTAAGAGAGCAAACAGAACAATGCTAGCCACCTACATTTTTAAAATTTCATCAAATCCCAGACCTCATCCCATTTGACAAATTTCCTAGGTTTTTTCCTATCCCCTTGCTTTTATATGCTCATATAATAGGAAACCAGAAGACTTCAATCACTCTTCAATTAGGACTCACAGATCATACTAATCTAAATCTCATTAACTTGTACCAAGAGTTCCCAAAATACAATTTCAATTTACTGGGAAAGATTAAAAGGCACATTTGGCATTTGTACTGCAATGAGAAATCAGAAGTGGGTGAAGGGCCATCAGTCTCAGAGCTTTATTCTTTTTTTATATAAGCTTATGTGCTAATTTTAGAAGGCTTACAAAGTGAGTTTTCTAGACAAGAAAATAGAGAACTAGTCAATTCCTAGGGATGTCTCACTGGAAAACATAGGAGTCCCTGCTTCTGCCAGGCTGTATATCTTAACTAACACAAATACAAACTTCACCAAATACAGAAATGCTTCACTTTGGAAAATAAAAGTGATACATTTTAAAAGATGTAGCTGAAAGAGACCCAAAATCTAAGTATTTTCTTTGATTTCTTTCTCTCTCAGAAACTCCACCTCTAATTCTTAAACAAATGCTATCAGCTACTTACATTCAAAACTTTTCCTGCGGCCCCCATGCCCTGCAGATTCATGGTGGCTGGGCCCTGTGCACAGATCCTGAAACAAGGCACGAGCCCCAAAGATGTCATCACTACTCACTAATGTGTGGCTCTTAGCATGGCCACATTCCCCTTTGGTCAAGCCCCCTCTACCTGAAATTTCCTGCAAATTTCCTCCCAGAATATTACAATATTTGGCAGCAGTGGATTCCGAATAGTTGAGAGTGAGGACCAGGTCTACTAGCTGAGATAGGAGTTAAGCAGAGTAGTTGTATTTTGTTTATAGCAGTACTGGCCCCCCGGCCCTGGCTCTCCTGAACCTCAGAATAAACAGACCTCAGAGAGTGCAAGAGAAGATATCAAGTAAACCTTGGGTCTGCTGGAGGCTCACTTGAGGACTAGAACATTCCCGGTAGATGAAAATGACTCACTAGCTATCATCAGCATTAGCTGCATCCCACTGTGTTTCAACCAGTGGTTCCCAGAGCTTCTTTCCATAAGGCCTTCAACCACTGGTTCCTTCCCTGTAACTACCATCCCCAATTCTGGACTGTCTTAAAGAAGTTGTAACTACTAAATATTAAATTTCACTTATGAAAAAAATCTAATTCATATTAGAATATGGCTTCATTGATGCTAAAAAGTTTGCAGTTAACCAAAAAAGGAGACCCCACTAAAAGAGAAAGGTCATCAGAAGGAAAAACATAAGGCTCAAACTGAGAAGAAGGAAGGGAAGGAGGTGGCTTCAGCAGGCTCTAATCTTTTTTTTTTTTAAAGAGGTATTCCCTTTTTTTTTTTTTAATGTTTTATTTATTTTTAGGAGAGAGAGAGAGACAACGTGAGCAGGGGAGGGTCAGAGAGAGAGGGAGTCACAGGCTGAAACAGGCTCCAGGCTCCGAGCTGGCAGTCAGCACAGAGCCCGACGCGGGGCTCGAACCCACGAACCGCGAGATCATGACCTAAGCGAAAGTCGGACGCTTAACCGACTAAGCCACCCAGGCGCCCCCAGCAGGCTCTAATCTTGAGGAAAAGTTGCATAAATGTGAATACAGACTGCTGAGCCCAAGGCTAAGGGCAGCCTTCTTCACCTGCCCAATAGAATCTTTGTGTTCGATGAGTTGGAATGCAAAGTATCCAATGAGAATACCCTTTCTATACTGTTACAATCTGTTAGAGAATTCTAGTTGAATTGACTATTCCTTGTGGTATGGTGAATATAGCATGCCCAGTACTCACGCAGACCTTGACTTGCAGCCTAATCACTGGGAAGCTGGACAGTGGCTGGACAAACAGGAAGAAGCCCTTGTCAGAGTCTTCCTCTTTGGAATCAACTTTATATTTGGACTCTGAGCCTGAAGCTTGCTTTCCCATTGAGTCCAGACTGGAATGTGGACTGTGAGTAATTGACCTGGTGGAAACTGGGTCATGGAGATGTGGACACCTTGTCACTGGTTTGAAACTGCCTTCTAGAATGTGGGCAAAGCCTTCATTCAAGGAAAGATCATCAAGTGATTTTGCTATCACCTGGAAGTGTTCTTCACTAAAGGAAATGAAACATTGAAATCTCCACAATTTAACCACTTTTTATTATTGTCACAGCTGCCATCCTAGTACAAGCCACCATCTTTTCTACCTCCACTAATATGGTATCTTCCTAACTAGTCTTCCTACTTCCACATTTGTCCACTGCTGTTGATACTTCACAAGAAAGTCAAAGTGATTCTTTTAAAATAAAAGCCAGACTACATTATTTCTCTGCTGAAAACTACCCAAAGGCATTCCATCATACCCGGATAAAATCCAAATTTTAAAAATAATCAGATATTATATAAGCAAAATCCTGGCAGAATGGGTTGAGGCCCTCCTTCCTCCTCACTGTCTCCTAGGTGATAAGTCCTCCTTAAACTGAGAACTGATGGATGTAGGGGGGAGGGGAGATGGGCATGGAGGAGGGCACTTGTGGGGATGAGCACTGGGTGTTATGTGGAAACTAACTTGACAATAAACTATTTGTAAAAAAATAATAATAATAATAATAAATAATAAAAAATAAAAAAAAAACAAAGCCTTCTTATAAACAAAACAAAACCAAACCAACAAACACTGCTCATATGAGAGTAATTTCCTCTCCTCACGTCTTTCCTGTTGCTGCTCATTACTTACCTTCCTCTGACAGAGAAATTGGCATCTCTACCCCAGGCTTTGCTATCATCCTGACAGACTCGAGTCTTCACTTTAAGCCGTGGTCTCTGAAGTTTCAGTCCCCACATGTCCAGTTATCTCCTAGGAGTTTTCTATCTCTTAATTACACTATTTCTGCAATCAGTTATCCAACACCACAGACTTCTCTCCTTCCATCAGGCTGGCTGAAGTAAATCTCCCTCAACATCATTGGATCTCTGTTTCATCAATGAGTCTTCTTGCTTCTGGTCTATTTCTGCTTTGGTTTCTTCCTTATTCATCTTTGATTCTATTGTCCATAATTTCAATTATAGTCCTAACATTTTATTCTCTTATGCTCTGTTGCTGCTGTCAGGAATAATCTCAACCCTAGATGTCTATAACTATTATATTGTTTAGATTGGCTAAAGAGAATCATAGTATAAGGTAGAGTGCTTTCACTTTAAACTCTTTTTTACCAACCCAAACAGGACCCTGACACTACCTGGTAGTCCAGCTATGATACACTATTCAACTCATTCCCTCGCTCTCCACAGTGGCTTCAATTATACTCCAATGTCCTCACAATTCCAATCTCCTCCTTCCCACCTTAAGATGACTCTTACTTATTGAGCAAATAACATTCTCATGAAGTGGTAAAATACAAACCGGATCTTAATGTTTGTTAATGTTAATGGGATGTTAAAAATGGAAAATTCCCAATTGTAAAAATATAAATTAGGTGTATTAATAACAAACCAGTAGAGAGAAAACAAATGATGAAATACCTACCTCAATCTGACAGAAGGAAGAAAAAATACAAAGAAAATGTGCAATAAACAGAAAGTACTAGTTATATGGCATAAATAAATAAGGTGCCACAAATATATCCAAATGTACTGGTAACTTTGTAAATAAAATTGGACTAAAATTCCACTTAAATGGCAGATCTTCTAGATCAGATTTTTAAAAAATTAAAATATGGCTATGTGCTCTTTATGGGAGATATACTGAAACCATAATGATACAGAAAGGTTGAATGTAAAGTGCCAAAAAAGATATACTAGGTTAATAACAACCAAAAAAGACAGTAGTTATATTTCAACGTCACTGAAAATCAACTTTAAAGCAAAAATCATCATTAGGAATAAAAAGAGTCTGTACATGATAAAAGAACAATTCGTTAGGATGATTTAACAATTCTAAACATATTTAAATTATAAAAGGAACTGCAAGGATATATTTGAAAATCTGTAACTGTAGTGGAGAAATTTCACACATTTCTCTTAATAATAATTTAACCCTACATAGCATTCACTAGCATTAATATGTCAAACACTCTGCTAAGCTCTGTAAATGTGTATTTATTCATTTGCTCCAACTGAGCATCTTCACTTAAATGTCTAGCAGACTCTCAGTCTTGACACACTCAAAATAGAACTCCTAACTTTCATTCCCAAAATTTGCCCCAACCAGTCTTCCACACCTCCATCCATTGCTCCAGTTACCCTAGCCAAAAGCCTTGGAGTGATTCTTATTCCTCTCTTTCTCTCATACTCCATATCCAATAGGTCAAGAAGTCCTGCTGACTCTGTCTTCAAGATACATCTAACTACCTCTCACCTCCTCCTCTCCTATCCTCTGGGCCAAACCACTATCATCTTTTACCCATACAGATGATATAATGTGGTTCAAATTATAAGTTTTCAACTTTACAATGGTGTGAAAACTATATCTGTTCAGTAGAAACCATATTGCAAATTTGAAATTTTGATCTTTTCCTAGGTTAACAATATGCGGTACGGATACTCTGCTGTGATGGCGGGCTGTGACAGTGAGCCCCTGGTCCCAGTCAGCCACTCAATCACAAGGGTGAACAACTAGTATACTTACAATTCTGTACCCACACAACCATTCTGTTTTTCACTTTCAGTATGCTATTCAACAAATTACATGAGACATTCAACACTACATTAATAGGTTTTGTGTTTGATGATTTTGCCCAGCTGTAGGCTAACATAAGTGTTCGCAACATGTTTAGGAGAGGCTAGACTAAGCTATGATGTCTGGTAGATTGGGTGTATTAAATTCATTTTTAACTTATGATATTTTCAACTTAAAATGGATTTATCAGGACATAATCCCGTGGCAAGTCAAGGACGATCTGTATTCCTTCTGCATCCTTGTACTAGTCTTCTTGACTCCACCCCTTCCCTCATACTATTCTGTTCTCAACATAGCAGCTAGGATGATTCTTTTAAAATGTATGTCAGATCATGTCACCCTTCTGGCTCACAAGCCTCTGACTTTTCACTTAGAGTGAATATCAAAGATGCTTATAATGGTTTGCAAGGCTCTACAAATTTGACCCCCTTTTATCTCCTAGACCACTTACCCTGACATATTCTCCCTTGCTCACACCTCTCCACAAAACTGTTGTATCTTGAACCATGCCAAACATGCCAAACATGCCCTGGTCTGGGACTTTTGCACTTTCCTCTTTCTGGAACAGTTGCCCCAGATATCAGCACGGCAAGCTTCCTCACTTCTTCCAGGTCTGTACTCAGATGCCATGAACTTTATGAGGCTCAGCCTGACCTCCCTATTTAAAATAGGAAGCTGCCTCCCACTCTCACCTCCACTCTCCTTTCTCTACTCTATTATTTCCATGGCACTTATCTTCTACATACTATATGATTTACTTATTTATTATATTTATTTTCTGGCTCTTCCTCAAGAAAATATAAGCTGCGATGAGAGTGTATTTTGTTCACTTACACATTGCATATGCCAAGAAAAGAACTGGCACACAGTTTTAAGTAAACAAATATTTGTTGAATGAATAAATGAAATAAATGAATGAGTAACTCAAACACTCACCAGAGTTAGATGGCATTATTTATTATCACAATTACAGTTGGCACTATTTATTATCACAATTACAGAAACTAAGGCACAAATAGGTTAAGTAATTTGCCCAAGTTCTCACAGCTAGAAATGACAGAAAAGGGATTTACTTCTGTTATCTTCACATGTTTGTTAAACTTCTATGCTGTATTAATGCTCAATTATTACTCCTTGGCAACAGAGAAATCAAGCCATAATAACCACCAAAACAAAAGATGAGTCTGGAATATTTGAATCACAAAGTAAGCAAATCTGATACATACACAACTTCATTCCCGACAGAATTCATATCTTTTTCAAGCATGTTTAACATATTTACCAAAAAAAACTATGTTAAACAGCAAAAGATAACACCAAAAATTCAACATAATACAGACATTATTTTACTTCACATTCAATCAAACGGAAACTGATAAATTAAAGGTAGCTTTTAAAAAGATAATATACAGATGCAACCGACAAATCATACTTCTAAATAATCCACAGGTTAAAAAAGGAATTTGGATCAGAATGAAACATGAAAAGTACTAGATCGCTAAATTTCTAGGAGTAGATACATTTGCTTCTTTTAATGCTTTCTATTTAAATGTATGTTAGAAAACAAAAAAGACTCAAAATATGTGAACTAACAATTTATTCTCAAGAAGCTAGGAACAGAATTTACAATAAACACACACAAATACCTAAAACAGGAAATAAAAATTAAAGCAAAAAGTAATGAAAAGAAAACAAATAGATGTGACTCACAAGTTAGTATCAATTCTTAGAAAAGACTATAAAATACACAATTTGCTGGTAAGAGTGACCAAGAAAATGAAAAGGATGATGTAAATAAACAGCATCAGGAATAAAGCATAGGTGAGTAGAGTTTTTTTTTTTAAGCATAAAAATACAGTGAGGGGCATCTGGTTGGCTCAGTCAGTGGAGTGTGTAAATCTTGATCTTGGGGTTGTGAGTTTGGGCCCCACACTGGTGTGAATTACTTGAAAATAAAATAAAAAATTACTTGTCTTTTTGAAAAAAGGAAAAGAAAATTCAGTGAATAACTCATGCTGATAAATATTAAAACTTGAGCAGAAATAAAAACAGTTATAGGAAATTATGAATTACCAAAGCTAACAAAAGAAGAAATATAAAACTTTAATAGATTTATGACTATTAAAAATTGGGGTCAGTAGTTTAAAATCTACCACAAAATCAAAGGGGAATAAAACCTTTCCATTACCAGAAAACCTTACCTATATGTTCTTTGAAATCATCAGCAATCATATTGTCTCCAATACCAACAGTTTCAAAGAACAGAAAATGAGGAAACTTTCCCTAACTCATTTTATGAGGCTGTTGGGATACAGATGTCAAAGATGGACATGAACAGTACAAAAAAGAAAAACTAGTAGCCAATCTCACTTTATGAACAAGAACATAAATATCCTAATAAAATACTAGCAAACTAAATCAAGGACTATGTGAATGTAATACATGAATAATCTAAGGAGGGATTTTTCTAGGAGTCACAGAGGTTTAAACATTAGAAGATAGATTGAGAGGGGATTCCGAGAAGATGGTGCAGTAAAAAGCACCAAGAATCTCTCTTCCTACCCAGACAACAACTGCATTGGAAGAATCTGTCTGGTGCAACTATTTGGAATTCTGGAGTCTTTTGGAGGTTTGCAACTTCTAGAGGAAGGCTTGAATGACAAATTGCCTTTAAACTTGATCAACTTCAGCTCTTCTACAGCAGTGGTCACCCATACCCCACATCTCAGCCACATGGCAGGCAGCTGTGCGAGACTTCCTAGAGCAGCTTGCAGCAGTTTATGGGAATCAGGGATGGGCAGAAAGGACCGTGCCCTCAAACTATTGGGAATCTTTGCTCTGACACCTGATGACTGCTTCTGATCACAGAAGTGTAGAGAGGTGGGTGCCCGTTGTTGTTGCAAAACCTCTCTCCCATTGTTGCAAACCCCTCTAATAGCTGAAGTGACTTCCAGGGAATTTAAAGAGCCAGCACCCTCTCCTTGCCCTTATTTTTTTCTCTTTTTTCTCTTTTGATGCCAGACATTAAAGATTAGGACATTCAGAAACAACTGCAGATACAGGGGAAATAGGAAAGTGACCATGCATGACCAGGAGAAAAGGTTAAGAAAAGGCCTGAGAAACCTTAGGTTTATATCTCAGGGGCATCCTCAACACAGTTATAGCTTACAACAAGATAATGATAATAATAAGTAAATAAATAACAAAAACAGCAGATACTAGGAAATAGGGAGAATGTGATATCCATGATTACCACATTATTAGAACTGGACAGTTTTCAACAAAAAGTTATAAGGCATACAAAGAAACCTGAGAATATGGCCCACTCAAAGGGAAAGGATAAACAGAAATTGTCCCTGAAAAAAGATCTGATGACAGACCTGATAAACAATAACTTTAAAGCAACCATCTTAAAGATGTGCATAGAACTAAAGGGAACTGTGACAAAAGTCAACACAATGATATAGGAACACATCAGAAATATCAATAAAGAGATAGGACACCTAAACAAAAAGAAAGTCTAGCGATGAAAAATACAATAATTGAAGTGAAAAATTCACTAGAAGGATTCAAAGATATAGAGGACCAGTGAACTTTACGATAGGATTATGGAAATCACTGAGTCTGAGAAACAGAAAGAAAAAAGATTGATGAAATGGCAACAGAGTGTAAGGCACCTGTGGGATACCATCAAGTAGACCAGCATACACATTATGGAAGTCCCAGAAGGAGAAGAGAGAGAAAGGGGCAGAGAGAATATTTGAAGAAATAATAGCTGAAAATTTTCCCAAATTTGGTAAAAGACATGAATATAAACATCCAAGAAGCTCTATGAACTCCACGTAAGATGAACTCAGAAATCCACACTAAGACACACTGTAATGAAACTTTCTAAAGACAATGAATCTTGAAAGCAGCATGAGATATAAGGAATCTTCAATAAGATTACCAGCAGATTTCTCATTTTCTCATTAGAAACTTTAGAGGTCAGAGGGAGTAGAACAATGCATTCAAAGTGTTAAAAGAATAACATTGTCAACTAAGAATTCTATATCTGGCAAAACTGTCCTTCAACAGTGAGGGAGAAATTAAACGAAAGCTGAAGGGAGTTCTTTACCACTAGACTTGACCTGAAAGATATCCTCAGGGGAGTCCTAGGGAACAAAATGAAAGAACACTGGACAGTAACTTCAAGCCATATGGAGAAATAAAGAAGACTATAAAGTTAATACACAGGCAATCAAAAAATTAATATTATTGTAAGTATAAGGTTTGTAACTGAAGCTTTGATTTTCTACATAATTTATGAAACTAAGATTTAAAACAACAATTATTAGTTTAAATACTAGTACCATTGTAACTTTAGTTTATAACATCAAATTTCGTTTCCTACATAATTTAAGAAGCTAATGGCATTTAAAAGAATTATTAGTATATTGGGACACACAACATATAAAAATGTGATTTTGGGAAAATTAAACAACTGAAAGGGATGGGGACAGAGCTAAGTTTTGTATGTTATCAAAGGTAAGCTGGTATAAATTTCAATTTGAGTGTTGTAGCTTTAGGATTCTAATGTAATCTCCATGGTAACTACCAAGAAAATAGCTATAAAATATACACAAAAGGAAATGAGAAAGGAATTTAAACATTTCACTACAAAAAAAAAATCAACTGAATACAAAAGAAGGGAGCACTGCAGAAAATGAGGGGGATAATACCCACAAGGCATATAAAAAACAAATAGCAAAATAACAGAAATAGGTCTTTTATTATCAGTAATTACTTTAAATTACAGGTGACCTTTAAACAACATGAGTTCGAAGTGCACAGGTCCACTTACACATGGATTTTTTTCTTTCAGTAAATACAGTACAGGACTATATTTACTGTGGTAAATATGTTTTCTCTTCCTTATAATTTTCTTAATAACATTTTCTTTTTTCTAGTTTACTTTACCATAAGTATACAGGACATAATGTATGTAACATATAAAATGTGTTAGTAAACTATGTTATCAATAGGAGTTTCAGTCAACAGTAGGCTATTAGTAGTTAAGTTTCTGAGGAGTCGAAAGTTATACATGGATTTTTGACTATGCAGGGGATTAGTACCCCTAACCCCACATTAAGGGTCAACTGTTACTCTTGCCAATCAAATTTGAATTAAATTCTCCTATCAAAAAAAAAAAAAAGATATTGGCAAAATGGATAAAACTGTATGCTGTCTTCAAGAGATTCACTTTGTAACCAAAGACACAAATACCCTGAATGTGAAAGGAAGGAGAAGTATATTCTGCACAAATAGTAGTGAAAAGAGCAATAGTGGTTATACTAATATCAGACAAAACAGATTTTAAATCAAAAAAGGTTATAAGAAATAATGAAGGACATTATTAATAAAAAGTTCAATACAGCAAAAAGATATAACAACATATAAACATTTACACACCTAATAACAAATTATCAAAATTTAGGAAGCAAAAACTATGAAAGGGAGAATTAGTTCTAAAATAACTTTTGGAGACTTCAAGATCTCATTCTCAATAATGGATAGAAAAATGAAAGAGCAGTAAGTAAATAAAGGACTTAACATAATAAAACTACCAGATGTAGCAGACATGTATAGAACACTCTATCAAAAGCAACATCTAACTCATTCCTCTAAATTGCTCAAGGGACATTTTCCAGGATGGACCATATATCAGGCTACATAGTGAGTCTCAATAGAGTTTAAAAGGTAGATATTCAACACAGCATCTTCTCCGACCACAATAGGGTAAAGTCAGAAATCAATAACAGAAGTCAAACTGGAAAATTCACAAATTTGTGGAAATTAAACAATACATTCCTTTTAAAAAATGAATCAAAGAAGAAATCACAAGAGTAATTAGAAAATACTTAGAAATGAATGAAAAACAACAACAACATACCAAAATTTGTAGGACACAGCAAAAGCAGTGCTAAGAGGGAAATTTATAGCTATAAATTTATTTATGTATTTATGTACTTGTTTATTAATATAAACAGATATAAATCTATAGCTAGAGAAGTGCTAAGGTGGAAATTTATGGCTTACATTAAAAAAACAAGAAAGAGGGGTGCCTGGGTGGCTCAGTCACTTAAGCATCCAACTCTTGATCTCAACTCAGGTCATCATCTCATGGTTAGTGAGTTTGAGTCCCGCACGAGGCTCTGTAATTCTCTCTCAGCCTCTTTGTCTGCCTCTCAATCTCTCTCTCTCCCTCAAAATAAATAAATAAAGTTTTAAAAAATTTTTAAAAAGAAAGATCTCATATCAACAACCTAATTGTACAATGTGAGGAACTGAAAAAAGAGAACAAATTAAACTCAAAGACGGAAGGATGGAAGCAGAGATCAATGAAATATAGAATGGAAAAACGATAGAAAATCAGTGAAACCAGAAGTTGGTTTTTTGAAAAGACCATAAAATTGACAAAACTTCAGCAAGATGGACCATGAAAAAAAGGAGAGAAGACAAAATTACTGAAGTCAGAAATGAAAATGGGGACATTATTACCAATTCAACAGAAATAAAAAAGACTTGTGTAAGAGTACCATGAAAAGTTGTATCCCAAAAAAATTGGATGACCTAGATGAAATGGACAAATTCCTAGAAACACAAATTATAAAGAAAGAGAAAATCTGAATAGATTTGTAACTAGTTAGGAGAATTAATCTATAATAAGAAACCTGATGGCTTCACTGGTAAATTCTAGCAAGCATATAAAGAATACCAATCCTTCTCAAATTTTTCCAAAACATTGAAGAGAGGGGATACTTCCTAACTCATTCTAGGAAGCCAGAATTACCCTGATAGCAAAGCCCCAAAGATACAACACGAAAATACAGAACACTACCTCTTAAGAACACTGATTGAAAAATCCTTTACAAAATAATAGTATGCTGAATAAGCAGCATACGAAAAGGATCATACACAGTAGGGCTAAGCAAGATTTATTTCTGGAATTCAAGGATTCAAAATAGGAAAAATCAATCAATGTAATACATCACATTAACAGATGAAGGAAGAAAAAAAAACAAATTATCATCTCAATTGATACAGAAAAATCTCCTGACAAAATTCAGTATCTTTTCATGATAAAAAGCATTTTGGGGTGCCTGGGTGGCTCAATCCGTAAAGCGTCCAACTTCGGCTCAGGTCATGATCCCATAGTTCATTAGTTTGAGTCCCATGTTGGGCTCTGTGCTGACAGCTCAGAGCCTGGAGCTTGCTTTGGATTCTGTGTTCTCCTCTCTCTCTGTCTCTAAAAATAAATAAATGTTAAAAAAAAATTCAACAAACTAGGAATAGAAGGAAAATACCTCAAACAACAAACATAATCATTTGCTCTACCACAACCCCTTTTCCCATATGCCACGGTTAGTTTAGTGGAGAGACAGAGTGCCTACAGATAAAATGCTATAAAGCCTGCAGAAAGCAGGGTGGTCAGCATGCTTTGTGTCCAGCTTGCCCAACTAATTCTTTCACCTATTTCTGATCAACCCCAGACCCAAAAACTTACAGATTCCCTTATCCAAACACAACTGTATACAAAATTTCGTGTGAGGTGAAAAGTCCACCCTGTAAAAAGGACAGCCTTCTTTGACTTCCCCATACTATACCAGATCTGCAGAACACACATATGCATTGTACATTTCCTTAATAATGCACTATCATTGATTTTGTTTTTATTTTTGTGGCCCACTCCCTACCCGTAGGTAACTCAGTAGCCAAATCATCCATATAAGTGTTCACATCCTTCTTCTGATCTTCTCAAGAACATGGCTGTCTTTTTCCTCCCCCTAAAAATAAACCCCAAAATTAAAAGGCAGCATATTTTCTATTTCTGAGGTGAGAGAGCATGAAAAATAGTTCTTTACTCTACCTGTATTGATCTCGAAAATCTGGCAATGAAACCCTTTTTTTGGCCATGGCCAAACTATAATTTAAAAGCCACTGGGAGGGGCGCCTGGATGGCTCAGTGACTTAAGCATCCAACTTCGGCTCAGGTCATGATCTCATGGTTCATGAGTTCAAGCCTGCCATCAGGCTCTGTGTTGACAGCTCAGAGCCTGGAGCCTGTTTCAGATTCTGTGTGTGTAGCTCTCTCTCTGCCCCTCCCCACTTGCACTCTGTATCTCTTTCTCTCAAAATAAATAAAAATTAAAAAATTAAGCCACTGGGAATACATAAATGAACATTTTTACAATTGCATTTTTAAAAAACACACAAAAGTACAACTATGTTTAGCTCACTCATTTTTTTTTCATTTTTAAACTTAAGTTTAAGAAAATTAAATTACACATATAAAAAAATTTTGTCCAGGATATATAATAAGGTATTCATCTCCATTTACAAGATATTTTGAATATGTCAGCATTACTTTTTACTTAAAAACAAAGATCATTATGGCATTCATTCTTTAAAAAAATACTTTAATTAAGAAAGCTTATCCTTTCTGTTATGTTTCACTATTTAAGGAAAGCACTCCTAATGAGCTCTATTTTGACAGCAACCAAATGACATCTGACCGCAATAGGAGCACAAATGTGTTAACTAAGTTACTGGTCGTTTGAAACAAACAAATACTATTAAACAAATTTGTGAACGAGTGTTCAGGATAATTAGTATTGATTTCTATTGATTCAAGGGTCTTTGAAGTGATGATGGTCACCTTACTCTTAGGTTAGAAAATCGTCTTTAAAGACAGAAAGCCAAGGGACACTTGAGCGGGCATCCAACTTTGACTCAGGTCATGATCTCACAGTTGGTGGGTTCAAGCCCCGCATCAGGTTCTGTGCTGACAGCTCAGAGCCTGAAGCCTGCTTCAGATTCTGTGTCTCCCTTTTTCTCTGCCCCTCCCTGTTGGTGCTTTATCTCTCTGTCTCTCAAAAATGATTAAATGTTAAAAAAATAATAATAATGAAGAGAGAAAGCCTTAAAATGCTTATTGTCAAGGGATGTTGCATAGGATTTATCAAACACTTCAAGAACCTGAATGTAATTGTATTATACTTCAGACTTCCACCCTAATTACAATACAGTATCTTTCAGAAACCATAGCCTCTCTTAAAAGAGAAAGAGGTATTACCATGAGTAGGCTTTAACATTAATTTCCTTCAGTACCTCTCTGTTGCTAATTTAAGGTAAGCTTCTCCCTATTCTCTCCCATTATAACCACTATACTTTATTGAGTGCTACCATTGTTGAAAAATATATTCTAAGAATGTGTTAAGTCTGTGACCATAAGGAAAACTTCCTAGACACGGTTCAGAAATGTTACACTCATTCAGTCCCTCCAAAGAAAATCAACAACTCCCAATATCAAATTGCTTGTTTCTTACTATTTATAGTCAATTTGTTTTCTGTCCTGTTTTGATTAAAAATGCTAAAAACTCTCTTGTAGAATTTAGGGAGCTGGGAAAGCTAATGTCAAACTTCATTTCCAACCCAATTCTCCAGCTTTGACATTGGGGCATACCAAAACTGAGCCTTCCCACCCCCAGACACTCACTCCCCACACATACATTTAGTATCCCTCTACCCTCTTGTCTTTACCCAGGGAAAAAACATCTTAGGGCTTACTAAAAGAGCTAGACAGGATATCCTTTAAGTCAGTTAATATCAATTGTAGTGTTACCCAAGACCAGGAAAGTCCAAGTTTAAGAATGCGAAAGGTTATTCCTTTTCAAGAAATAATGTCAAATTTTTGTTAATGATAGGAGTTACATGAATCTCTCAAGCAACCCAAAGTTTCTCCAAGAAAGACATCAAACCTGATATATTGGTAATAATATTTGATTCCAAATACTTTAGGATCCTAGAGATGATTCTAACTTCTCTCTCTCTCTCTCTCTCTCACACACACACACACACACACACACACACACTCCAATTCCACTCTTGTCTCCACCAGATTTTAACTTGATCTTCCTCTCTGTAAAGCCATAGGACGCTAGAGAATAAAAAAATTCATTGGTTTTGCAGAACATGTTTGGATTTGTGCAAAGAAGTTAGAAGCCATAGGACGCTAGAGAATAAAAAAATTCATTGGTTTTGCAGAACATGTTTGGATTTGTGCAAAGAAGTTAGAAAGAATTAGAAATTAGAAATAGCCAAGATTTTATTATATCTGTAGAGAAGCATCAATCCTGGGAAGATAGAGGATGAAGATACAGGGAATAAGAATGAGGATCAAGAGAGACAAAGTGATGAGTTAAGGACAGAATAGTCCTGTGGCCCCTCTGGTGAGGCTGAGGTATTGAGACTCATCTTTTGTAAAGGAGCAGGGAGCCAAGTGGCTACCTTAGGAGCAGAGTGCCCCTACATACTCACCCTTTCACCTACTTGGAACTGACCAATACTTTGCTGTAAAAAACTTTTTACTGTTTATATTTTTACTGGTGTCATATGTGTACTGAGTTCCACTGTTGTTCACCCAAAGTTTCAACATTATGGTCTCCATCACCGTTGACCATTGGACAACAAGAACTATTTACCAGTAAGAATATAAACAATTGAGAGAGCAATAGTTTTAGTCATTTTTTTTTCTTGCTATATAACAGGGCTTGGAACATAGAGTCACTTAACAAACATTTGTTGGGTGAAGGTTGAATTATTCCATCCACAGACTACCCAGTAAGAGAATCACAGCTCCTGTGTGTCAGATTCCAGATTAGAAACTCTTATGATCCAGGTTAGTTATGCTTTTCACACGGTATCAGGGACTAACAAGGACTGAGGAGCTTTAGTTTGAAATTAAGTGAATATTCAACCCCTTAAAACTTCAAATGTTAGGGAACAAGCAAGCAACCTGGGAGCACATCCTGGGAGAATAATTACTTCATTTTTGTAAATAAGAGTATAAATATTTTTAAGTTTAACTAATATAAATCCTAATTTAATTATTCCAAACTTAGGCTGATTAGAAGTAAAATCTAGGGACAGAAAGACTTGTGGCACTTCATGCTTTTACAGAATATTTATTTTAAGCCAAATTTTCTACAGCCCTGGGGAAGGAGACATGAACTTACATGACAGAGGGCTTGCTACTCTATAGGTAATATTCATGCATAATGTTTTATGAATAATAATATTTTATAAGTTTCAAAAATCAAAATAATATTTTTAAAGTAACAAAATCCCAAACTTATTCATGATAAAATTTTTTTAAAAAAACCTCTCACTAAGCTGAGAATAGAAGGGAATTTCTTCAATTTGTTACTATATTGTACAACTGAAAATAATACAGCACTATGTGTTAACTAACTGGAATTAAAATACTTTAAAAATAAATACTCTTTAAATAAAAAAAGCAGAGGCAAACCAAGAAACAGCCTCTTAATACAGAGAACAAATTGATACCAGAGGGGAGGTGGTGGTAGGATGGGTTAAATAGGTGATGGGGATTAAGGAATGCACGTGAGATGAGCACCTGGTGTTGTATGGAAGTGTTGAATCATTATATTGTATTCCTGAAACTAATATTATACTGTATACTAACTAACTAAAATTTAAGTAAAAACTTAAAAAAATAGTATCTACAGGGTCACCTGGGTGGCTCAGTCAGTTAAGCTGCCACTTTGGCCTAGGTCATGATCTCATCGTTCCCAAGTTCGAGCCCCACGTCAGGCTCTGTGCTGACAGCTGAGAGCCTAAAGCCTGTTTCAGATTCTGCGTCTCCCTCTCTCTCCCCTGCTCATGCTCTGTCTCTGTCTTTCTAAAAATAAATAAACATTAAAAATTTTTAAAAAATAATATCTACAAATACCTAGAGTTAACATCACATTTAATGGTGAGAAACTAGAAACTTTCCCAATAAGATTAAGAATAAGATTAGGATGTTTCCTCTCATCACTGCTTTTCAGTATCACACTGGAAGATCCAGTACAATACGGAAAAAAAAGATAATTAAAGATATATAGATTAGCAGAGAAAATACAAAAGTGTCTTTATTCACAGATGACATGATCATCTTTATCGATATCCAAAAGAATTGACAAAAAAACTCCTGGAACTAATAACCAGGTACAGCGAGGTTTAAGGATATAACTTTGCAGGTTAATATACAGAAATGATTCTTTTTGCTATATAGTTACAAAGGATAAGGGAATTTTACATCTAAAACAGAACACCATTTATGTTAGCGCCCCCAAAATAAATACTTAAGTATAAATCTAATAAAATACATATAATACTATATAAGGGAAGGTACAAAACTCTGATGAAAGAAATCAAAGAATTAATACACAGCTCTTCCATGTTCAGGGACAGGAAGACCCAGCATTGCCAAAATTTAAGTTCTTCCCAACATGATCTATAGATTCAATGCAATCCCAATGAAAATCCCAGCAATGTACTTAGAGGATATCAACAAACTATTTCTAACATTTATATGGAGAGGCAAAAGACCAAGAATAGTCAATGTAATATTGAAGGAGAAGAACAAAAATAGAAGATTGACACTACCTGGCTTTATATACCTGATTTGCTATATAAAGCTACAGTGATCAAGAAAGTGCAGTATTTGTGAAAGAACAAATATATCAAATATAATACAATAGAAACACAGGAATAAACCCACAAAAATGTAGTCAACTGATCTTTTACAAAGAAACAAACACAGCACAATAAAAAAAGAGTCTTTTCAACAAATGGTGTTGGAATAACTGAACATCCACATGATACAAATAAACAAATAAATAAATCTAGACACAGACCTTACACCCAAAAAAATTAACTCAAAATGGATCGCAAAAAACTATAAAACTTCTAGAATAGGAGAAAATCTAGATGACCTTGTATATGGCAATGGCTTTTTAGATACAACACCAAAAGCACAATCTATGAAAGAAATAATTGATAATCTGGATTTCATTAAAATTAAATTTTCCTGATGTAAAAAATTACCATGAAGATAATGAAAAGACAAGCCACAGACTGGGAGTAAATACTTCTACAAGACATATCTAATCAAGGACTGCTATCCAAAATATACAAAGAACTCAAAATTCAACAATAAGAAAATAAGTAACCCAACTTAAAAAATGGGTCAAAGACATTAACAGAACAGACCTCACCAAATAAGATATGTAAATTGTAAATAAGCATAGGGAAAAAATGCTCCCATGCCATATATCATCAGGATGAAATTCAAATTAAAACAACAATGATATACCACTTATATACCTTTTAGAATGGCCCAAATCCATAACATTGACATCAAATACTGTCAAGGATATGGAGCAATAGAAACTCTCATTCAATTCTGGTGGGAATTTAAAATGGTACAGCCACTCTGAAAAATAGTTTGATGCTTTGTTACAAAACTAAACATACTCATACCACATGATTCAGCAACCTCACTTCTTAGTATTTATCTGAAGAAATCAAAAAGTATGTTGACACAAAAACCTGCACATGAATGTTTACAGCAGCTTTACTCATAATTGCCAAAGCTTAGAAGCAATCAAGATGTCCTTCAGTAGTTGAATGGATAAACTATGGTACATCCAGACAATGGAATATTATTCAGCACTAAAAAGAAATGAGATATGAAGACATAAAAAGACACAGAGGAAACTTAAATGCATTTTACTAAGTGAAAGAAGCCAATCATACATACTGTGCCATCCCAACTATGTGAGATTCTGGAAAAGGTGAAATTATTGAGACATAAAAAGATCAGTGGTTGCCAGGGGGTGTTGGGGAGGAAGGAATGAATAGATAGAACACAGAGGCTTTTTAGTGCAGTGAAAGTATTCTGCTAAAATGGTGGATACGTGTCATTATAAATTTGTCCAAACCAAGGATATACAGCATGAAGAGTGAACCATAATGGAAACTATGGCCTTTGGTAATAATGATGTGTCAATGTAGGTTCATCAACTGGAACAAAAGTACCACTCTGGGGTGGGGGAGGATGTTGATGATGGAGGACACTGTGTGTGTGTGTGTGTGTGTGTGTGTGTGTGTGTGTGTGGCCAGGGATATATGGCATGTCTCTGTACCTTTCCATTTTGTTGTAAATCTGAAACTGCTCCAAAAATAATGTATATAACAAATTTTAAAAAATGTTTAAGTATACTTGATCACCCTTCCAAAATGTCTTCATTCAAATTTAAGCAAATACAGATATATAGTCTTCTTCTCCCACCTTTGTTAGATAAAAAGTAGCTTAGTATATAGGTACAATTCTGTTCCTTGCTTCTTCAGTTAGCAGTGGTATTTCCTGGAGATCTTCTCCCACCACCATGTTGTAGATGTCCTCATTCTTCTCACAACTGCATAGTATTCCATTGTGTGGTGAACTGGGTCCCCAGTGGGCGGGGCACTTGTGTCATTTTCTAGTCTTTTGCTATTGAAGGCCATACCATAATAAGTAAGTTGTACATATGCTACTTTATAATTGTGCTTATGTAACTGTAGTATAGAGTCCCAGAAGTGAGATTCTGGGACAAAGGGCAAAATGCATCCACAATTTTAGTAGCTAGTGCGAGATAATATCCCATAGGCATTGTGGCACATTGCTACATTTGCCACCAGCAGCAGTGCATGACTTACTAATAGTGTGTTGTCAAACCTTTAGATTTCTGCCAGTCTGATAGGTGAGAAGTGATAACAGTGTATTTGATCTTTATTTCTCATACTGTGGATGGGGTTAGGCATCTTTTCACATGCTTATGGGCATTTCTCTTCTTTTCCTGTAATCTATCTTCTCTTGCCTTGTAACCATTTTCTATGGGGTTCCTGGTCTTCATAACTCTAGTTCTCCATATATTAGTGAAGTAACACCTACGTCTGTGATATGAGTGGCAAATATTTTTTTCTAGTCTGTCAATTGACTTTGCCTAATAAAGTCATTTTTCCATTCAGAAATTTTGATCATATTGTCCTTTTTTAAAACTTCACACAACCCTACATGATAAGGTTATCTTCATTTTAGAGAAGAGGACACCGAGTTACAGGAATATTGAATAAATTGTCCAGGAAAACACAAACGCAACCACAGATCTATTTGACTTTGAAGATGGTGTAATATCCATTATACCACAATACCCTCACCATAAAAACAAAAATAAGAGAAGTAATCACATCTAACATTTTACATTAACTACATTTTTATCCTCACAGCTTATAAAGTTGAGATCATTATTTTCATCCTCATTTACAAGTGAAAATTTGAAACTTCAGAAGGTTAAATAAATTTCCCTGGGAAACACTGTCTCCTCAAGGATCAAGTTCCCATAATCCATGTCCAGAAACAGGGTGCTCCATCTCCAAGTTCTTCAGTCCTTGTCCTTAAGGAACTTACAGAGCCCAGGAGGAGAGCCAGAAAAGCAACCAGCTGCAATAATAGAATACTGTTGGTATCTCTCCATTTATTTGGAATCTTAAGCTGTGACTCATGTGTCTTTGGACATAGTGATAAACTATCAGGCCAGTGTGTAAGCAGCTCAGCAGTATCACCAGATGCTGTCACTAAACTCAACAATAGCAACAGTCATGTCTCGTAGTACACATTTAATGAAATACAAATGCCACAGTCCAGCTACTTGCCTGGGAACATTCCCTCAAAGTCACAATGTTCAGAAGCTCTGCAGAGAGAAGACCCCTTATGGAGGACTTCCTGAAGGATCAGCACTCTGTCAATTCCCCTAATTCTGCTCAGTGAGATCTAGCTCCAGAATAAACCAGACTGATGGAGGAAAGTACCTGTCCTGCTTACAGTTCCCCCTCCTGGGCAACTGCCTCTTACTGAAATTTGATCTAAGTGATGCTCTCCACATACAGTGAGAGGGCTTTCAAAATTCTCAAAAACTGTGTTTTCTATTAAGGTGATGTTGAAGATGCCGTTCAGCATCCAAGGATGTCATTCTCCAGAGTCTTACCTTTAAAGGAAAAGTGAAAGTGGTTTACAGGCTCAGTGCCAGGAATAGTTTTATTCCCACTGAGACTGACTTTTGCTTACCTTGTGACTCTGCCACTCCTATAAAAAATCACATTTCCCGTTTTGAATTGGTCCTAAAGAAGCTCAGATTGGAATGTGTGACACACGCATACGATTCCTGTACCTGCTTTTACTCCTAACTCGTTCTTACAGCCTACTCCTACTTCCCTCATACTCACTTATATTATCTCATTGAATTCTGTGCATTGTATTGTCACCTAAATTCATTTTAAATAAGACAAGGTATAAATATATACTTGAATGAAGTATTTGATCCCCATTTTTTATTCTTTTAAACATGGCAAAAACCCCATGATTGGAACTCTACTGAATCTAAATTACGACTTTATATAAGTAAAGAAAGATTACTTCATCCGTACCAGAATTTCACTAAATTCTTCTCACTTGTGATAATGTTTATCTCCTGTAAAAAAAGGGTCAAGGCCATCAGAATTCTTTTCAGCTTTGGCAATTGCCTGGCATGCTAATTGCTACCTGGCTGAACCACGCTTGCATTATTAATGGACTTTCTGCTAATCACTACTTTGAAGCTAACAGACATGGAGCCTTGAAATTAAAATAGAAATTAGTGCTCAAAATGTAATCTTTCTAGAAATATATAGGCCCCTGTATGCTACAATAAAATCACCCAAAGAGCAAACTAAAACTACCTAGAATGTCATGTTAAAATATTACTTGCTAAAAAGCAATTAATTAATTAGTACTTGCTCCAACAGAAAACATGATTATATTAGAAAGAATCCAAATGTGCCCTAGAATGTATACTTGGTATCCCATTCCCACTAACTTTCAGTGAATTACAAATATAGGACTTCTAGTACAATTGTAAGAATTTCCCTCTGTTCTTAAACTTCTCATTATACCACTCTACCCATAGAAGGCTACCGGCATATTCCACTCAGGAAAAGGTGTATTTCACAAAATAAAACCTTATCTCATTGTGATGAAAAATCAAAACTAAGAAAACCCAAATATGTTTGTATCTATCCTAAGAATAAAAAGTAAAAGATTTTCTTTGCCTTACTTTATTCATCTATTTGTTCACTTTTGTTTCTTTTTTGTTTTCCATGAGTTCATGAACAACTCAGGGTTTACTCTCTCTAAGCCTTGGATCATTTTATACATAGACAAGCTGAGTCTGGTTATCTCAGGAAAAGCCATGCTTTAGACTTTCGCAATATTTCTAACCTCAAAAAATTACCAGTGTTCCTGGAGTCTAAAATGACTATACACAGAGGAGCTAATTTTCATCTGTGCTTTGAACTTACACAAAAACCACAGCTGCCTTTATCTATCTGGCTTGTAGGTTAATTTACCACAGGGTGCTCTGTTTGGTTCTCTGGTGTTATTTAGCTGATAAAAACTTGGAAATATTGTGACTATCTGTGTCTTGCCCTTATTATACTGTCCGATTTGGTTCATATCATCTCTCCTCTCCCTCCCTTTCCTTCTTTCTCTGTCTCTCTGAAATTAGGTTTTGCTGTTGCCAAGAATAAATTGTTCCTTAGGGAAACCAGAAAAAGTCTTGATTGCGTGTCACCCCGAGGACAAATGTGCAAGGTAATTTTTTCTTTTTCTTAATTTTTAAAATCACCGTTTCCTACTCTTCCATATCTTTGAAGGGAGGTGGGGAGAACTGATCATTATAAAGTCATTCATTATTCACACTTTCAACTACAGCATATCTACTAGTAAGGAATTAAACTATTCTCAATCGGTAAGAATTAATATTTAATACAGTCATTGAAAATAGAGTATATATCCATGCTGATGATAAATAAACAAACAAACCTATGGGGTAAATCTTCATTTCTAAGGAGGAGCACAAGATTAAAATTTTAGATCTTTCTGGATTTCACCTAATTTCTGGATCCCTCATGAAACCATTATTTTATTCCTTGTTGCTCTACCATCTCCCTCGGACTGCTCCCCTAGATAAGGTTTCTTGCAAAGGACACAGGAAAAACATTTCCAGTTATTATAATAAGCAGAAGAAAGAACAATCTGCTTTTTTAAAAGAAAAATAAATCTTAAATTTCAAAACGGTAGATGCCTTAACACTAGCAAAATTAACATCCCCTTCACATTACCTGAGCCCCTCCATCAACCACTGTGTTCCCCTAATCCTCCAAATTTAGAGACATGAAAAGGTGGAATAGTCAATGAGCAAACAGTAAAAGGCTCAGACATATAATTAAAGAAAAGGAATCAAATAAAACTCTATGAGAAACATTTAAGCAGAGCAAAGATGCAATGAGACATAACCATGGTGAATGAATTATATCTATGTAGACTGACTTATAAAAACAGCTATGATCTATCAATTTTAAAAAAAAGGTACTTTACAATAATGCATCTAGTATGACCTCACTTTTGTAAAATGAATGAACAAGCAAACAAAACTTAAACACAATATAAGTTTATGAGTTTCTATAAGCACAGAGGAAAATACAAAAGTACACATAGCCAATGGTTAACACTGGTTAACTCAGAAGGTATAATAAGAAGAAAGTAGAGATTAAAGTTTTCCTTTATATTTCTATATTGCTATGACTATCAAAAATGAACATTTATTACCTTTAATAAACAAAGCAAAAAATGTAAGAATAAAAAACAAAATATACCAAGGAAGATGGATATTAGATCAGTCAGGGCTAGTCTTGGAGTGGGGCATGAAGACAGCCTACTGAGGAACATGGGCGGAGTTGGGGAGAGGACAGGAGTAGATATTGAAACAGGGTTCCATTAGCAAAGAGAACAAAGAAGTGATGACTGTGGTCAGAAATGAACAATGGTGACACAGTCCTTACCCAGTGAGTAGAGTTTACACTGTTGCAAGAGGCAAGGAATAAACAAACATTATGACTGTAAGGAGCATTATGAAGTATACAGTGCTATGCTTTGGGAACAGACAGCAAAGGATTTATCACTGATAACAAGAAGATACCTCAGACATTATTCTAATGGAATTGCTCAATAAAAAATATTTTTTAATATTAATGGTCAGAATGTATAAAACATGAGACTTCAGTATAGATACTTGTCATCTGTAACACCTCTAAAGATCTCTTCCTTGCAAATACAGGAATTCTGATACATTCTACTTCATGGTATTCCCATCCCAAAAGAAACATATGTAAGCTGGATTTTTTTTACAGCATTATTGAATATGTTCCTAAGAGGAAGAGAACTTCTGTTCTGCTAGGCTTTAATGAAAATTTAATTATCCACTTCTAATTTTACATATATGAAGATTGGAAGAATTTTGCACAGATGAGCTTCTGGCTCTAAACATTTCAAACATCACTTCTCCTCCACTATCCTCATATCTCTGGTGCCAAGCATCGAAAGACGCATTCATACGGCACCTTCATGTCACAGTGTAGCATGAGTCAGCACAGTGGGGAGTGGAAGTATTCCTGGAAGCCATTCCTATGCTAGATTTGCTAGCGATAACTTAACTGTATATGTATCCCACTAAACCTGAATTTAAGTGTGTCCCCAATTCAATTTAAATCCCAAAATACCTACAGAATTCCCCAAACACAAAGGAAATATGACAGAAAGTAAGTCAAAGTAGAAAGAGAAAATGGTCTTCGAGTGAGTGAAAAACCATACATGTAAATATTACCATTAATATATTTTACACCTGCACATATGAGCATGGGAACACACTGCTATGTTCCTACCTAAACCCTTGAAAGGTGCTCAGACAAGTGAGAAGCCCTGAAGTTTATTAAGCTTCATTGGCCTTATGATAAATTCAGGCCTGTCTGTGAGAGAAAAGCAGGTTGAGGGAAGACTGTGCAACGCGAGGAGAGAGAGGGCACAATGACAGTTGAGGGCTTCCTATAAAGAAGAGAAGCCTGATGCGCAGGACACAGGAATAGGAAAGGAGCAAAGGTGGTTTCAATATACACATGCTTGCATATGTAGAAACAGGGCTGAGAGATGTCTCCTCTTTTGCCCACAACTTTCCATAGGAAGTAAAAGGCAAGGTTGTCTGCTGAAGGTGAATGGGTAGTTGTAGCTAAGAAATAATGGTGAGGCTTATGAATAATCATTTTGGAACCTATAAAAGAGATGACCAGGGTAATGGGAAAAGTTTGCTAAGTAGTACTGAGGTCAAAGTAAAATTGGAGAACATAAACTTGACACAACACCAATCTTTAGGGTTGTGAGATAGTCTCCAGTAGTATTCAGCAACTCAGCTGAGAAAACAAATGTAATGGAAACTTGTTGTTTTTTGACCACTCAAGATTCATAGAGCTATTTTAGTCACGGTACCCCAATTTTGCTCTAGAAAATCATGTACTCCTTTCCCCACTTTTAGCCCACATACTCTGGGTCTAGACTCAAACCAGATTGTTTGGTTTTCTCTTTTCCAAAAAACAGAATTTGGGGAGGGAAATTCTGAATTCAAAAAAAAAAAAAAGAAAGAAAGAAAGAAAAGAAAAGAAAGAAACCGGAAGTGGCATAATGAGGTAATGGGAAAAAAGATGGAATAAGCAAAGGTAGGGGAGAAGTACTACTAAGGAGTATTTCATCTTCTGTATGTACCTTGAGACTGAGACCATGTGCCTCTTGCAGGTTCCCCAATAAAAAAATTTGACAGGAAAAAAGTTGGGAGTTCAGAAAGTGCTATTTATTGCGGCCTTCTGAAAGATCCCACAAAGAAAAGATTTACTTAGACTGAAATCGGCCCATTTAAAAGCAGAAAGCAATGAAAAGTATGGCTATGCTAATGAAGACCATTTCTGCCTGTGGCTTGCAATCTGAGATGGCTAAAAATCCAATGAAATACAACAGGGGTTGGAAAAATGGAATGTTTTCCTGTCAGTTAAGATTCATGCCAGAAAAGGCGGGGGCGGTGGGCTGGTGTGTTGTTCTAGGAGACCAAAATTGAGATATTTTCCCACTCAAATATCTGCTGTTATGCACCCAGGGAGTGACTGACAAAGAGAACAACTAACCTAATTGCAGAGATGCAGGGATGGAACCTGGGAGTAAAAGGCAAATCACCAGTGACTCTTACCACAGCTATTGTTTAATTTTATCCCCAGGCAGAGAGCAAAATGGAAGCCGTTCAGTTTGAGAGTCAAATGCATGAGCTGATGTCTGAGACTAAGGCAAGGCCAGCTGCTAAGGGATTGAAACTTTCATGCTCTGCTCCACAATTCAAAAAGTGTGTTTTGATATGACATCTGACTTTGGGTTCTTAGCCCATGGAACTCAAGGGATGAAAAGGGAATGAGAAGTGAAAAGCTTCATACATTGCTAAGGAGGTTGCTTTGTTTGCGCTCTAAACCAGCTCCCAGGACCCCAAAACTTTAATAAGCTGAAGTAGACTGTTCCAAGATAATGCTCTGAGATAGCTCATCCTCCCCATGCCCATCTGAGACATAGCTATGGAAAGCAATGGACAAGAGAGAACTCTTGGAGGGCAGAACAGGGATCAAACTGTTTACTCAACATTCTGACTCACTAGGTCTTATTGGGGCTCAGAACTTTCAATCAGCTAAATGGGCTTATTACTCACCCCACCCTCTCTACACACACACACACACACACACACACACACACACTTGGAATATCGTATTTTAGGGGTAAAAGAATGAGATATAGGCAACTTTGGACACTGACCTATATCAGTGATTGTCACACATTCTCCCTTCCCATAACTTCACAGCCTGGGGTACACAGTTCAATGTGTGCATAGAGATATGAAGCACTAGCCTGTGTCAAGGGAAATCTGTCTGCTAAAAGTATCATAAAGGAAGCTGGGCCTGCACATGAGAGAACTCTCCTGGGCCACTATCAAATAGTGAGAGAATCCCATCATCTCAGATGGTTCCTCTCTTTGGAATACTCTGGCCAGAAACAGAGGGGTCACTGCTGACTCTACTATGGCAGTAAACACTGTGTTTTCACCAAAACACATTTCTTTTTCATCTGGGCACCCATTTTTCAGTCTCTTTGCAGGCTGATGTCTATCCAGTGCAATGTGGGGGAGAAGTGATGAACACCACTTCCAGCCTTGACCTATAAAAATCTCTATCCAGGCATGGTGTCTCATTAATCCAGTCTGCTGGAGGTTGGGACAGTGGAATCCACATGCTGAAGATGGTACAGATTCCATCGTCCTGGTTTCCTGGGTAACTATTTGAAGCCAATCAGGAACATCTGAATTGGGTTGTTATATATATATAAAAACGAACTATTCTTGCACTAAGCCACTAATTTGAGGGGTTTGTTGTCACAAAAGCTAGCACTAACTTAATGAATATACAGATTGATGTTTGCGTCACATTTGTGGGGCCAGACTAATACACCCAGAGTTATGATTGGAGATGATTAACCAGGGTTATCTGAGGAAGCATGGCTGGGAAATTCTAGTTGTAATATGAGAAGGAAGAAAAACTAACTGCTAGAAAAGTATCCCCAAAAGTCAGGGTGAAGTGAGGAAGGCATTCACAGGAGATTAAATAACAGAGAGTAAGCCAGGAGGCCCATGAGTGAGCTGGGATGCTGAGTATGGAGACGGTCAGAGCATATGGTATAGGATGAGGACAGAGATGTGAGAGCAGCAAGGGTCTGTTTTCCTCAGGTGTCCTTAGAGGGAGGCCTAGAATTATAAAAGAACTGTGCAAATCCAGACACTTTCAGCCCCATCTCTCACAACCAGCTCTGCATCCCATTAGCTTGCTGAAGCCTCAACCTGCTGGCTTAATTCCTGCAAACCCCATTTCTCAAAGAGTTAGTAATTTCTTAACTTTTAAAAATAGTTTTTATTTATTTTATTTTATTTTATTTTATTTTATTTTATTTTATTTGGGGGGGGGGCAGGCAGAGAGGGAGAGAGAATCCCAAGCAGGCTCCACACTGTCACCACAGAGCCCAATGCAGGGTTCAATCTCAGGAACCGCAAGATCATGACCTGAGCCAAAATCAAGAGTTGGATGCTTAACTGACTGAGCTACCCAGGCACCCCTCAACTTCTTTAATTTAACTTTGGTCTGTACCTGCCACATATTAATGTTTTCATGTTCCACTTCCGAGTCCTCAGCATACCCACCCTTCATATTTGAACTGTTCTGTAAGTAGGATTTGTGGAGTATGTTACTGTGGGTCACTGACCCCTATCCAGAAGAGAAAGAAACTGCAGTTTTCACTCTAGTCAACCCTTGAACTCTACAATACCACTGTTTGTTAGCCCCTTCTGGGGTTAAATTGAAAGCACCCAGGATATAAAAGGGGGCAAACACCCATGAAGTCACCTGCTTCTGAGACATCAGGACTTCATGACAAGTGTCACATGCCTGGAGGCATTCCATGATCTCTTCACCAAGCTAACATTCCTGAGGAAGGAGGCATCTGGCTTTGTGTAAAAGGTCTCAGTAGGAGCTTTGCCTAGTGGTCCCCATGTCTGAACCTCTTTCCAGAAAGAACCCCAACGCAAAGAAACTACCATCATTTGGATTATTTAGATCTCCTAGGTCTACAGTTCGCCCTGGCCTCTAGGAGCTGTATGCTTGTCTGCTGGGATTTCTGTCCTATATTTGTAAGTTCTCTAAGAATACAAGGACCAATAGTGCTTAATAAAGATCTTTGGTTCACTTCCTATGCTTCTTCCTTGCAAATGAGTAACACATAACTTCAGACCATAATGAGAATATTCATGTTTTATTTTGTGGTGTCCACCTAGGCAAATTATTAGCACTGAGGAGTGCTTAGGGATGCTGAAGGTGTAGATGTGATGAATAATGTAGACAGATCACCAAAGCTTAGAGTCAGGGACCATAGAAGAGTTGAAGACAAACTGAGGGCAGGCCCAGAGGCAATAGGATGGATCATTAAGTCCAAACTAGGTTAAATGGGACAATCAGATTCTAAAGGAAAATCCTTTTTGAATGAGAGAAAAATAAGGTGAAGGAAACAAGAAAGCATATGTAAGAGGTTGAATAGATGGTATTACAACATGAAAAAACCTGAATACCAGTGTCCACACAGATGTGGGTTTGACTTCTTGTATCTTTATAAGTCGTGTGGCTTATTAAAATTCAATTAACCGCTTGAAGCTTTGAAGGTCTTATAGAATGATTATATCTGTATCCTAGAATTATAAGAATTAGAAACTACATACTTATACAGATAAAGTGCTTGCATCATCTAGTATGCATCAAATAAATGATGACTGTATTAATATGACTATTTGGTTGTGAGCTTTCTGGGGGTACTAAATAGCAGTAACAGTCTTAGCTAGAGCTAACTCTTAGCCAGAGTCAATAGAGCTGATGCCTGAAGTATTATATATTTATTTATTTTTTATTTTAAGTAGTCTCCATACCCAGTGTGAAACCTGAACTCATGAGATTAAGAGTCACCTGCTCTAGGGACTGAGGCAGCCAGGTGCCCCAAGTCATTATTTATAACACTTACCTTGCTTCAGCCAACAATGAGTCTTTATCTAGTATTTAAATCTTTTAGTATTTATTCATTGAACAGAATAAGTAAACCCTTTTTATATGTAAAAGTCTAAGCTAACTGCCAAAAACACAATACTACCCCATGCATGCACCATTAATATTACCTGTTTTCAAGAGATTCCATCTTTGTTTTAAATTGCCAGTATTTTTAAAGATTTGTTACTAAATAGAAGTTTTCTTCATTTCTATACAATATTACAGTGATTTGGCTGCCTTTTTTGTACTCCAAAATTCTTTATATATTGAACCAACCCTTTGTTCTGGCACCATGTTAATATACCTTTTGGTCTATTTATACATGTCACATCTGGGGTTGACTTTTTATTCCAAGTTTCTTCCTGGCAAAGACAATGATCACAGTGCGCATACTTAATAAATGTTACATAATAATAACCATTAATGTTCCTTTAAAATCTTAAGCAGCTTTTTATCTTTAGCTTCTACTTTGAGATAATTATATACTTCCCCAAAACTATTTATAGCTCCCATCAGGAAGAACAGCTGAAAAAAAAATGTGTTCCCAGTCCTGCCAAAACTATGGTAAAAGTGATTCAAACTCTGAATTTCTGTTGCAAGTGTTCAAATGGCATTCAACATATGGATGTCTAATTCCAACAATAGAAAACTTTTCCCAACCAAAATCTCCCTGATGGAGGTGGTCACTGAATACATTTTGTCCGTATCACCATCATGATTCATTTACCAACAAACAGATACGCAAAACAGTTACAGAAACATACCTTTTATTTGCTGTTATCAGTCCATCTGTATCTGTGCTCCTCAGCTGCATCATGAGTCATGTCCTCCTCCCTCCCTTTGAAGCCTGAGCCTCAGCATATTTAGTCAAGATCACAAGATGTAGTCACAGATCGCCTTACAAATAAGAGGAACAGAAGACCTCCTCCATGACATGATTTGCACATCACAGGGTAAAAATTATATACATATGTGCACTACACTTAGCGTTGTCAGGTTTAGCAAATAAATTTTAGCAGCCCTACCCACTCTACAATTATCCCTCAAAGTATCGTAGATGCTGTATTTGAAAACCCAGATGCTTCTCCCCTCAGTCAAAAAAAGTGGGTTTATGTACAGTGGGCTGGTCACTGAATTTGGAGACTGAAGTCCTAGGTGCTGGTTTTAGCTCTTGCCACTTAGAATCTGTTTGGTTTGGGTAAATCCATTATGATTTTTACCACCAAGATCCTATTATCAAATGGTCCATCTCTAGACTTTTGGGAACCACTACTCTTCGTGAGCCATCATGCTAGGTGATGGGAAAACAATAAACAAGTACAGTGCTCTGCCCTCAGGGACTTCAGTGTCTAGGAGGAAAGAAACATGTGAACTCAGGGGGAAAGGTGGGGCTGGAAATCAAGATCGAGCTGCTCTCTTTTTTTACTCTGGTTTTGGTTTTGGTTTCACTGCATCTTAGTACAAGCCTTTTGTCCTCAAGAGATCAAATAGAACCCACCGCTTAGCAATAGTAGCCTCCAAAGAGAGGAACATGACATTGTGATGTCTTGCCATCTAACTTTTAAGACTATAAATACTTGGGGGGAAGTCGTACAAGAAAATGCCATCTTTCTTCCTGTCAGAGAGAAGTGTCTTTCTGTGCCAACTGCAGTTGCCCTGCTCCACAGATGAGCGTCCTGGAAGAGGAGAAGGCAGAAGGAAATTCCCTGGCTACTGACAGTTTCCCAAGGAATCCCCAGCATCCACAGAGGAAAAGTTTCTTTCAGCATAGGTCCAGAGGGGCAGAAGCAACAGCAATACTCACCAGAGCATGGCTGGGGTCTGAGGACCCAGCTTAGTCCTCTCCAGGGTTTTAGTTCACACTGACGAGAACAAACGGCTGGCCCACACACTGGGAAGCACCCATTCCACACCTCGTCACATTGACCTGCCTGCATTCCTTTGTCCATGAACTCAACTGCTTTTTAGTGGTAAAGCTTGGGTGATGAACTAAAAACAAAAAAAATGTATTTTCTTTAAAATGTAGACATTCTATTATTCTTTCTACTAATAAAAATGTAGCTATTCAATTAAGATATCTTCCAGGACCACGTTTCTGGCCTCTGCTTACTTGATCACTTTTCCAAACTTTGCAACCTTCCCATCCATCCTCCTGTCTGTGACAGTGAAATCTCATTGACTCGAAGTGGAAGGAGCTCTACAGTTGGGAGCTGTCAGCTGGGTTTGAATCCCAGCTGTACTTCCTACTTGTTGTGGGAATTTGGGCAAGTCATCTCATTGCTCTAAAACCGTTCCTTCATCTGTTTATTAGGGTACCTCTGATAGAGGTACTGTTACAGATGGTCAATAAGATAAATTACACTATTTAAAACATCTTTTCAGGGGTGACTCAGTCAGTTGAGTGTCCTACTTCGGCTCAGGTCATGATCTCACGGTTCATGAGTTTGAGCCTCCTATAGGGCTCTGTGCTGACAGTTCCTCACCTAGAGCCTGCTTCAGATTCTGTGTCTCCCTGTCTCTCTGTCCCTGCCCTGCTCATGCTCTCTCTCTCTCTGAAAAATAAACATTAAAAACAAACATATTTTCATAAATATATAACAAACTACAGTAATGGGCTTTTTGGCACAGTATCTTTCTCAGTACAAGAATCCAGCTGATTAAGCAATTCTAATTACTATACCAATCATGAGTTAATGGATGTCTTAAAACACTGCCATCTTATGTGGGGCTGAAAGAGATCTGGTGACACAACAGGACCATCAAAGCTCGCTCAGGGACTCCAGAGCACTTGATTTCATCACCTCCACCTCTTCACCCCCAATCTTAGCTGCTATAGATAAACCCTTGTACTTCAGACAAATCAGTAAATAATTGAACCCCAGGTGTGCACCACGTAAAAGCCTTTCCAAAAGGGATTCTGGGATCTATGCATTTAAGGGAAGCGTCTAGGTGTCCAAGTGTCCCCAGAATTTCTGTCACTGTCAGTCTTCCACGAAGGCTCTGTGCCATGAGAGGTGGTGTGCAGAGGCTGCCAGGGCTTCCAGTCAGCTTATCAGTCTCTTTTCTGACATAGCCAAATAGAATAACGACTTAAAACCAAGAACAAACTAATCTAGGTTTTCTGTTAAAATCCACAACTTTGTGGATTTTGTGTACTACAACTTTGTGTAGGTTTTGCTGCTATTATTATCTAATGCATGCAGAGTAGTCACCATCCAGTATGATGCTTAGTAAGCTCTTCTTAATAAGGACTCAGTTCTGTTATCAGACAATAAGAGCAAGGTGGCATAGAAAAATAGGAACTTTGGCATTAGGCCAAAGCTATGAATCCAAGCTATGCCTCAAAAAATTAATCTCCTGGCAACACAGTTTCATCTGTTGGAAAAGGAGAAAGGACTATGAATTAAAACAGATAAAGTGTATTCTGATAGAGGTGGCCAAAAATGGCACTCATCATCATTATTATTATTAGCATACTTCTACACGAAGAGTTTATGTGGCTATAACTATAAATGCTTTTAAATTCTTTAAAAAGACATCATCACAAATAGTGAAAACTTACATAGAATGGAGTTGGTTTACATAATCTTTTGACCGATTGCTATTCAATTGCCTGCCTTTGAGATTTCATATTTGTTCTAGCTAGCCCTAAAACCATGTAAGCCAATTCTTGGAATAAACTTCTTAAGAAATATACCAATTTTGCTTCTTTGGTTAAATGCTAACTGATATAGCCATAAAACTTTTAATTTTTTCTTTTTGTATTAAATCTAATTGACTTCACCTTGATATCTACTTTGCTCCAATAGGTTCTCTTTATTATATACGAGTTGAGTGGGATTCATGGTAGATGTGAAATGTTTTTTTTTTTAATTTTCATGGTAAATATGAAAAAGTTTTGTGGGTTTCTTTAATGTTTATTTTTGAGAGAGAAAGTTTGTGCACTTTCTGGGAGGGGCAGACAGAGAGGGGAACAGAGGATCCAAAGCAGGCTCTGAACTCACAGCATAAAGCCAGACGCAGGGCTCAAACTCACAAACAGTGAAGTCATGACCTGAGCCAAAGTCAGCTGCGAAACCAACTGAGCCACCCAGTCACCCCAAAAATGTTTTTAATTCAATGTGTAGTCCTCTACTCTGCTGTATCTTTCCATTTCAGAAAAAAAAAAAAACAACTATCAAATGTAGATTAAATGACAATATTCTTTTATAACTTAAAAAGAAATATATTTAGCTACTGCATGAGTGAAAAACAAGAGAAAATAAAACCCTTCTGTCTAATTGGCAAAAAGTTGAAACTCATGTACAAATAATTGATATTTCCTATTGATTTAAAAGTGGATCTTCAAAAGGCCTTAGGTTTTAGAAATGGAAGTGCAGTCTGAAATCATTTTGTCAAAATAAAAGCAGACATTGTCATTGCTTTGCCAAGTGACAATCCAATTTTAAATAATTCAGGAGTAAAATTTCTGTAATTCTCCTAGGGAGAATTCCTTAAAACTGTTTCCTAATATCAGTGGTCTTTTGCCAAGTTTCATTTCATCTTTAACTTCTCTGAGAACTTCTAAAACTAGAATATAATTATACACACACAGGCTTTGAGAGCTAATTTGAAAACAAAAACCCAAAGGAAGCAGGGTTTGAAACTCAACTCAGATTTTAATTTAACAGAAAGTATTACTCATGACAAATTTTTCTAAGATGAAGTAGTCCTTTTTTAAAAACTCCACGTTTAGAAATGTTAACTATTTATTCATTTTCTCATTGGGAGTTCTTTTCCTGGTTGTAATAACAATATGCACATATTACCATACATTTTATTTTTGAGTTACAACCCAAAATTCAAAGTGGTTTTGTTTTTTAGGTTAGGTACTATTGTAAAATAAATTAATTTTAATTACAAAGGACTAGTACCAATTTATAGCTAAGAAATGTATTACCGTTTACCTGAAATAACAAACATGTGCTTTGATATTTTTATTATTTAAAAACTGAGTTTTCAATGAAGGCAGTTTAGCAGGACTATGGTTGTGAAAATAAATTTGAATTAAGCAGTCCTTTAAACTTAAAACTCATGGTAGAATAAAATGACAAGCAGGTGAAAGTTTTTCTGTGATATATACATAAATATTTTCATGTAAACAAAAGCAAAGATTAGGAACAAATTAAATTATCTTTGTCAGCAACCAAAATACATAGAGTAAAAAGGTTATTTTATTTTTTCATGCTTCCATCGAACACGACTGGCATTAAGTAGAGCAATGATAATCAGATGAGTCTTTACATTCCCCTCAGTCTTCTGGAGATTATATACAATAAAGACATCTCTCTAGAAGGAAAGAAAATATTAGAGGAACCAGACTCGTGAAAGTCATGACTTTAAAATATTAAGTCATTCTCTTCATTCTACCGTAAAACAATATGGTTGACCAGAATTTGCCAGCTGAGAGAAGGTGAGGCTAACACTGGCGAGATCCAGCACTAACGCACATGGCAGCAAATAAAGCACAATGATGCGTAGAGTTTCCCCTCAATGTGAATCACCCATGCACTAGGAGATCATAGCTTCCCATACAAACATTTTTTGATAAAACAGACAATATTAAAATGCAGAGATTTTCAATAGTAGTGCTTCTTGAAGCACCAGCATCAGAATCAGACAGAGTGCTCAATAAGATAAAGCGTGCATCCCTGGGCCCAATCCCAGACCCTCTAGGGAACCTAGGCATCTGTAGTGTTAACAAGCTCCCCGGGAATAGACACAAATTCATATTAAAATTTGAATATCACTACTCCAGACTAAGGATTTCCTTTGACTCTTTTTCTTGACCACAAATAACTCATTGTCTCTTTCATGCCTCTTACTTATTAGCCAGAAGGAAAATAAAAACAAAAATATTTCTGATGATGTCAGTCAGCGGCGATAATTAATAGTGGTATTTTTTCCCCTCGAGAAAACATAGGGAAATAGGCAACATATGATTCTGCACCTAAATTTTTCAAACGTATACCAGAGTACTTTTTATTTAAAGCTTTCAAGACGTATACGTAATAAAAACATTCAAAATGATTTGTAAACTGTCCTCTGATCAAGAGTATCCAGTGTAAAGAAAACCGCCATTCAGTGTTGTTGCGGAGTTCTCACTAAGGCCCTGCATGGTCTCCTTTCCCAAACACTAAGCATCTCAGCAAGCGCTCTGAGCTCCCACCAAATGATGCGCTGCCTGCCAGGCAGCATAAAAGAACCCAAGGGTGGCTCATAAAAAAAAAGGACAAAGAAAGCAAAGCTCAGTTTCAATTCCTATCACAAAAGGAGTCCCAAGACCTACTGCCAATATGTAAGATGAATACAATTCATGCTGACTTTCCTTAGAGAAAGCCAAATATACTTATTAATATCTGCTTGAAATCCAGTTTATATTGAAAATGGAAAGCATGATTCACTTCCATCTGCTTCTATGTGTCTACTACAGTGTTTATGTTCTGTAAGATCCCTAGTGGACAAAAACAATTTTAATCTGTGAATAATATAAATTAGAAACCAAAGAGGTAGGTGATTATCAGCAGAAGCTGATCCCAAAACAACATGCTGAGTAATATGCTTTGAGAACCAAAAGAGTTCTTTGACTAGAAAATGAGTTCTAATACCATTTCAACTGCCTTAAGAGCATGGTTCCCCAAGTCCTTTATGATGTCATTAACCTTCCAAAGTCCTAATTCCTGATACTGTGCTCTTCAGACATTCAGTAGACATTCCATTTTAAGAAACAGCTAATAAATAAAATGTAAAGAAGTAATACTGGAGGCCAAAGATTGATGCTGACAGCTGGGCTCTTCATAAATCTCTACTCTCATGTGGAAGAAAACACATTAGTGTTGGGCAAGATTCATCTAGTCCAGCTCTGTGGTTGTAAAACTGAAGAAAGAGGTTCATTTTCCCTGCTGGCTCATAAAGCATTAAAATTCTGAAAAGATCCTATAAAAATCCAAAAACTGTTCATGGTTAACTTAGCTGTTTATAAAGTTCATGAGAGGCGCCTGGGTGGCTCAGTTGGTTAAGCATCCGACTTCAGCTCAAGTCACGATCTCTCGGTTTGTGAGTTTGAGCCCCACATCGGGCTCTGTGCTGACAGCTCTCTGCTGACAGAGCATTCTGTCTCTCCCTGTCTCTCTGCCCCTCCCCTGCTCACACTCTCTCTCTCTTTCTCAAAAATAAATAAACATTAAAAAAAAAAATAAAGCCCACGATGTGGCCAAGAGGCTACATTTTAACCTTTATGACCTTAGTCTGCAGCTTCATCCCCACCAGATGTTTTATAAAATGTGTCAGGGGTTACAGAGAGAGGGGACCAAAGGCTCCAGATGCACGTAGTGGGGGCAGGTCGTCAGCAAGAGAAAAATAGTCTGAAAGCCAGACTTGCCCGATTAAAACTTGCTCTATGCTAGGACCAGGGCTTATCTTTGCCTCTATGTGGGAGATACACTTCTGAGCACATTCACCAATTACAGCTCTGCTAAGGGCAAAGCCCTGGGGCAAGACCACTGTTGTGCCCAGAACATTTAGAAACAGCTGGACAACAGGAAACCTCTGGGCCTGCAGGACCAAGACCTCCAGACAGCTGTATTCAACTTCCTAACTGTCAGTCACTGGTTTTACAAACAAACAAACAAACAAAAAAATCACCTTACTTCCTATTATAGCCTTATTTATCTAAGATTTTTAAGTGCCACTGTCAAAGGGTGGTTGTGAGTGATTTTTTTTCTATTTTCCACACTTTCTGCAATGTTTTCACATTTCTTTCAGTAATAAAGAAAAGGTGAAGCTATTTTTAAAAGGAAGGTTTTAGTTTTTAAACCTTTAAAACGAAGGTCTTAAAAAAATTACAGGAGGGGCACCTGGGTGGTTCAGTCAGTTAGGCCTCCGACTTCGACTCAGGTCATGATCTCACGGTTCGTGGGTTTGAGCCCCGCGTGGGGCTCTGTGCTGACAGCTAGCTCAGAGCGTGGAGCCTGTTTCAGATTCTGTGTCTCCCTCTCTCTCTGACCCTCCCCTGCTCGCTCTGTCTCTCTCTCTCTCAACAATAAATAAACCATTAAAAAAAGAAAAAAATTACAGGATACGCAGAGTTCCTTCTTCACTATGAAATACTAAACCTGAATGATATGTCTATGTGGCACAGCAGAACAGCAGTCTCAGAATTCGGATGGATTTTTTGGAGTCCATCTCTACCTTTAACCTTAAGCAGGATTTTAGTCTGAGACTTGCTTTCTTCACAAAAAAAGAAATACTACCTACCTCACAGGATACTGTGAGGATAAAATGATGCACAGTGCTTGGAAGATGGTAAGTGTCCAATAAATGGGAAGTCCTTCTCCCCACCAGACTCAGTGAGAATTGAGTAAAGGAAACACCAGCCCACACCAGCTACCCTGCCACTCAACTCAATCCCATTTAAATTTGCAGGGATGCTCTGTCTCCTGGACTTTGCCTTATTTGCTCCAAAGAATCACTATCATGCTTAGAAAAATGTCTACATTTTTATGTTCTCTTCTTTAAAACTGGACATGCAGATAAAACATTATTTAAAAACTATCTTCCTAGAAATAATAATGCAATGTTCCCTAAAGCACATGTCATGTATAAAAACAATTCTGAAAAACATGACTGAATCAGTTTGTACATTATTTCTTAAAGTGCACCTAAGTAAATATTAATGATCTTTAAAATGTCACTAACTGCCTTGCGTTTTTTTTTTTTTTAATAAAAGTAAATATTTATCTACTGAGATGTAGGTGGTTTTGGCTCCAATGTGATGGCAAAAAGCAGCAATGTCTTCCAAAAAAGAAACTGATAAACTCAATTAAGCATACCTTAGCAGCATACAAAACACCTACAATTCAATGTAACTGCAGGCTCAATAAAGCACAATCCTGATTCCTGCTTCAAAAACAAAATCAATCAAAGAAACAAAAAACCATCTCCCCACACTAAATCAAGGATTTCTCTTGAACCCTGGAGGTAACTTTTGTAATCATTTTCCTATTGTGTATCCTTGATAACTGTATTATAACTAATCACCATTCTTTCTTTACACTGTGCACACACACATACACACAAATCCTATAAAAAACAGTAAGTATACTTGGAGAACCCATGTGAGAGAAAATTCAAAGTCAGATAAAGAACAACCATCATCCAAAATGTCCAGGCAGTTCCAATATTCACACCACTGTCCGGTGTTCCCCACACACATAGACAGCACTGGGACGGATCCGTCTCCTTGTGTGGCCAGGCAGACGCGGCAAAAACTTGAAGGACTTAGGCATCATGTCCAGGCAGGCATCGTGGAATTTCTTAATCCTCCAGTAGTAAATCAGTGGGTTCAATGCAGACTTGAGGTAGCAGAGCCAGAGCAGCCAGGTGCTAATCTCAAAAAAGTTGTGCTTATAGTAAAAGTGTTCGCTGAATGTTGCCACCAGGCTGTAAGTGGTGAACGGGGCCCAGCAGACAATGAAGACAGCAAAGAGAATCAAAATGGTGGTGAAGGCACGTGTTTTAAAGCCCATGTCAATGCTCATCTGGAAGGGTCTCTGTAGACTCATGAGACCCAGTTTGCTGGCCTGGCTGAGGCATATCCCCTCGGGGTAGCTATGGATCCTCAAGGCATTGTGCCGAAGGGTGTTGAGTATGCCCATAAACGAATACAGTATCACCAGGAAGGGTATGAAGAAAGAAACTAGAGAAATCAAAATCACATAAGCTTGGTAACCTGGATTGGTTGTATACCCAAACACACACTGGGGGGCTCGGGAAGGGATCTGCAGGTCAGGGTTTCCTACAGCCAAAGGAAAAGCTATACAAAACGAAGCCGTCCAAGAAACTGCAATTAGAATCTTCGCCCTATATGGATTTAGCTTATCCTGCCTCTGGACTATAATAAGGAACCTATCAATGCTAATGATGAGCAGGATGGCTACTCCCTCTATCACAAACATCCAGAAAAACATAGCAGATACCCTACAGAAGAATTTCCCAAAAATCCATCTGGTAGTAAGAATAGTTACCAAGGCAAAGGGCATGTTCAGCACTGCAAGCAACATGTCTGCAAATGCCAGGCTGGCGAGGAGGATGTTAATCGCAGAGCGCATGGCAGCTTTTTGGTACACCATCAGGCAGACAACCAAGTTCCCAAGAAAAGACACAAACAGAATAAATATCATTATAGCAGAAAGGATGATCTGGAGAGGCAAGTTTAGGCTCTTAAAAACTGCTGGTGTTGGCGGTACAGCTGTGCTATTCACTGTCAAGGAACTGATCCCAGTGGGAGCCATGGTTTCCATACTGTATCTGAGCAGCGGACCAACTACGTGATGTTGGAATGGCGGAGGGACCGTAATGTTCATGTAAGTGTTTTCATAGACTACGAATGTTGTGTTGGTTGCCCCAGTATGGGACGCAGTCAACACTGTGGAGAAGACCATGGTTTCAGCAGGATGGAAGGCGCTGGCAGAGATGTGGGTGTTCTTCAAGCATTTCAACACAGAGCAGCAATATCATGTTTCACTGATGGGCTTGGAAACATTCTGGAAAACGGACAAAGAGTTCCATCTTCCAAAGGAGACCTTTTCCCTGCAAACAAGTCCAAGACACAGAAAGAAAATGAAAAATGGGCTTTGTAAATAACATTCAACTTCTTACTTTCATCATGAAATATCAGTTTTTTAAACCTTGAAAAATACCCAAGTTTCTAGCATACTCAACACTAAGATATTGTTGTTCTGTTTTATATTTGTCAACCATGATGGAATTTTCATAACATTTATAAATAAAGTGAGAGTGAAGAGAATCAAAATGTATTACTGCCTCAAAAGTAAAAGTTATAACCTTCCAGTTAATTTTTCTTTTAAATTTCCAATAGCAGCATGGTCTTGTCACAGTCACTATTAATATAGATTTTAATATCTGGTTCTTCTGAGATTACTAATATTTTTCTTAACAACTCTTTGGTACAGGTTCATATTCCATTTTTACAATAACACAAAAACTATGTGGCAAAGAACACTGAGCTCATTTCTATTTAACTCCTGATAATCACACACTTTTGTTCTAACAACCTTGTAGGTACTAGGTTATTTTCTATGAAGATCTAAAATAGTTTCCTGGCTGTCTCTTTTTTGTGTGTGTTTCTTCTCAGAAACCCCAATACCAACCATACTGGAGATGTTATTCAAGAAGAGAAAAAAAAAGTATACATTAAAAGTCATGGTCATATTTTCAAGATTTTTTTTTCCTAAAGCTCTTTTTGCTTATCATATTTCCTCTTCTTGCACCCACCCATCCATTTCCATCTTTTAATTCTAATTTATATGATCTTCTCAATTTCTTCTCCCTAAAACAGACCTGGCTATGTGTTAGCAACTTGATAAAATATGTCAAACAAATAATAAAGATGCAGATTCTAAAGGAGATGATCAGAAAACCATTCAGGTGTGAATCTATTACAGAAATCTATTACAGAAAACTTACAAAGATATATGGTTCTCTTGTTCCAAAGTTTCTTATCACCATTCTCTTATCCTTACCCCCAACTTCTTATCAATGTCTGCAATCCTAGAATTTTCTATAAGGGACTTTCTTAACCTACTCTCATACTCTCTTTGTGGTATGGGCTCTTCCTTCTTTACTGGAAAGGTGACCTTTTTAATGGAAAGAACTCTCTTTGGATTTCTGAGTAGATTCCTTTAATAAATCTCAAATATTGGGGGGGAAAATAAATGCATGGAAGTTTAAAACAACACTGTAATTTGCTCATTATCTGAACTTAGAATTAAGTCATCAATTTTAAAGGAAAATGCAAAAAGTTCATGAACTCATTTCTTGGGGTATGGAGGAGGAAGCATCCCACTTGCAAGCCCCAAGATCCAGAACTGTACCCAACTTACAGGCTCTTTACCATACTTGTATCTATCCCTCTTCATTGTCTAGGGCTGCCTTTATGAATAAAGAGAATACAAATCTGTTTGTTCAAAATATTATTTTTACTACCTACTCTCATTTTTATAGCTTAAGTTCTTTGTCCCTATTAGGTTTTATCCATCTTTACATAGTCACTTTGAAAAACAAAATATACCCAAATAAGAGGTCACACTAATCCAGTAACTCTCAAACTTTATTAACTACAAAGGTTCAATGTGT
Organism: Crocuta crocuta; assembly: GCF_008692635.1. Lineage (NCBI taxonomy): Eukaryota > Metazoa > Chordata > Mammalia > Carnivora > Hyaenidae > Crocuta > Crocuta crocuta. The sequence goes on along the minus strand of NW_027531910.1, from coordinate 242,026 downwards.
AGGGAACAGTGGCAGCTGGAAAGCTTTACAATATAATCACCATAAGTCCCTTTAGAAATTACCTAGATATAGTGGTGCCTGCGTGACTCAGTCGGTTAAACATCCAACTTGGCGCAGGTCATGATCTCATCGTTCATGAGTCTGAGCCCCACGTTGGGTTCTGTGCTGACAGCTCAGAGCCTGGAGCCTGCTTCAGATTCTGTCTCTCCTTCTCTCTCTGCCCCTCCCCCACTCACACTCTGTCTCTCTCTCAAAAATAAATAAACATTAAAAATTTTAATTACCTAAATAGAATAAATAAAATTGCCTAAACATGCATACAAATAAGAACAAAGACTGTATTTGCTACAAAAATCAGTTTCAATACATCTATCTCTAAAGAAAAATTATAAATAGGTAAATGTGTATCTTTTTATGTTTATTTATTTTTGAGAGAGAGAGCAGGCACATAGGGGATAAAGGGACAGAGTGAGACAGTGAGAGAGAGGAAGAGAGAGAATCCCAAGCAAACTCCATGCTGTCAGCACAGAGCCTGATGCAGGGCTCAATCCCACAAACTGTAAGATCATGACCTCAGTCAAAATCAAGAGTTCGATGCTTAACTGACTGATCTAACCAGGCACCCCACAAATGTGTATGTTAAGCCTAACGGAATAGCCACAATTATGCATGACCAAGTAACACAAACATATTTCCATCCTGAAGGAGTATATGATTTATTATTTTTTATTGATATATAACTGACATATAACTTTATTGTACAACATAATTTGTACATTTGTACAACGTAATGATTCAATATTTGTATATGTTGAGAAATAATCACCACAATATAGTTAACATCTATCACCACACAGTTATAAACTTTTTTTCTTGGGATGAGAACTTTTAAGATCTACTCTCTTAGCAATTTTCAGATACAGTATCATGAACTATAGTCACCACACTATACAATATATCCCCATGACTTACTTATTTTATAACTGGAAGTTTGTAACTTTTGACCCCCTTCACTAACTTCACCCACATCCAGCCCCCACCACTGGCAACCATCAGTCTGTTGTTCTCTTGTATCCACAAGCTTGGTTATTGGAGTTTTTCCTGTTATTTTGCTTGTTTTAGTTTTCATTTAAAAGGTCATACAGTATCTGTCTTTGACTTGTTTCACATAGCATAGTGCCCTTGAGGTCTATCATATTGTTGTAAATGACAAGATTTCATTCCTTTTATGAATGATAAAAATGAATAATATTCCATTGTGTATATATACTATTTCTTTATCTATTCATCCATCAATGGACACTTAAGTGGTTTCCATAACTTGGTTATTGTAAATAATGCTCCAATGAACATGGGGGTGCATATATCTTTAACTCCTGAGTTAGTGTTTTTGTCTTCTTCAGATAAATACTCCAGGGTGGAATTGCTGAAGATATGGTAGTTCTGTTTTTAATTTTTTGAGAAATTTCCATACTGTCTATAGCAGCTGCACCAATTTAGATTTCCACCAACAGTGCATGATGATTCCTTTTTTTCCTCACATCCTTACCAATACTTATTTCTTATTTTTTTGATAATAGCCATTCTAATAGGTGTGAGATGATGTCTGACTGGTTTTGGTTTGCATTTCCCTGATGATTACTGAAGATGAGCATCTTTTCATTTATCTGTTGGCCATCTGTATGTCTTCTTTGGGAAATGTCTATTCAGATCTTCTACTCAATTTTTATTAGGATTGTTTGTTTTTTTGCTATTGAATTATAGGAATTCTTTATAAATTTTGGATATTAACTCCTTATCTGATATTTTATCTGTAAACATTTTCTCCTATTCAGTAGATTGCCTTTTCATTTTGTTAATGGACACTCTTTAAAACACTTGGTTTCCGTGACCATGTCAAGGAACAAAAATGAAAAATGGAATGGAACCAAAGCAGAACTACAATTTAGAAGATGCTTTTCAGGTTGTTATATAAACACATATAATCATAATACTTTTCTGCCATCAAAGCCTCCCATTACTATAAAAACTTCGAACTTTATTTAATTCAATTATTCATTCATCAAATATTTACTTAAGTACCTTGCATGTTCCAGGCACTAGAGAGACAGCAATTAACAACTGGTTCCTGCACTTCCGGTTAAACAGTACAGACTGATGGGGCACCTGGGTGGCTCAGTTGGTTAAGTATCCGAATTAAGCTCAGGTGATAATCTCATGGTTGGCGAGTTCGAGCCTCACGTTGGGCTCTGTGCTGAAAGCTCGGAGCCTGGGGCCTGCTTCAGATTCTGTGTCTCCCTCACTCTCTGCCCCTCCCCCACTCATGCTCAGTCTCTCTCTCTCTCTCTCTCTCAAGACATAACAAACATTTAAAAAAATCCTTTTAATTGCAGACTAACCATAGACCCTGCATCTCAAAATTAGACTTGAAATGACAGTAAAAGATTTTTTAAACAAAATGTATATTCCAAAGGACAAAAAGTATGAAGGAAAAATACACTAATCGATAAGGGATTTTTTTTTAAGTGTCTGAAGACAAAAAGCAGATGGCAACATGGTAGCTGACTGAACAGAACAGGGAACTCTTTATCCTCAATACTTCCAGGGAAATAAGCTTAGAAGAAGCTGACACAACTCTGGATTAGAAGGTTCCAGGTACCACAGAAAGCAGGCGGCACTGAAAACTGTTAAACTGACTGAAAACCTATCTCAGAGCCACTAGAACCCCACTCCGTGCTCAGGTCTTCCCTCCTGCGAGCAACCATAGGAAAGCACACTCTCATTCCAGCAGCACGAGTCTGTAGCACAACTGAATCTGACAGGCGTAAACTTAAGAGTACCAGTGCAGGGCTGAAAACTCAGAATCGCTGCACATTCCACATGAGCACCTCACTTTCTTCTTCACCCTGTTTCCAAAGCGCCAGCAGCCTGGCATATGCTACCCATGCAGAACTAAAAGGTTCATCTATTCCAATAATTAAAAAGCCTTAGAGGAAGAAAAAAAAGCCCTCTAGATTCTAACATTTGATGATACCCCAAGAAAAATGCTATGTTGGTGACCAAACACCTTGTAAAGGTGAAGTCCGCCCACTATCAGGCCAACTCATGCACAGAGAGCTTCTCATAAGTTTTTTGATGCCTATTAAATATAAATGGTCAATTTCTCTAATACATAAGGAATCTACAAAGGAATTAAAGACAGTTTTATAGTAAAACATTAAGGAAAAGAACTAGAATTTATAATATCAAGGAACACAGCATGGATGGACTTAATAATGCCTTTGCCCTGGTATCTATACAGTGTTCTTTATTCATTGCACTCCTGGCTCACCAGAATATAAATATTCTCTGGCCTTTTTCCTCTTCTTACTGAGAAGTATAATAAGCAAAGCAGCAGCTTTGAAATGCTCATAGTAACAATGTTAAAAGATTCTTTCCTCTTAGGACTTCTCATCAAATACTATTGTGACCCGAAGTTTCTTTGGAATTTCATATAAACCTAAATAAAAGTTAAAAAAATTTACATTTATTCACTTTTGAGAGGCAGAGACAGATCATGAGTGGGGAAGGGGCAGAGAAAAAGAGGGAGACACAGAATCTGAAGCAGGCTCCAGGTTCTGAGCTGTCAGCACAGAGCCCGACACCGGGCTCAACCTCATGAACAGTGATGACCTGAGCTAAAGTCGGATGCTTAACCAACTGAGCCACCCACGTGCCCCTAAATAAAAGTTTTACAGTTAAAATTTGCATTTCCAAAAAAAAAAAAAAAAATGAAATTTGCATTTCCAAAGGAAATGGGACAGTGGCACCATGAGAACTAGAAAATTAGCTTCTTTTGATAATATCTGCATAACAGTCCTGGTGTTTAATCCAGTCTTTATTAGCCATGGGGGAAACTCTTATTATATTTTCCAACTAAGAATATCTTAAATTTTGTGTGAATATGCGCATATATGTATGTATGTATACACCCTACACATATATCCACATGTAAAACTCACATAGGGCAAAAGTAACTGGATTTAATGATTCTTTCCTTCCTGTTAAGGGATCTACAAAAACAACATTAGAATAACTAGGTTAACTATATGAGTAAAGTGTTTTATATTGGGACTTTGACAGAATGTCACAATTACTGGGGTGTCAGTACCTAGAATGGGCAGTGGAGGTTGTAGTATTCTCTGGTCTTACCTGCTATTACTGTGATATTTGTTTTATTCTCTGCAAAGAGTATATCCTCCTAGAAGGCACAGACTGATTTTATTAATCTCATAGTTCCCTCTGACTTTATGCTTTGCATAATAGCCCAATACATATTTGGAAAATTATGTTCATTTGTACTATGTTTTGTGAGATCAGGGAATTTCTTCTTTACTCATTTTAATATTTATGTGACATATGCACGTAATTTTTAAAATAATCAAATGATTTTTCAGTGACAGTTGAACCCTGTACCACCCTTCAACAACCCATTTTTAATTATTTCAAAGGTTTTTCAAGTACTTATTCTTTATGTATCTAAATAATATGAAGAAATTGCTTTTTGATTTATCAATATTATATATTAAATCTTGACTTTCTATTAGAATAGATTAGAATTTAGATATCACAGCACCTCCAACTTATATCTCCTCCCTTCATATTACCAAAATCTTGTTTGCAAATTTGAATTACAATAGACATTAATGTAAACATGAATGTATTTATATAAATAGTATATCTGTCAGTAAGCCAATAAGATATTTTCATATATAAATTTTGGATTTCCTGGAATTAATAATTAACTTATTTCTTATTTTCAATTTTTAGAACTATCAATAATTTTTTCACCTGCTCCACCTGATAAATTTTTTATCTACAAGTATTTTATTTTGAAAGGGCAAATTTATCAATTACGTTTTTATATTCAAGTCATACCTTTTGTCCTCCTATCCCTCCCTGGAGTGGTTACTTTCCAGATCTGCTACACAAAAGGCAGACACACCCTTTTACTACCATCCTGGAAACCCTCCTTTCTGCTTTTGGCTCTTGGCTTCCACATTTCCCAGGCCCTTTGTCTTCTACTTCACTGCTTCCTTTATTTATTTCCTTCTTTCCCAGGAAGTGCTTGTCCAACTGCTTTCAAAGAAGAACACAAGGAAGACAAATTCTGGAGCACCTGGGTGGCTCAGCTAATTAGGCGTCTGGCTCTTGACCTCAGCTCAGGTCATGATCCCAGGGTTGTGGGACGGAGCCCTGCATCAGGCTCCATGCTGAGCATGAATCCTGCTTAAGTTTCTCTCCCTCTCTCTCTCTCTGACCCTCTTTGCTTCCCTCCCCCCACTCCCAAATTAAAATAAATAAAATTTTAAAAACAAGGGAAGTAAATTTTTAGTCCCTATATGTCTGAATAAGTCATTATTCTGTCCTTTAATTGTCTTGGCTTAGAATTCTCCCATGAAAATAACTTTCTCAGAGAATTCTGAAGGTGTTCAGGCGGTTCTCAAAGATAAGGGTTCATAAGAATCACCTGGAACACCTGTTAAAATACAGACTGCTGAACCTCACCCTGAGACACTAATACTATCATCTCCGGTGGGTCCCAGAATTTGCAATTCTGGAAGATGAGGGTGGGGGGCAAGTAAAATGAAACACTTTAAATTTCAGACACACGGACTGGATGAAGAACCAAAAGCTTCATTAACTACTGTGAAAGTAACTTCTATCTGCTACATACAGCCCCAGAGATGAGAGTTCTAAAAACTAAACCAAAGTTCAGTTCTGTGGGTGGCTCTATCACAACACAAACTGTATTCTCAATCTTAGTCTCTTCTGTTAAAATCAGAGCACTGACTGGGAGGGAATCAGGCCTGAATACTGAGGTGGGGATACATGAGGATTTTGATGAAGCTGAGGAACTTGTTCTGCAGTCTTCCTGGCCAACAGAAATGGCCTTTCCTCCCCTTAAATAATGAGGTTAGTCTCTCATCACCTGAAGACTCACTAAGGAAGGGCCTCACCTTAAGTAGTTCTTTGCAAGGGACTTTTTTGTTCTTCCGATGGCCCTTGCCCCACCACCTCTATTGCTTCTATACCTACAACCAGACTAAAGTCCAAGCAGAATCCAGAGGGTGAAGCACAAAGTGTGACCCAGGAAGAAGTACCACTTACATAAAAAAGAAATGCAAGGCTCAGTCAGTTAAGCATAACACTCTTGATCGTTCAGCTCATGATCTCACAGTTGGTGAGAATGAGCCTACATCAGACTCCCCAGTGACAGCACAGAGCCTGCTTGGGATTTTCTCTCTCCCTTTCTCTGCCTCTCTCCTGCTCACACATGCGCTCACTCTCTCTCTCAAAACAAACATTAAAAAGAAAAAGAAATGCAACACTTTTCCAGTGAAAGAGAAACCAGGGAATATGTACGGAAAAGGATTCTGAAGGTAATGAGTCGGTAAGAAGGAATATATTAGATCAGATCAAATTTATTGATATGGTCACAATAAACAGAGATTCTAAGATTCTTTGTGTTAGCTCAGCTGACTGATAATGGCTCTAATAGTTTGTTGAACTGAGTAACTGAAGGCTGGTCCCAAAAGTCACTTAGAAAAAATGAAATTGAGATCTCTTAACATCTTTGGTATAGAGCTATCCAAAGACTTGGGCAGATAGGAATGCTGGACTGGATTTATCATATAACACCTGTTCACCCACCTCTAACTGTGTCACCTGGTAGGATCTAGAGAACCTGCCTCCACCAAGGCTTTAAGAGATACATTGATTGAGAGAACTATTAGCATTCTTGAATCCACAGAAGCTATTCTCTGCAGACCAAAAGTGACAATGGGTAATGCTGCTTTCCAAGAAATGGGGTTCCTGAGTTGAATGGGGATGGCAGTATCCCAGAGTAGCAGGGCCTAGGTGAGCATACTTAACCAGAGAGGAGGTAAGCATGGTTACCATAATGTCAGCAGAAGAAAAGCAAATACCCTGACCTGCAGGATCATCAGTATCTGATCATGGTCTCTAAGAGAGAAACAATTAGAAGCTTATCAAGTCCCACTTGATATGCATATGAATCAAGGCTTTAAAATAGAAAGCAACAGCCCCTCTGGGTGCCTGGATGGCTCAGGTGGTTAACTGTCAAGACTCTTGATTTCAACTCAGATCATGATGTCACAGTTTGTCAGTTTGAGCCCAGCTGTCAGCACAGAGCCTACCTGGGATTCTGTTTTCCTCTCCCTCTCATCTCTGCTCCGCCTCCTCCCCATCCCCACCACCATAAATAAATAATTTTTTTTACAGAAAGAAATCAGCAGCCCCTCAATCAATTCCCAAGCTTAGGCCAGTACCTAGACCTAGAGTCCCTTCAGTAAAAACAAGCGAGGTCCCCCTGAGCAAGGACCTTGCTACACAGCCAAATCTGTACAATAAAATTTCCTCCCAGTCTTCCTCAAAAAACCTGCAGCCAATTACCAGAGTGACTGTACACTGAGGAAGGAGAAATAATCAGGATTTTGTAGGATTGGTGACCATGGCTCTGAACTAGCACTCATTCCTGGAGACCCAAAATGGTACAGTGTTACATCATTCAGAGTAGAGGTTTACGGAAATCATGTGATTAATGGGTGTGAGCTCAGTTCCAACTCCCGCTTATCCCAGAACTCATACCTATTATTTTCTGAAACAAGGAGTTGGAACAGACATACTCAGTAATGGGAAGATTCCCTCACTGGTTCTTTGACATGTAAGGGCTATGATGGTTAAAAAAAAAAAAAGGCCAAGTGCAAACTCCTAGAACTACCTCTACCTATGAAAATAGTCAAACAAAAACACTTCATTCCTGTAGAAAATACAAAACTTAGGATCACCATCCAGGACTTGAAGGATGAAGGTGATCGTTCCTATCACATCCACATTCGACTTGCTTATTTGGCCTTATAGAAAACAGATGGATTTTGTAGACAGAAGATGCTGTACCAGATGTGACTTCATTGCTGGAGTAAATCAATACAGTCCCTGGCATCTGGCACACAGCTATTGATCTGGCAAATTGTTTGTTTTTTTTCTTTATCTGTGTTAGCAAAGAACACCTGAGCTGTTTGCCTCTAGGTGGCACCCTCCTGTCCTACCCCAGGGCTCCATCAACTCTCCAGCACACTGTCAAAATTAGCTCAGAGAGACCTCAACTGACTTTGCATTTCACAGAATGTCACGCTTTTCACTAATGCTGAGTCAACAATAAATAGTACCTATTCTGTAAGTACCTACTCTTACCTACCTTGGTAAGATACATATGTCTAGAGGGTGGGGAAAGATTCCTGCAAAACTTCAAAGGCCTCCCATCTTTGTACATTTTCTAGGAGTTCTGTAGTAGGTCCAAATCTCTCTTCGAAGGTGATAGCTGGCTCCTCCTATCGCTAAAAGTCCATCCCACCCCTTAATAGGCTTTTCTGAATCTTGTGGGTATGTTATTCTGACCCATTTATCAAGCAGCTTGAAATCTGCCAGGTGTGAGTAGGATATTTAATAAAGCGAAAGCTCAGCAACAGGTAGAGAGGCTGCCATGGCAGCTGTTCTGCTGCTGGGGCCATATGACCAGGTTCACTGATGGTATTATTGTTTTAAGATTTCATTTACTTATTTTTGAAAGAGAGAGAGAGAGAGTGAGTGAGCATGAACGGGGAAGGGGCAGAGTTAGAGGGAGAGAGAGAATCCCATTCAGACTCCATGCTCAGTGTGGAGCCCAACACAGGCTCGATCTCACAAACGGTGAGATCATGACCTGAGAAAAAATCAAGGTCAGATGCTTAACCAACTGAGACCCCCAGGTGCCCCAGATTCACTGATGTTTTAAGTCTCTTTGCCAGACAGGGATTCTGTATGGCATCTGACAGGCCTCTCACAGGTGAATCACAACACAGACCTTTAGGATTTCAGCACAAAGCTATGCAACAAGAGGTCTCCACATGGACTTGGACTTGGTGTGGTCTGACCTTCTGAAGCCATAAAATTATGTGCACAAAGAATATTTCAACCTTAAGCAGAAGCAGTATATATGAAATCAGACCTCCTGGATGGTCCCAAGGGCACAGCTAGGTAATATGAGCAAGTGGCTCAGATTACCACAGGTCCTATTCTTGCCACATAGATCTTCTCTTCAAACTTTATCTGTGGTGTTCTTTTTTTTTTAATGTTGATTTATTTATTTTGAGAGAGAAAGAAAGAATGAGTGGGGGGGGGCGGCCAGAGAGGAGTGGGGGAAAGAGAGAATCTCAGGCAGGCTCTGCACTGTCAGCACAGAGCCTGACAAGGGGCTTGAACTCACAAACCATTAGATCATGCCTGAGCCAAAATCAAGAGTCAGATGTTTAACCAACTGAGCTATCCAGGTGCCCCACATCTGTAGTGTTCCTAAAAGGAATAAATTATTTTTTCCTGAGTTTTGTTAGGAAGTATGTCAAAGAATGTCTTAAGCTTTTTGAATATAAATTAGCTTTTTAAAATTTCACAACTCTGAGATTATTACTATTAAAATCCCCATTTTAAGGATGAGTAAACTGAACAATTACATGCCAAAAAATAAGATAACCTAGAAGAAAAGGATAAATTCTTTAGAAACATAAAGCTTGTAAAGACTGAATCATAAATTAACAGAAAATCTGAACAGACCAATAATGAGCAATGAAACTGAATCAGTAATCAAAAAATCTCCCAACAAATAAAAGCCCAGGACTTTTTGGCCCAGACTATGACTTCACTGGTAAATTCTATCAAACATTTAGAGAATTAACACAAATGCTTCTCAAACTCTTCCCAAAAACTGAAGAGAAGGGAACACTTCCAAACTCATTTTACGAGGCTAACATTAACCCTGATGCCAAAGCCAGTCAAGGCTGTAATTTTCTTTTCTTATGGTGTCCACACCACAGGGTGGTTTTGAGAATTAAATAAGATAAGTGGAAGTAGGGGCGCCTGGGTGGCTTAGTCGGTTAAGCGTCCGACTCGCTTAGGTCATGATCTCGCGGTTCGTGGGTTCGAGCCCCGCGTCGGGCTCTGTGCTGACTGCCAGCTCAGAGCCTGGAGCCTGTTTCAGTCTGTGACTCCCTCTCTCTCTGACCCTTCCCTGCTCACGCTGTCTCTCTCTCTCTCCTAGAAATAAATAAAAAAAAAAAACATTAAAAAAAAGATAAGTGGAAGTGGATTATAAAATAATAATCACAAACATTAAATTAATCTATAATAGTGACACCAGAGATTATTCATCATACACTGAATAAAAAAATCAACTTGCAGAATGACATACAATGTAGTCCCACTGTTGTGGATGTGTATATATGTATGTATAGTACATGTATGTGTATGTGTGTGTACACTTGTACATGTACACATATAGATGCATAAACAGACAGAAAGAAGAATATATACCAAACTGACAAAAAGGATTTCCTCTCTGGTGTTAAAATAAGAATGCAAAATAGATTTGCCTTATTTACTTCTGGTTTTTGTAGTGGGTTTTTTTCCCCACACTAAACGAACACTGATCTTTATTAGTGTATCACACTTTTCTTAACCTGTTTCCTGTATCAAAGTCCTTGAGGATGCAGGTTACTGCCTATCTTCTCTACAACCTACTAGGCCCCACACAAAGCTGTGTACTCATGATGCTTAAAATGCAATACCCACATAGAGCACACTTTACCCATAGAGAAGATGAGCAGCAAACCATCCAGATCATGCATCCTTTCAACAGGTGGGCCACCAAAGGACCTGACCCAAGCTTCTCAGGGCTCCCATCAGAGACCTCTGACCACTCCCAGTCCCAGCTCACTGTACCCACTCTGAAGGTTGGTCTGGAATCTACTGAGCCCAGGCTACTGAGAAGAGTTGAGGAGTACCAATTTGAAACAACTACTCCTCTAGAACTCTTCTGTCCCTTAAAGATCAAAGTCAACACATAACCAGCTACTGGGAAAGACCAGGAGAGGACTAACAGAATAACCCAAGTGTTCTAACAAATTCATAACTGACAGAGCAGAATAAAGACAGGTGAGAATTTGAAATATTGGCCTTACTCAGACTGTCTGCTTCTGTCTTGAACAAAGTGTAAGTCTAAAAGAAAGGAGAAAGGAGAGCTCTTGTCTTGACTAACTGGGCACCTCTCTCCTATTCTGGGCCAGAGGCTGTGCTAGAAGGAAAAAAAAGGTCTCACCACTGTGCTTTTCTCATACTTGCCACACTCTTAGCCAAAAAAAGAATTTCACTTGGCCCCAAAGCCTCACTCCCTTCACCCCTACTTTTTCTTTCATTCATGAAAGAAATTAAATGGAAGATTAAGAGAGGAAAGAAATGATGTTATCACACATAAATCCATATTCTTTGCCTAGATTAGACTCTGACTACACATCTAGAGATTCTAATTGGAAAATAATGGTAAACAAAGAACATACCAGGATGGAAGCAAATATTCTCTGAGTACATTCCTGAGTTCTGCTAGGAAGCAGGTGGAACCATAAATAAAGAACTAGGCAGTTTACCTCAGAAACAGCCCAAACTTCAACTTTATTTCATTTAAAAGAGCAGTCACTTTCATTGGGCAACCTGCTTTACAACTAAAAAGAATAGTCCAGAGATAAATTTGTTTCACTATAACAATGTCTACATTTTTTGTGGGCTTTTTTTTTTTTTT